>NW_011494754.1:949665-958507 GCF_000754665.1 Bison bison bison | reverse complement strand
CTGTCCAGAACTGAGTCCAGTCTCTGAAGTGTTCAGCATTACAATCTGGGCATTGTTCCTGGTTCCTTAACCTCCATGTCTGACTCTCTGGCCCTCCTAGACACTAATATGTTTTAACAAATTTCTGTACTAACTAAAGTAAGTTTGCAACTAAATTCTCCAACTGAAATATCTACCTTATCTGGTATCTCATTGAAGCTGGAAGCAACCTATTGAGATTTGAAAAGAGGGTAGGGGAATATTACGAAAAACCTTGTTGGAATGTATCAGCCCTTAAATGTCACTTAGAAAAGGAAGAGGGGGAGCTATAAGGTTGGTGGAGGATAGTTTGATTTTCTCAGGACTTTTTCAACCAACATAGAGGAAACAAAAAAGAATGGCAGCTGTTGCCAAGCACAATTATTCTAGAATGCCTCTGCAAAGTATAAACAACCTACCTTTGGGTACCAATGGGCATGGCTAGCTCAAATCCCTACCTCTCCCTAATGAGCAGTTTCTGTGTGAGCAGGCCCAGCCCACCTACATAAAAATCAAGAGTCAACACTCCCCTTTCCCATGTAGAAATACATCTACAGACCACTGTGGAAAGTCATACCAACCACCTACACTCACCAACCTTAAATGTAGATGAGCTTTCATTTTAAACATAAATGAGGCCCTGTGGGAGGCAGAATAATGGCCCCCAAACATATCTATGTTCTAATCCTCCTGGGGAACTATGAATAAATTCGCTTCTATGGCAAAGGGAGGGCCTTCCCTGGTGGCTCAGTGATAATCTGCTTGCCAATGCAGGGGACACTGGTTCAAAATCTGGATCAGGAAGATCCCCTGGATAAGGAAATGGCAACCCACTCCTATATTCTTGCCTGGGAAATCCCATGGACAGAGGAGCCTGGTGGGCTACAGTCCATGGGGTCACAAAAGAGTTGGACACGACTTGGCGACTGAACAACAACAAATGGCAAAAGGGAACTAAAGTTGCAGATGAAATTAAGGTTCATTGACCTCAAGATAGGGCAATTATTCTAGATTGTCCAGGTGGGTTCAGTGGAATCACAAGGATCCGTAAATATTGCAAAAGGGAAGCAAAAGAGGAGTCCAGAGTGATGGGATGTGAGGTGAACTTTACAAGCTGTTGCTGGCTTTGCTGAGAGAGGAAAGGGCCATGAGCCAAGAAATGTGGGGCAATCTCTGAAGCTAGAAAAAGCAAAGGAACAGATTCTCTTCCAGAGCCTTAAGAAAGGGACCCAGTCTTACTAACAGCTGGATTTTATTCCAGGGAGCCTCATGTTGTACTTCTAACCTGTAAAACTGTGAGATAGTAAATCTGTGTTGTTTTAAGCTACTAAATTTGTGTTAACTTGTCACACCAACCAAAGAAATGTAATATAGCCCCCGAGGATGAAAACCACGAGTGTGGGAGACTAAGCATGATCAATAAACAAATGCCAACTTGAAGAATTCTGATCTGAGAGATAGACATGTAAGAAGTGCCCCTGGATGGATGGATGTTAGCTTGGATACTGCTGCTGCTGCTAAGTCGCATCAGTCGTGTCCGACTCTGTGATCCCACAAACGGCAGCCCACCAGGCTCCTCCATCCCTGGGATTCTCCAGGCAAGAGTACTGGAGTAGGGTGCCATTGCCATGCTAACAAACACAAAAGCCAGCTAAGAAAAGACCTGGCATGGACACTTCACAGGTTATGAGATCTTAGATTACCAGCCTCTCTAAATAAAGTGAGGGCGACAGAGGATGAGATGGCTGGATGACATCACCATTTCAATGGACGTGAACTTGGGCAAACTCTAGGAGATGGTGAGGGACAGGGAAGCCTGGTATACTGCAGTCCACAGGGTTGTGAAACATTGGAAACAACTTGGTGACTGAACAACAACAACAACAGTATCTGCTCTAGGATTAAATGAAGTGGTATAAATGTCTATACAGAAAGAGTTAAACAAGTTATTTTTAAATTATTATTGCTAGCTGTGACTACACTAACAGGGGGGACCACCTAAGCCATAATAGACCTTCTGTCCATAATATCCAAGTGACATTATCACAGTGGATACTGGACATTCAATAAATATTATCGAGGCTATACGGTCCGATGTTTAAGAGCACTGGCAATAGGCTAAGACACCTGAATTCTGCCTCTGTGTGCCATTAGGTGATTACTCAACCTCCTTATCTGTAAAATGTGAATAATGGAGTTATAAGAATGAAGATGAGATAATGTCAATAAAGCTTTTAACACAAGGCCTAGGATCCACTGGGGACTCAGCTTAATGGTAGCACTCATTATTAATAATGAGCTCTTATTACTACATCTACCGCTTTCTTTTCATCTACCACTTTTGAACACTTAAAAAATTTTTACCCATATTATTTTGTTTGATTATCAAAGTCTCCCTTGGGAAGAAGCATAGCAAGTTTATATCCATTTTACACATACAAAAAATAATGCACAGAAAAGAAACCTACTTCTCTGGAGGGAATGAATACAAGGATTGGTTTCACCTGAAAAGATTCAAAGGGAACTGCAATAGCTAAAATAATCCAGGAATGAATTTCCTATTGTTCACACCAATAATTCTAGAAGACTAGGAGGAAATGAATAATAAACATAATAAAAAATCTTTTATAATATCATTCATACCTCTAGCATACTACAGGAGGATTTTGGTAAATTGTTTTAAAGCCAGACTTAAGAAGTGGAACTAATCTGTTTAGGCCTCGAGAAGTCAAATGAGACAAAAATTGTCTGCCAAAAGTCTTGTATTTGGTGAGAGTTTAGACAACAAACCATGATGGAAACTATAAAAGGAGTTGCAGCCATTACAAAACCAACCTTTGTATGTGGTCTTCATTATCCACAGGAAAAGCAAAGGAGGGAAATAAGATGGTTTGCTTAGTGTTTTACCCCCATAGCCAGGTCAGACTACTGATTTACACATCAGGACTGCTACAGACCTCCAGCAGAGGTTCCTCTGGCTTTGCCCTGCCCAGGCAGAGTTCACCATCTTTCAGGCCCTAAAGATGGCTTAAAACTCAACAGTCAAAAAATGAAGATCATGGCATCCGGTCCCATCACTTCATGGCAAATAGATGGGGGGAAAAATGGAAACAGTGACAGACTTTATTTTCTTGGGCTCCAAAATCAATGCAGACAATGACTGCAGCCATGATATTAAAAGACGCTTGCTCCTTGGAAGAAAATTATGACAAACCTAAACAGCATATTAAAAAGCAGAGACATCACTTTGCCAACAAACGTCTGTATAGTCAAAGCTATGGTTTTTCCAATAATCGTGTGTGGATGTGAGAGTTGGATACTATAAAGAAGTCTGAGTGCCAAAGAATTGATGCTTTTGAACTGTAGTACTGGTGTAGACTCTTGAGAGTCCCTTGAACAGCAAGGAAATCAAACCAGTCCATCCTAAAGGAAATCTGTCCTGAATATTCATTGGAAGGACTGATTCGGAAACTGAAGTTCCAATACTTTGGCCACCTGATGCGAAGAATCGATTCATTGGAAAAGACCCTGATGCTGGGAAAGATTGAAGGCAGGAGGAGAAGGGGATGACAGAGGATAAGATGGTTGGATAGCATCATTGATTCAGTGGACATGAGTTTGAGCAAACTCTGGGACATAGTAAAGGACAGGGAGGCCTGGCATGCTGCAGTCCATGGGGTCGCAAAGAGTTGGACATGACTGAGCAACTATACAACAACAACTTGCAATAAGAAATCTGGAATGTGGTTCAGTGGCTCCTCCCATGACCTCATAGGAAAGTTTCAGTGAGTTTCTTGCTTTTCATCAACTAAAAATAATACAAATGAAACAACAAGAAAAGTTTTGCAAGAAAAGAATGAGCTGTGTTGGGAAGAGGTTACTTTTTCTAAGTTTTTTACCACTGAGATGGAAAATGGACACAGCCTATGTCAGCCAGCTCCTGGATGTGATACTGATGATGTTTTCCTTCTTTCTTTTCCTCTTTCTTCCCTGCTCTTTCCCTTTCTCCATTTCTTATCTTCCTACCTTTCTTTTTTCTTTTTTTCCTTGTCTTCCTTCCTCCCTTTCTCTCAGTTCCCTGGCCAGGGATTGAACCCAGGCCATGGCAGTGAAAGCGCTGAGCCCTAATCACTGTACTGCCAGGGAATTCCCCTCCTTCCCTTTCTCAGTGAGGAAACTCAGCACTCTCTCAACCATTATAACTCAGGTCAAGCCCAGTCATCTTACCTGGGAAGTTTTTTTAGCACCTGGTGACTTAGCACACACGCATACATACATCTCTATTAGGTGTCTCAGTGGTAAAGAATCTGCCTTCAGTGCAAAAGATGCTGGTTCAATCCCTGGATAGGGAATCCCCTGGAGCATGAACTGGCAACCCATTCCAGTATTCTTGCCTGGGAAATCCCATGAACAGAGGAACCTGGTGGGCTATGGTCCATGAGGTCACAAAGAGCTGGACACAACTGAGCACCCATGCACACATACATGAAAGCAGTAATTGGCAAGGTAATACTGTGCCGAATAGGAAATGGTAATGACCTAAAACATGAGTCAATTGGTCCAGCTGAGGAAATAAACAAGATGCTTTCTGGAGATCATGTAAGGTTCTTTCCATAGTATAATAATGGTGACTCAGACAGGAGTAGGAAAAATGTAAATCTTGATTTTGAAGATATCAAACATATGCAGTGTAATAAGGAATTTTTCTGAAGTGACTTTCTGGTGAAGATGTTATCTGTTGACATTAAAGGAAATCCTGACTTACGTCCAAGATTCTTTTTTTTTTTTTTATTGAAGGATAATTACTTTACAGAATTTTGTTGTTTTCTGTCAAACCTCAGCATGAATCAGCCATAGGTACACACATATCCTCTCCCTCTTGAACTTCCCTCCTATCTCCCTCCCCATCCCACCCTTCTAGGTGGACACAGAGCCCCTGTCTGAGTTTCTTGAGCCACACATCAAATTCCCATTGGCTATCTATTTTACATATGGTAATATAAGTTTCTATGTTACTCTTTCCATACATCTCACCTTCTCCTCCCTTCTCCCCATGTCCATAAGTCTATTCTCTATGTCTGTTTCTCCATTGCTGCCCTGTAAATAAATTCTTCAGTACCATTTTTCTAGATTCTATGTGCATTTGAATATAATATTTATGTTTCTCTTTCTGACTTACTTCACTCTGTATAATAGATTCTAGGTTCATCCACCTCATCAGACCTGACTCAAATGCATTCCTTTTTATGGCTGAGTAATATTCCATTGTGTATATGTACCACAAGTTCTTTATCCGTTCATCTGTTGATGGACATCTAGGTTGCTTCCATGTTCTAGCTATTGTAAAGAGTGCTGCAGTGAAAAATGGAATACACATGTCTTTTTCAATTTTGGTTTCCTTAGGGTATATGCCTAAGAATGGGATTGCTGGATCATATGGTAGTTTTATTCCTAGATTTTTAAGAAATCTCCATACTGTCTTCTATAGTGTTGTACCAATTTATATTCCCACCAATAGTGCAAGAGCATTACCTTTTCTCCACACCCTCTCCAGCATTTATTGTTTGTAGACTTTTTAATGGTGGCCATTCTGGCTGGTGTGAGGTGATATCTCACTGTGGTTTTGATTTGCCTTTGATTTGCTCACATAATGAGCAATGTTGAGCATCTTTTCATGTGTTTGTTAGCCATTTGTATGTCTTCTTTGGAGAAATGTCTGTTTAGGTCTTTTTCCCACTTTTTGATTGGGTTTATTTTTTTGGCATTGAATTGTATGAGCTGCTTGTATATTTTGGAAATTAATCCTTTGTCAGTTGTTTCATTTGCTATTATTGTCTCCCATTCTGAGGGTTGTCTTTTCGCCTTGCTTATAGTTTCCTTTGCTGTGCAAATGCTTTGAAGTTTAATCAGGTCCCACTTGTTTACTTTTGTTTTTATTTCCATTACTCTAGGAGGTGGGTCATAGAGGATCTTACTTTGATTAATGTCATCGAGTGTTCTGCCTATGTCTTCCTCTAAGAGTTTTATGGTTTCTGATCTTACATTTACGTCTTTAAGCCATTTTGAGTTTATCTTTGTGTATGGTGTTAGGAAGTGTTCTAATTTCATTCTTTTACACGTAGCTGTCCAGTTTTCCCAGCACCATTTATTGAAGAGGCTGTCTTTGCCCTATTGTATATTCTTGTTTCCTTTGTCAAAAATAAGGTATTCATAGGTGCATGGGTTTATTTCTGGGCTTTCTATCTTGTTCCATTGATGCATATTTTTGTTTTTGTGCCAGTACCATACTGTCTTGATGACTGTAGCTTTGTAGTATAATCTGAAGTCAGGAAGGTTGATTCCTCCCTCTGCATTGTTCTTTCTCAAGGCTGCTTTGGCTATTCGGGGTCTTTTGTGTTTCCATATGAATTCTGAAATTTTTTGTTCTAGTTCTGTGAAAAGTGCCATTGGTAATTTAATAGGGATCACATTGAATCTGTAGATTGCATTTGGTAGTATAGTTATTTTCACAATATTGATTCTTCCTACCCAGGAACATGGAATATCTCTCCATCTGTTTATGTTATCTTTGATTTATTTCATCAGTGTCTTATAATTTTCTGTGTATAGTTCTTTTGTCTCCGTAGGTAAGTTTATTCCTGATACTTAATTCTTTTTGTTGCAATGGTGAATGGGATTGATTCCTTAATTTCTCTTTCTGATTTTTCATTGTTAGTATATAGAAATGCAAGTGATTTCTGTGTATTGATTTTGTATCCTGCAACTTTGCTAAATTTACTAATTAGCTCTAGTAATTTTCTGATACTATCTTTAGGATTTTCTATGTACAGTATCATATCATCTGCCTACAGTGAGAGCTTTACTTCTTTTCTGATCTGGATTCCTTTTATTTCTTTTTCTTCTCTGATTGCTGTATCCAGAACTATGTTGAATAATAGTGGTGAAAGTGGACACCTTTGTCTTGTTCCTGATCTTAGGGGGAATGCTTTCAGTTTTTCACCATTGAGAATAATGTTTGCTGTAGAGTTATCATATATGGCCTTTACTATGTTGAGGTAGTTTCCAATGCCCATTCTTTGAAGAGTTTTAATCATAAATGGGTGCTGAATTTTGTCAAAATCTTTTTCTGCATCTATTGAGATGATCATATGGTTTTTATCTTTCAATTTGTTAATATGGTGTATCATATTGTTTGATTTGGGTATATTGAAGAATCCTTGCATTCCTGAAATAAACCCAACTTGATCATTGTGTATGAGCTTTCTGATGGATCTTTTTTTGTATCCATTCAGGCAGTCTGTGTCTTTTGGTTGGAGCATTTAATCCATTTACATTTAAAGTAATTATTGATATATGTGTTCCTATTGCCATTTCCTTAATTGTTTGGGACTGATTTTGTAGATCTTTTTTCTTCTCTTGTATTTCTTGACTATATAAGTCCATTTAACATTTGTTTTAAAGCTGGTTTGGTGGTACTGAATTCTCTTAACTTTTGCTTGTCTGAAAAGCTTTTTATTTCTCTATTCAATTTTGAATGAGGTCCTTGCCAGGTACAGTCATCTTGATTGTAGATTTTTCCCTTTGAATACTTTAATATATCCTGCCATTCTCTTCTGGCCCACAGAGTTTCTCCTGAAAGATCAGCTGTTAAGCGTATGGGGTTTCCCTTGTATGTTACTTGTTCCTTCTCCCTTGCTGCTTTTAATATTCTTTCTTTGTGTTTAGTCTTTGTTAGTTTTATTAGTATGTGTCTTGATGCGTTTCTCCTTGGGTTTATCCTGTATGGGACTCTTTGTGTCTCTTAGACTTGATTGAATATTTCCTTTTCCATGTTGGGGAAATTTTCAACTATAATCTCTTCAAAGATTATATCATACATTTTCTTTTTCTCTTCTTCTTCTGGGACCCCTATAATCTGATTGTTGGTGCATTTGATATTGTCCCAGGGGTCTCTGAGACTATCCTCAGTTCTTTTCATTCTTTTTACTTTATTCTGCTCTTCAGAAGTTATTTCCACAATTTTATCTTCCACCTCAATGATTCATTCTTCTGCTTCAGATATTCTGCTGTTGATTCCTTCTAGAGATACCAAGGGAACATTTCATGCAAAGATGGGCTTAATAAAGGACAGAAATGGTATGGACCTGACAGAAGCAGAAGATATTAAGAAGAGGTGGCAAGAATACCCAGATGAACTGTACAAAAAAGAGCTTCATGACCCAGATACTCAAGATAGTATGATCACTCACCTAGAGCCAGACATTCTGGAATGTGAAGTCAAGTGGGCCTTACAAAGTATCACTACAAACAAAGCTAATGGAGGTGAGAATTCCAGTTGAGCTATTCCAAATCCTGAAAGATGATGCTGTGAAAGTGCTGTACTCAATATGCCAGCAAATTTGGAAAACTCAGCAGTGGCCACAGGACTGGAAAAGGTCAGTTTTCATCCCAATCCCAAAGAAAGGCAATGCCAAAGAATGCTCAAACTACTGCACAAGTGCACTCATCTCACACACTAGTAAAGTAATGCTCAAAATTCTCCAAGCCAGGCTTCAGCAATACATGAACCGTGAACTTCCAGATGTTCAAGCTGGTTTTAGAAAAGGCAGAGGAACCAGAGATCAAATTGCCAACATCTGCTGGATCATGGAAAAAACAAGAGAGTTCCAGAAAAACATCTATTCCTGCTTTATTGATTGTGCCAAAGCCTTTGACTGTGTGGATCACAATCAACTGGAAAATTCTGAAAGAGATGGGAATACCAGACCACCTGACCTGCCTCTTGAGAAATCTGTATGCAGGTCAGGAAGCAACAGTTAGAACT
>NW_011494754.1:947634-949432 GCF_000754665.1 Bison bison bison | reverse complement strand
GCTTATTTAACCTATATGCAGAGTACATCATGAGAAACGCTGGGCTGGAAGAAGCACAAGCTGGAATCATATTGCTGGGAGAAATATCAATAACCTCAGATATGCAGATGACAGCACCCTTGTGGCAGAAAGTGAAGAGGAACTAAAAAGCCTCTTGATGAAAGTGAAAGAGGAGAGTGAAGAAGTGGCTTAAAACTCAACATTCAGAAAACTAAGATCATGGCATGTGGTCCCATCACTTCATGGCAAATAGAAGGGGAAACAGTGGAAACAGTGTCAGACTTTATTTTGGGGGGCTCCAAAATCATTGCAGATGGCTATTGTAGCCATGAAATTAAAAGACGCTTACTGCTTGGAAGGAAAGTTATGACCAACCTAGATAGCATATTAAAAAGCAGAGACATTACTTTGCCAACAAAGGTCTGTCTAGTCAAGGCTGTGGTTTTCCCAGTAGTCATGTATGGATGTGAAAGTTGGACTGTGAAGAAAGCTGAGCACCAAAGAATTGATGCTTTTGAACTGTGGTGTTGGAGAAGACTCTTGAGAGTCCCTTGGACTGCAAGGAGATCCAACAAGTCCATTCTAAAGGAGATCAGTCCTGGGTGTTCATTGGAAGGAATGATGCTAAAGCTGAAACTCCAATACTTTGGCCACCTGATGCGAAGACCTGACTCATTTGAAAAGACCCAGATGCTGGGAAAGATTGAGGTCAGGAGCAGAAGGGGATGACAGAGGGTGAGATGGTTGGATGGCTGACTTGACTGAGATGGCTGATGGCTGATCACTGACTCAATGGACATGGTTTGAGTGAACTCCGGGAATTGGTGATGGACAGGGAGGCCTGGCATGCTGCAATTCATGGGGTCACAGAGTCAGATATGACTGAGCAACTGAACTGAACTGAGAGTATTTTTAATTTCAGTAATTGTGTTGTTTGTCTCTACATGTTTACTCTTTAATTCTTCTAGGTCTTTGTTCATTGATTCTTGCATTTTCTCCATTTTGTCTTCAAGGGTTTTGATCATCTTTACTGTCATTATTCTGAATACTTTTTCAGGTAGTTTGCCTATTTCCTCTTCATTTATTTGCACTTCTGAGCTAAGACACTGAAAGATGAACTCCCCAGGTCAGTAGGTGCCCAATATGCTACTGGAGATCAGTGGAGAAATAACTCCAGAAAGAATGAAGGGATGGAGCCAAAGCAAAAACAATACCTAGTTGTGGATGTGACTGGTGATAGAAGCAAGGTCCGATGCTGTAAAGAGCATTATTGCATAGGAACCTGGAATGTTAGGTCCATGAACCAAGGCAAATTGGAAGTGGTCAAACAAGAGATGGCAAGAGTGAACGTCGACATTCTAGGAATCAGCGAACTGAAATGGACTGGAATGGGTGAATATAACTCAGATGACCGTTATATCTACTACTGCAGGCAGGAATCCCTCAGAAGAAATGGAGTAGCCATCATGGTCAACAAAAAAGTCTGAAATGCAGTACTTGGATGCAATCTCTAAAATGACAGAATGATCTCTGTTCACTTCCAAGGCAAACCGTTCAATATCATGGTAATCCAAGCCTATGCCCCAACCAGTAATGCTGAAGAAGCTGAAGTTGAACGGTTCTATGAAGACCTACAAGACCTTTTAAAACTAACACCCAAAAAAGATGTCCTTTTCATTATAGGGGACTGGAATGCAAAAGTAGGAAGTCAGGAAACACCTGGAGTAACAGGCAAATTTGGCCTTGGAGTATGAAATGAAGCAGGGCAAAGGCTAATAGAGTTTTGCCAAGAGAACGC
>NW_011494754.1:945512-947534 GCF_000754665.1 Bison bison bison | reverse complement strand
AGAGAAGACTCTACACATGGACATCACCATATGGTCAACACCGAAATCAGATTGATTATATTCTTTGCAGCCAAAGATGGAGAAGCTCTATACAGTCAGCAAAAACAAGACCAGGAGCTGACTGTGGCTCAGATCATGAACTCATTGCCAAATTCACACTTAAATTGAAGAAAGTAGGGAAAACCATGAGACCATTCAGGTATGACCTAAATCAAATCCCTTATGATTATACAGTGGAAGTGAGAAACAGACTTAAGGGACTAGATCTGATAGACAGAGTTCCTGATGAACTATGGACGGAGGTTCATGACATTGTACAGGAGACAGGGATTAAGAGCATCCCCATGGAAAAGAAATGCAAAAAAGTAAAATGGCTGTCTGAGGAGGCCTTACAAATAGCTGTGAAAAAAAAGGGAAGTGAAAAGCAAAGGAGAAAAGGAAAGATATAAGCATCTGAATGCAGAGTTCCAAAGAATAGCAAGGAGAGATAAGAAAGCCTTCCTCAGCGATCATGCAAAGAAATAGAGGAAAACAACAGAATGGGAAAGACTAGAGATCTCTTCAAGAAAATTAGAAATACCAAGGGAACATTTCATGCAAAGATGGGCTTGATAAAGGACAGAAATGGTATGGACCTAAAGAAGAAGCAGAAGATATAAGAAGAGGTGGTAAGAATACACAAAAGAACTGTAGAAAATAGATCTTCACAACCCAGATACTCACAATGGTGTGATCACTCACCTAGAGCAGACATCCTGGAATGTGAAGTCAAGTGGGCCTTAGAAAGCATTACTACAAACAAAGCTAGTGGAGGTGATGGAATTCCAGTTGAGCTATTCCAAATCCTGAAAGATGATGCTGTGAAAGTGCTGTACTCAATATGCCAGCAAATTTGGAAAACTCAGCAGTGGCCACAGGACTGGAAAAGGTCAGTTTTCATTCCAATCCCAAAGAAAGGCAATGCCAAAGAATGCTCAAACTACTGCACAATTGCACTCAGTAAAGTAATGCTCAAAATTCTCCAAGCCAGGCTTCAGCAATATGTGAACTGTGAACTTTCAGATGTTCAAGCTGGTTTTAGAAAAGGCAGAGGAACCAGAGATCAAATTGCCAACATCCGTTGGGTCATCAAAAAAGCAAGAGAGTTCCAGGAAAACATCTATTTCTGCTTTATTGACTATGCCAAAGCCTTTGACTGTGTGGATCATAATAAACTGTGGAAAATTCTGAAAGAGATGGGAATACCAGACCACCTGATCTGCCTCTTGAGAAATTTGTATGCAGGTCAGGAAGCAATAGTTAGAACTGGACACGGAACAACGGACTGGTTCCAAATAGGAAAAAGAGTACATCAAGGCTGTATATTGTCACCCTGCTTATTTAACTTATATGCAGAGTACATCATGAGAAATGCTGGACTGGAAGAAACATGAGCTGGAATCAAGATTGCCAGGAGAAATATCAATAACCTCATATATGCAGATGACACCACCCTTATGGCAGAAAGTGAAGAAGAACTAAAAAGCCTCTTGATGAAGGTTAAAGTGGAGAGTGAAAAAGTTGGCTTAAAACTCAACATTCAGAAAACGAAGATCATGGCATCCGGTCCCATCACTTCATGGGAAATAAATGGGGAAACAGTGGAAATAGTTCAGACTTTATTTTTCTGGGCTCCAAAATCACTGCAGATGGTGACTGCAGCCATGAAATTAAAAGACGCTTACTCCTTGGAAGGAAAGTTATGACCAACCTAGATAGCATATTCAAAAGCAGAGACATTACTTTGCCAACAAAGGTCCGTTTAGTCAAGGCTATGGTTTTTCCTGTGGTCATGTATGGATGTGAGAGTTGGACTGTGAAGAAGGCTGAGCACCGAAGAATTGATGCTTTTGAACTGTGGTGTTGGAGAAGACTCTTGAGAATCCCTTGGACTGCAAGGAGATCCAACCAGTCCATGCTGAAGGAGATCAGCCCTGGGATTTCTTTGGAAGGAATGATGCTAAAGCTGAAACTCCAGTACTT
>NW_011494754.1:931103-944965 GCF_000754665.1 Bison bison bison | reverse complement strand
GCTGACGAGAAGATACCAGGCTAGTGCCTCAAAATAACCATCTTGTCAGGGCCTGGTTGCCAGGTTCTTTCATACATCAGAGATAAGGGCCAAGATTCTTTTCATAAGTGTACCTTAGTGTGCTCAGATCACCAGCAACAACAATCTTTGAGCCTCAAGTCGAGCTGCAGGATAGCTAGTTCAGCCAGCGCCAAAAAGGTGGGACCGCAGCACTGATTCAGAAAATGAGGCAGAAAAAATTTCATGGCAGGCTTGCAGATTGGCTGTCTAACCAGTCCTTGCCTTTCTGTTGTTCCCAGCAAGACCTACAACAGCCTTTCAGACTTCCACAGCAGGAATCAGAATTTCCCTACAAATCTAAGTTTAAAGCTCTGCCTTCTATGTTGATGTTTGGCAGAAACCAACACAATTCTGTAATGCTATTACCCTTCAATTAAAAAATAAATTAATTAAAAGAAACAAATAGAATTAAAAAAAAAAAAGAACTATGCCTTTTACACAGAACTTTATTCTCTGAAATCAGTCCATGCTACCCCAGCATTCTAAGTTTACCCCACTGGAATTTCCCGTAGGAAGTTTTGAAGCGTCACCCAACTTCTAACTAACAAGATTTGGTCCATTGCTTATGGGTTTCTATATACTGTTAGATCATAATAACATATCGTTATTAGATATGTTATTAGATCAGTCATTAGATCATTGGCTATAATCTTTAGATCACTGTCATGTCATGACATGTCGACCATATCATTAGATCAGTGACAGCCAGAAACTCAACTTCAGACTCAGCGACATTTAAAAAGTTTCAGACTGGAGGAGTTTTCAGTGAAACATATCTAGCTGAGTTAAATAGTGTAAGTAACACACAGACTGTCATGCTCAGACTATCACTAAGGATGCTGACACATCACACTTTAACCGTCACACGTTTTCAGCCTCTATTATCCGTCAGAGATCAGGCATTTTCCAGAATGGTATCCAGTGAATATCTCTAGCTCCAAACCCAATTTTCATCTTGGCTTTGGAATGCTGCTTAAGTAAGATTGCAAAGTGATAAAACTGAATGTTTGATGCCAAAAAGTTCAAAGGGAGGCATTGTTACACCCTGCTTTTATTGTCATTCCAAACCAAACTGTAATTTTTAATCTTAAAAGACAATTCAAAAAATCTAGTATGTATGTTGTTGTTGTTGTGTTAATTGCTCAGTCATGTTCAACTCTTTGTGACCCCATGGACTGTAGCCCACCAGGCTCCTCTGTCCATGGGATTCTCTAGGCAAGAACACTGGAGTGGGTAGCCATTCCCTTCTCCATGGGATCTTTCTGACCCAGAGATTGAACCTGGGTCTCCTGAATTGCAGGCAGATTATTCACCATCTGAGACACTGGGAGGCCTCAAATAGGAAAATCAGCATTAAAATAGAAATTATGCTGCTTCAAATAGTAATGTACTGCATTTCACCTTATTCTGAGCAGCACATCGTATGACATTATTTTTTGAGGGTAAAAATGAGCATGTCAAATGCCTCTAAATAAGACAAAACTTTCTGTTTTATTTCAAAATTTTCTCAAATTTAAATTCATTGTATCAGACTAATGTACCTTCCCAGTCCTTCAGTACAAATATTTTGTCATTTCTGCGATAGTTCACCTTTAACCCATGAATATTTGGGAATTCAGTTTTAAGTTTCCAAACATTTAGATTATATCATCTTTTTATTGTTTATTTTCTGATGCTATTATTGCAATATGACCAGATAATATGGTTTATATAACAAAATTCTCAAAATTAAGACTTCTTGGTTGTGAGTTCTCTTTTGCCTACTTCTAATTTGAGAGGCCTTTTTCTTTCTTTCTCTTGTTCTTTAAAATCCCGTTCTCTTTTCATTCCCATTTTAGTACATTTTCTGGCTAAATTCACTTAGGTCTTAAAGAAGCATATCTAGTTCTGAGTTCAAAGCTTTTCTGATTCTGAGGATCCTCTGAGTTCCTCTGAGGATGCATTTTTCTTTCGACTGCTCAAAGAACAAGAAGCTCTTCTTTTACTTTCTTCCTCAAGGAATCGTGTGTGTGTGCTATGCTCAGTCATGTCCAACTCTTTGCAGCCCGATGGACTGTAGGTTCCTCTGTCCATGGCATTTCCCAGGCAAGAATCCTGGAGTGGATTGCCATTTCCTTCTCCAGGGGATCTTCCCAACCCAGGGATTGAACCCTGTCTCCTGCACTGACAGGCAGTTTCTTTACCACCGCTCCACCTGGGAAGCCCCAAGGAAGTGTATGCTTTCTCAATATCTTCTCCTAAGTCTGTGCTGAAGAAAACCCAGCATGTGTGTAGCTCTGTACTCACAGGCCACTGGGTGTCAGTCCTGAGCCATATGTAGGGGTGTGGTTGGGGCCCAGGGAACCAGAGAGTGAGGGATAAATAACGTTTAAGAAAAGAACATAAGTCATAAGATCAATAATTTTTGACCAAAGTAGGTGAGAGAAACCATAGGAAGAGTCAGAAGAAAATACAGTTGTCATCATCACGAGTTTGAAAAAATTGCTCAAGGTGCTTGAATTAAGTTGGTACCAAAGAATCCTACCTTCCCCCTTTGTTATTACCAAGGTAAGCATGGTCCACGGAGAAGGCAATGGCACCCCACTCCAGTACTCTTGCCTGGGAAATCCAATGGACGGAGGAGCCTGGTAGGCTGCAGTCCATGGGGTCACTAAGAGTCGGGCACGACTGAGCAACTTCACTTTCACTTTTCACTTTCATGCATTGGAGAAGGAAATGGCAACCCACTCCAGTGTTCTTGCCTGGAGAATCCCAGGGACGGGGGAACCTGATGGGCTGCCGTCTACGGGATCGCACAGAGTCGGACACGACTGAAGCGACTTAGCAACAGCAGCAGCAGCAAGCATGGTCCAAAGTGAGCTGAGAGCCCACCAAGGGTGACTCTCCATGCCAAGGGGGCTCCTGCACTGGCTCATCACTTGTTTGCCAGGATTTCAAAACAAAGCCCCAGAACTGAGCTCTCATCAGTCAGCCCCCCAGTCTGTCCTGCTCTATAAGCTCTTAACCGTGGATCAGCGCTGCACTCCCACTGCTGTGCTTCCAGAACTTACTGACAGCACTGCTGGAGAGAAGTACAGCCATGGGAATTAGCGTTTTCACAGATGTATAATTTTTAATCTCATCAGTCAGTTCAGTTCAGTTGCTCAGTCATGTCTGACTCTTCACATCCCATGGACTGCAGCACCCCAGGCTTCCTTCTCCATCGCCAACTCGCAGAGCTTGCTCAAACTCATGTCCATCAAGGCAGTGATGCCATCCAACCACCTCATCCTCTGTCGTCCCCTTCTCCTCCTGCCTTCAGTCTTTCCCAGCATCAGGGTCTTTTCCAAGGAGTCCGCTCTTCGTATCAGGTAGCCAAAGTATTGGAGCTTCAGTTTCAGCATCAGTCCTTCCAGTGAATATTCAGGGTTTATTTCCTTTAGGATTGACTGGTTTGATCTCCTTGAAGTCCAAGGGACTCTCAAGAGTCTTCTCCAACACCACAGTTCAAAAGCATCAATTCTTCAGCGCTTAGCTTTCTTTATGGTCCATCTCTCACATTCATACATGACTACTGGAAAAACCATATCTTTGACTAGAACCTTTGTTGGCAAAGTAATGTCTCTGCTTTTTAATATGCTGTCTAGATTTGTCATAGCTTTTCTTCCAAGGAGAAAGTGTCTTTTCGTTTCTTGGCAGAATTCTCAGTTCAGCTTGTCAGTCCCTTTCCCTAAGAATCTCTCTTTCCCTCTCTCTCCTTTTCTCTCTTTCTGTCTCCCTCTCCATCTCCCTCAGGTCAGTATCCCAAACCTTCTTCAGCTCTCTGTCTCTCCTAGAATATCTCAGTCCCACAGAAACTACTGAGTCCACAAATCTTCATTTCCTCTCTCTCCCATCCCACCCTGCATAAATACGCTGCAACCTGTACAGGCTCATCTTCATTCTCACCTATTCTCACCTCCTGCCCCACGAATGATAAGAAAGAAGGCAGCTGCCCTCCCATCTCCTCCAAGTGTCTCCCAGCACTTCACTCCATGTCTCCATCTCCGCATCCCTATAAACCCTCAATCCCCAGATTATTAGTGTAATGGGATAGAGAATAGTTGGATTCTCTTAGGATATGGCCTGAAAGTTCCTGTTGAGAATTTGTTAGCAAAATCAGTGGATAAGCCCATAGCGGTTGCAGCTGAGACTTACAGGGGATCGACTGTGGGAGCATTGCTCTGCTCTAGATGAGGAAAGTCGTTCCTTGCTCTAAAGGAAAAGGAGCAAGTTGGGGAGGGTACAGGAGGAGTCAACTGGATGGCAGAAGGCACAGATTTGCAGTTAAGCCCTCTCTGGGAGCACCTCCAATTTTCCTGTAAGTTTTTTAACTTATAGCTTTTTGATTATATAGATTACTAGTAATGGGAATATGTGTTATGTCTTTTGAAACTAGGGAAAGGGCTAAGATTTCCAGTGAGGTGACATGGGATAGACCTGAGACTACATGTATGGATGCACAGGTGGACAGAAGCATGAAGGAGCAAGCTCTCAGGTCACTGAAATCAGGGCAGGAAGCCCTGGACCATGGCTTTGGACCAGGTTTATCTAAATCTCTCAGAGGCTGGAAGGTCCCAGCTGATGTTAACTTGTTCAAGTTTCTCCCATTCAAAACAAAAGCCTCACTAGAACACTTTCTAACACCATACACAAAAATAAACTCAAAATGGATTAAAGATCTAAACATAAGACCAGAAACTATAAAACTCCTAGAGGAGAACATAGGCAAAACACTCGCTGACATACATCACAGCAGGATCCTCTATGACCCACCTCCCAGAATATTGGAAATAAAAGCAAAAATAAAAAAATGGGACCTAATTAACCTTAAAAGCTTCTGCACAACAAAGGAAACTATTAGCAAGGTGAAAAGACAGGCTTCAGAATGGGAGAAAATAATAGCAAATGAAGCAACTGACAAACAACTAATCTCAAAAATATACAAGCAACTCCTACAGCTCAACTCCAGAAAAATAAATGACCCAATCAAAAAATGGGCCAAAGAACTAAATAGACATTTCTCCATAGAAGACATACAGATGGCTAACAAACACATGAAAAGGTGCTCAACATCACTCATTATCAGAGAAATGCAAATCAAAACCACTATGAGGTACCATTTCACACCAGTCAGAATGGCTGCGATCCAAAAGTCTACAAATAATAAATGCTGGAGAGGGTGTGGAGAAAAGGGAGCCCTCTTACGCTGTTGGTGGGAATGCAAACTAGTACAGCCACTATGGAGAACAGTATGGAGATTCCTTAAAAAACTGGAAATAGAACTGCCTTATGATCCAGCAATCCCACTGCTGGGCATACACACTGAGGAAACCGGAAGGGAAAGAGACACGTGTACCCCAATGTTCATCGAAGCACTGTTTATAATAGCCAGGACATGGAAGCAACCTAGATGTCCATCAGCAGATGAATGGATAAGAAAGCTGTGGTACATATACACAATGGAGTATTACTCAGCCATTAAAAAGAATACATTTGAATCAGTTCTAATGAGGTGGATGAAACTGGAGCCTATTATACAGAGTGAAGTAAGCCAGAAGGAAAAACACCAATACAGTATACTAACGCATATATATGGAATTTAGAAAGATGGTAACAATAACCCGGTGTACGAGACAGCAAAAGAGACACTGATGTATAGAACAGTCTTATGGACTCTGTGGGAGAGGGAGAGGGTGGGAAGATTTGGGAGAATGACATTGAAACATGTAGAATATCATGCAGGAGGCGAGCTGCTGGTCCAGGTTCGATGCGCAATGCTGGATGCTTGGGGCTGGTGCACTGGGACGGCCCAGAGGGATGGTGTGGGCAGGGGGGAGGGGGGAGGGTTCAGAATGGGGAGCACATGTATACCTGTGGCGGATTCATTTTGATATTTGGCAAAACTAATACAATTATGTAAAGTTTAAAAATAAAATAAAATTAAAACAAAACAAAACAAAAGGCTCTTCTCCCTGAGCCCTTTGTAGCTCCTTTCCTCGTTCTCCTTCTCTCCTTATCCAGTCTTTTGGAGATATGGTCTATATTTGTGATGGCAGCTTCACCATCTTCTGTTAACTTCTCAATCCTGTGCTCTCTGGAAATGTTCTAACCAAGGTTGTAGATGACGTCCTCGTGGAGAACATTCTCAGTGCTTAGTCTCTTCCACAGGAGGAACCACTGATAACTTTCTTGGTATCGTCTTTCATTTTCTGACCTTTCCTCTGGCCTTCTCCATGGGCTGCTCTTCTTTATAGCTTAAATGTTGGCCTTGGCATCTGAGGGGCTGCAGTTCAACCAGCACCCAGAAGGATTCTTATGTTGCTCATTAGCTGATGGGAAAGGAGTGCGTTGAATTGAATTTGACTACACTTGAGTCGTAAAGTGGATTGTGTGAAAAAGAAAGGAAAAGTTTGTGGAACCCAATAAGCATTAGGAAAGGGGATCGAGAATATTATTTTCTAATATTTATTTTTATTATTTATTTATTTGGTTGCACCATCTTAATTGCAGCACATGGAATCTTCATGGTGGCGTGTTGAGTATTGAGTTTAGTTGCAGTACGTGGGATCTAGTTCCCTGACCAGGGATCGAACCCAGGCCCCCTGCATTGGGAGTGCAGATTCTTAGCCCCTGGACCACCAGGGAAATCCCCTGTTGAGGATATTCTTGAGAATACTATTCTAAAACTGCAAGGACACAAAATAGGTATGGAACCCAAATTACAATACATAGAGAGAAGGTGATTTTGTGAGACAGCAAATGCAAGTGTTCAGAGACAGGAGAAATAATGTTATAAAAATGAAACTGTATTTGGATAATTTAATAGAAGGTAAAGTAGCTGCTTGACAAGAAAGAAAACTGGAAGCACTGTGCTATATAAATTCTATTTGGAATGTGTTATGCAGCCATTTATCATAACCCATCAGGATCATTGAAATACAAATGGTGTCCTTTTTATTAGCTCTGGTAGGCTTCAGCTTCAAAAAACATTCAGATTGTGTTTGCACTACATCCTAACAGGAAAATCAATCAGTTCACTAGATGAACATTAGCAGTGAAACACAGTAGAGCTACCAGGTGTAAAATGTACCTGGTTTGTTAGACCAGATTTTCCTTCCCTGTAGATACATGACTCTTTTTTGGGGAAAGGTCTGTCCTTATTCAGCTTTCATTCATTTGACTACAGTAGCATTTCACTGCAATCCTATTTGTTTTCACCATTTAGGGTAAAAAAAGTTCCATCTTGCAATATGTTCAAGAAAATGAATCCAAGAAACTGCCAGAAGAACTAAATGACAACGTTTTCATACCTGTTCTAAAGCCCCATGCTCTCCAGGATGGTAGCCATAGCCAGTGTGTCTGTTTAAATGTAAATTAATGAAACTTTAATAAAATAAAAAAAATTCAGTTCTCCAGTTGCACCAGCCACCCTTAAAGTGTTCAGTTGTCACACGTGACTGCTTTATTGAAGTGTACAGATATAGAGCATTTTATTATTGCAAAAAATTCTACTGGGCAGTATTGCCCTAGACACACAAACACACACCATAGTTATCAATCAAGAAAGCAGAGCCAAGAGACCCTGGACCCAGGAGAAGCACCACCACCCTGGTACTCTAGGTGGTAAAGCCAATGACACCAGGAGCAGCAGAGCACCAACGACTCTGGAGACACAAGCAGCGATGAGGAGGGCACACTTCTGACAGGTGGTGGACCGTGGGAAGTGTAGACTCTCGATTATAAGGAGGCTGCGCAGATAAGAGGAAGACAGAACTTGTGCTGTAGCACCACCTACTGGAAAATAAAAGAAAGGCCTCTAATGGCACCCCAGTCCAGTACTCTTGCCTGGAAAAATCCCACGGATGGAGGAGCCTGGAAGGCTGCAGTCCATGGGATCGCTGAGAGTCAGACACGGCTGAGCGACTTCACTTTCACTTTTCACTTTCATCCATTGGAGAAGGAAACGGCAACCCACTCCAATGTTCTTGCCTTGAAAATCCCAGGGACGGGGGAGCCTGGTGGGCTGCCATCTATGGGGTTGCACAGAGTCGGACACGACTGAAGCGACTTAGCAGCAGCAGCAATGTTAAAAAAAAAAAAAATCTTCACCACTACTGGTGAAGAACCTGCCTGCCAATGCAAGAAACATTTAGAAAGATGGTAATGATGACCCTATATGCGAGACAGCAAAAGAGACACAGATGTAAAGAACAGACTTTTGGACTCTCTGGGAGGTGAGGGTGGGATGATTTGAGAGAATAGCATTGAAACATGTTTATTATCATATGTGAAATAGATCACCAGTCCAGGTTTGATGCATGAGACAGGGCACTCAGGGCTGGTGCACTGGGAGGACCCTGAGGGATGGGATGGGGAGGGAGGTGGGTAGGGAGTTCAGGATGGGGAACACATGTACAACTATGGCTGATTCATGTGAATGTATGGCAAAAAGAACTACAATATTGTAAAGTAATTAGCCTCCAATTAAAATAAATAAATTAATTAAAAACAACAACAACAACAACAACAACAAAAACCAAGTCAATTCACTGTGGTCTAGCAGGAAAAACACATCATTTTCTCTTCCTGTTAAGAAAGAAAGGGAAAAGTTCTCTAAAATGAGTGTTATTTCATGCAGACAGGCACAAACAGTAGCCCGTCACATGTACATCACATCCCTTTGGCATCACTAGGCTTTATGTCTGTCAATTTTCAATTACAAGGAAAAAACGCAATAAATCTTTTTATACAAACCACAAAATGTGTAGAAGTGAGGGGAATAAAGCTGTTGAAATTTCAACAACAACAACATAAAATGTAAGAGATGCAGGTTTGAACCCTGGGTCAAGATGATCCCCCTGGAGGAGGAAATGGTAACGAACTCTAGTATTCTTGCCTGGAGAATCCCATGGACAGAGGAGCCTGGAGGGCTATGGTCCATAGGGTCGCAAAGAGTGGGACACGACTGAAGCGTGCTTTTACTGCTGAGGCCTGGGTTGGAGAAGTAAGATTCCACAAATTGTGCAGTGTGAAAAAAAAAAAAAACAAAGGTATTCACTACTTCAAATGTGCTGGCAGAGAAACAACTCATCAAGCATCATGAAGAACCACAGTAAGAGTATATAACAAAAAAGAAAATGATGATCTTCCAGAAACCAAACTTAAGGTCACAGAATGTTGTGATCTATCTGGGAATTCAAAATAGCTGTCATGAAGAAACTCAACAAACTACAAGAAAACTCAGGAAGGCAGTTCTGTGAGTGCAGGAATGAAATTAATGAACAGAAGAACTACTTTACCAAAGTGATTGAAACTAAAACAGAACCAACAGAAATTCTGGAGTTGAAGAACTCAACAAGATGAAAAATGCATTAGAAAGTTTTGGAAACAGAGCAGATGATATGGAAGAGAGAACTGGAAAGCTCAAAGATAGAAATCTAAAAATGATACAGGTAGAAGGGGAAAGAGAACTGAGATCTTAAAAAGTAAGGAAATTCTACGGGAATCATCCAACTCTTTTAGGGCAGTATTAGGATAATAGGTACTCAGAGATGAGCGGGAAAAGGGGGCAGAGAATTTATTTAAAGAAATAATCACTGAGGACCTCCCAAACCTAGAGAAGGAACAGGATATGTAAGTTCATGAAGCTAAAAGAACTAGTTACCTCAATGCAAAAAGACCTTCTCCAAGACAAATTATATCAAAACTGTCAAAAGTCAATGACCAAGAATGAATTTTAAAGGCAGCTGGGGAAAAGGGTGATAACCCACAAAGGAACCCCAATTAGGCTGTATGCAGATTTCTTAGCAGAAACTCTATAAGCCAGGAGAGGATGAAGTGGCCTTCTCAAAATACAGAAAGATCCTGGAAACCAACAGAAATCCAGGAACCCAACCCAGGACAGAACAATTACCTTGACTGCATGTAGTGGAGAATAAGTATTTATTGCTAGAATGTGCTGCATGGAATTTGTGATACATACAGTCATGCTTGAGTTAAGAGTTTAGGAAATTGTACCTAGTTCTCCTCCCATGATATATGTTTGGTTACTGTCAGTGAATGGCAGTAACATAAAATTTATGAAATCCTGAATTAAGGAGCGCCCACCCCCTTCCTGGCCAGTGAGAATCATGACCTGCTTAGCGGACAGTAGTTGGAATTCTAGTGCCCAGAATGCACACAGACTAGTCAAACAGCATAAACCCACTTAAGCACCTACTTAAATCAGAATCATCTGGGGAGGTTGTTAGACACACAAATATTTAGGACCCATTCCACAGCCACTGACTCTGGGGTTAAGGATCTGCTTGTCAGCAACTTCCCCAGATGGCTGAGAGACAAACAAGCCATGGGCAGGGCTTATATTTCATAACAAGTAAACAAGAGCATCCCCTCTAAAAAAGATCCTAGATTCCTGACCGTTCTAAAAGGGATGAGCAGGAGCCTCTGCCCTGGATCCTGCCCTTAAGGCTCCAAGAGCCCCAGAGCTGATCTCTAAAGGTCTAGGTCTTAAGCTAGACCCTGGATTTTCCCAAATAGGTGGAAAAAAACACGCTTCCACCAGGACCTTGGGATGACCACATCATCCAAGAGCTCCAAGAGGCCCCAAGAGCTCCAGTCTTCAGATTTTAACTCTACCCCCACAAAGGAACTCCATGGCTAGAATGCTGGGGAGATGGCCTGGCCCTCCCCACCATCCTGCATGATGGGAATGCCCTCTGAGACCCTAAATACCCCTCCAGACATATTACTGAAAATGCTCAGGGACGGAAGGACCTACCTCAAATGCTGGGGAACAAGGCTTGCTATGGAGTTCTTTTTTGTTGTTGTTGTTGTTTTAACTTATTTATTTGACTGTACCAGGTCTTAGCTGTGGTGCTCAGGAGTTTAGTTGCTGCATGTGGGGTCTAGTTCCCTGACCAGGGAGCAAATCTGGGCCCCCTCCACTGGGGGGCTCTGAATCTTAGCCACTGGACCACCAGGGAATCCCTGGAGTTCATTCTTTAAGATGGATATGACAGGAGCATCTAATTGACTGCCTTTTCTATATCCTTAAGGGAGCCACTGGCCTGTACCCCTCAGACATCTGAAACCTCAAAAGTGTGTTGAATGTTTTTATAGTAAAGGAAATAGTTAAACCTCTTAGTTAAAAATAAACAGATAATAAACCAATGTCAGTTTCTTAGTTTTGACAAATACTCTATATGTAGGGTCAGGCCACCCAAGATGGCTGTCCTTTTGCTCTCTGTACATCCCCTGCCCAACCAGCACCTGCTTCACCGACACTCCATTCACTTGACTGACCTTTCTACACACTTGCCCTTGTCCCAGCTAATGGCTATTCTAGCTTTAGATCAGAGCTCTTCACTATGCTTATCAAAGGGGTGGTGAAGGGCGTGCCCCTCTGCTGGTTTCTCTGGTAACTGATGAGCCAAGATGACGTCAGTTCCCCCCATAACTGGTAACCTCCCCCCACCACCCCACTCCAAGACTACTACCACGTCCTGTCCAGCCATCTGCTACACACAATGGGGTATTGCTCCAGGACTTTGCTTTGGACGTGTAAGCTCCTCCATCCACTAAACCAGTGATGTCTCTGATGTTCACTCTGGGCTCTGTCTTTGGTCTTGAAGTTGGGCAAGTACAGGGCTTGTAGGCCTGGGGTGGGGGGGTGGGGTGCGTGGCAGCCCAACACCATGGTAATGTAAGATGTCAACAGTGAGGGGAAATGGGTGAGAAGTATAGGAGAACTCTCTCCCTTTGCAGTTTTAAATTATTCTAAAATAAAAGTTTGTTAAAAATAGATGGAAACCACCTGCTAGAGCCTGCAGGGCTCCATTTGGGCCTGTCTTAGATCCCAGCCCTTCTGCAGGGTCTGGCCTCTCTGACAGAGGCTCAGCTGACATGAACTGAAGATTCTCTCATTCCATCATCCCTTAGGATGGTGTCTCAGCCCTGCTCTCCTAGTGGGCTGGGTGGGACTTCTTATAAAAACCTCTACTAAAACCTTGCTACCAGCCCATCCAAGCCACATCCAGCAGTTTCTTCCAACCCTGCACCCCCAGCCCGATCTCCTGAGAAACCACTGTATTATTTCCATCTAGCTGAGATCATAAGGTTGAAATGGTATGGAATTAATTTGCCTGTATCTACGATTTGGCTTGAAATGTATTTCCTCTATTGATATTCCTTGCATATGTGCCTTCTATAAAAATTACATAAGACACTGTGAGTGGGAATGGAAAAGAAAGAAAATTGGGAGGGGTCACCAGCTTTACTTGAAATACTTTTAAAGGGCACATTTTAACTTGTAGGGGTTGGCCAGGGATGAGAGTGGATTTTTTAAAATCATTTTCCAGCATGCTTATTTTAGGTAGTAACTCTTCAGAGGGACAATTTTTAAAAAATTTACAGTGAGCCTTGGGCCCTTTTGAAACTCCCAGTTAAAAGAATATGAACGAAGTAGGGGGAAATGTTCTCTTTGTGAGGTACTCTGAATGGAATACATTGTGTGAGGCAAAAAGAAAACTTCATTTGGGTAAGATTCTAATTGTATTCTTCCATATCACCCCAGAGAAGTTGACAACCTGTATTTTACTCCTCAAAAAAAGAAAAGGCTTAACTCATTCCTGTGCGGAACTCAGGAGTGTCTAAAAGCACAGTGGAATGAAATGTTTCCTTTTTATTTTCTCTTTTGAAAACATTAACCCACTGTTTATTCCGAAAGTGTGATGTGGCCTGCAGGATCCCGGAACACTGACTGACCGTTTATTTATCAGATATATTAAGCATGCAAAGCTAGGAACTGTTCTCGCCTGGAGCTTTGCAAGGTGTGGCCCTTTCAATGTTCCATCTAGAAGCATGGTACGTATTAATATACCGTCAGAATGAGGCAGCTGAGGGTAATTTTTCTTTCCAACGCACCACCAGACATTTGGTCATGTCTGGAGGCAATTTTGACAGTCGAAGCTGCAGGTGGGGGTGGGGACGGGGAATGAAGCTGCTGGCATCTAGTGTGTAGAGGTCAGGGATGCTGCTAAACAGCCTACCACGCATGAAACAGCCCCAGTGGCAAAGTGTCCCATCCACAGTGGCAGTAGTGCCAAGGTAGAGGTGGTGCAGTGGTAAAGAACCCACCTGACAATGCCCAGAGACACAGGAGACGCGGGTTTGATCCCTGGGTCAGGAAGATACCCCTGGAGGAAATGGCAACCCCCTCCAGTATTCTTACTGGGAAATTCTATGGACAGAGAAGCCTGAAGGGCTATAGTCCATGGGATCAAAAAGAGTCAGATACAACTGAGCACTCACATGCACAGAGCAATGCAAAAGTTTCTTCAAGGTTGAACAAATTACATTATAATATTAGTCTAGAGCTCTGAGTCGGATACTAGTCAGGTGCTCCAGAGAAGCAAAGAAGGAAAGATCACGTCCACTTAGGGTAATCAGAGAAGGTTTCAAGCCTTCAAGTGGATTTTCTGTGGTTCAGTTCAGTCGCTCAGTCATGTCCGATTCTTTGCCACCCCATGAACTGCAGCACGCCAGGCCTCCCTGTCCATCACCAACTCCTGGAGTCCACCCAAACTCATGTCCATTGAGTCAGTGATGCCATCCAACCATCTCATTCTCTGTCGTCCCCTTCTCCTCCTGCCCTCAATCTTTCCCAGCATCAGAGTCTTTTCAAATGAGTTAGCTCTTCGCATCAGGTGGCCAAAGTACTGGAGTTTCAGCTTCAACATCAGTCCTTCCAATGAACACCCAGGACTGATCTTCTTTAGGAT
>NW_011494754.1:930535-930848 GCF_000754665.1 Bison bison bison | reverse complement strand
TGCGCTCAGCTTTCTTTATAGTCCAACTCTCACATCCATACATGACCAATGGAAAAACCATAGCCTTGACTAGATGGACCTTTGTTGACAAAGTAACATCTCTGCTTTTTAATATGCTGTTTAGGTTGGTCATAACTTTCATTCCACGAAGTAAGTGTCTTTTAATTTCATGGCTGCAGTCAACATCTGCAGTGATTTTGAAGCCCAAAAAAATAAAGTCTGACACTGTTTCCACTGTTTCCCCATCTATTTTCCATGAAGTGATGGGACCAGATGCCATGATCTTAGTTTTCTGAATGTTGAGCTTTAAGCC
>NW_011494754.1:923572-930435 GCF_000754665.1 Bison bison bison | reverse complement strand
CTTTTCCTATTTGGAACCAGTCTTTTGTTCCATGTCCAGTTCTAACTGTTGCTTCCTGACCTGCATATAGGTTTCTCAAGAGGCAGGTCAGGTGGTCTGGTATTCCCATCTCTTTCAGAATTTTCCACAGTTTATTGTGATCCACACAGCCAAAGCCTTTGGCATAGTCAATAAAGCAGAAATAGTTGTTTTTCTGGAACTCTCTTGCTTTTTGATGATCAAGCAGATGTTGGCAATTTGATCTCTGGTTCCTCTGCCTTTTCTAAAACCAGCTTGAACATCTGGAAGTTCATGGTTCATGTATTGCTGAAGCCCAGCTTGGAGAATTTTAAGCATTACTTTACTAGTGTGTGAGATGAGTGCAATTGTGTGGTAGTTTGAGCATTCTTTGGCATTGCCTTTCTTTGGGATTGGAATGAAAACTGACCTTTTCCAGTCCTGTGGCCACTGCTGAGTTTTCCAAATTTGCTGGCATATTGAGTGCAGCACTTTCACAGCATCATCTTTTAGGGTTTGAAATAACTCAACTGGAATTCCATCATCTCCACTAGCTTTGTTTGTAGTGATGCTTCCTAAGGCCCACTTGACGTGGTTCAGGGTACCTTATTTCTCCTAAGTTTTTGGGCCATCTAGAGTCCCTAAATCTTGTATTTCTGTATTTCAGGCAATAAGTACCTGGTGAAAAATCCCTGCTTGGCCAAATAATTTGATTCTCTGTGCTGGAAAGTGACAGGATTCATTCAGAAGCCCCAAGCTTCCTCCTGGCTTCGATTAAGTGACAGTTCTTTCTCTGACTTTCTACTTGATGACTCCAAATCCCGTAAAACATGATTCTCTGTCTTCTGTAGTTAATGTGTTCCTGTATCTGTCTCTCCCAACATGGAAATACAGCATTTTGCTTATAATTTCAAGGGATCTGAGGTCCCCAGAAACCCATCTCTGAACCTCTCTAAAGGTGCATGGGACCCAGAATAAAATATTTTGCTCCAAAGTTTATGGAGCAACAAAATCTACTGTGTCTATGAGAGCCCTTGGAACCTAAGCCAGATGTTATTTCCAAAATAACAAACAAGCTCTTTCTCACATGCCACACTCATCTGTCTCTTGTTTTTCTATCATTGAATTATGTTTGATTTCGCTACTGCTGCTTCACTGAAATCACTTTAGCTCATCTCATGACTTGCCAAAATCCAACTCCCATTGGAGATGTTCTAACCCACAAGGATGGCTTTCTCTCAATCCTAGAGAATATTTTTGGTGGGTTCCCTTAAAGGGAACTGCTAGTGAGTGTGTCTGTGAAGTCCTAGAGGAGGCGATCTTTGCTTGAAGGAGCTTAAGAAAGACCACCAGCAAAGTCTGCTGTCGGTACACAAAATCTTGCTTCAGGGAGCACAAAAAATAGTCTGACTCTACCCAGAAGAGACGTGCCAGGAACTGCATTGCTACTGTGAACAGTGCCTGAAGACCCAGTCAATGGGTCAGCTGCAGTGCACACATGCTCAGTTGTGTCCGACTCTTTGCGACCCCATGGACTCCATGGACATGAGTCTGCACAAACTCCAGGAGATAGTGAAGGACCAGGAGGCCTGGCAAAGCACTGGACAGGACTGAGTGACTGAACAATAACAAAGGTAGGCAGGCATGGCTATTGGACCTTGAAATATGGCTAGTCCAGGGGACTCTTTACCCCCTCTCAGTGTCTATGCTGGGAGCTTTGTACTTTCTTCCTCTTTAATAAATCCTATTCGCTTGCTACCATGAGTGTCTGCCTGTTTGTGGATTCTGTTCTTCCACTCTGTGGACAAGAACTCCGATTACCATCTCAACAGCAGCCCTGAAATATGCACTGAGCTGGAATGCCGCCTTCCAAAGGACCTGTGTGTTGTTCTGCTGCTGATGGATGGGGAAGGCTGGTGCCCTCCAGTCTGCCAGGGAACGCAGAGCCCCACGCATCCTCAGCTGGGTGGGGAGAGCCTGACAACGTGTTGGGCATCAGAATATAATTTGTCAAAGAGAAAATGCTTCCCTGTCTCTGAAATATGGTTAGTCCAAACCAAGATGTGCTGTCAGTTTAAAATATCTCCAGATTGTGAATATATAGTATAAACATGAAATATAAATATTTCATTAATAACTTTATATTGATTACATGTTGAAATGATGATATGTGGCATATATTGGGTGAAATGAAATAGATTATTGTAGTTAATTTCACCTATTTCTTTTGACTTTTTAAATGTGGGCTTCTTTAAAACCTCCTTGAGATTGCATTTGAGAGGCTCTTTAGAGTTTACATCAGGATTTCTTTCTTTCTTTCTTTTTAACTTGGGGGCTTTATTTTATTTTTTCTTTTAAAGATGCTACATAGTCAAACAGAATTGGATTGGTCTTTTATGGCATAAAATTAATTCACAGTCAAGCTCTCCATCACTACTTGACGGCTCATCCAAAGTTCCTCTCGAACCCCCTCCCGCACCACCCCCCATGCCCCGGCCCCACCTAGCTGGTTCCCTCTCCCCGGCCCCTCTGCTGCCTGCCTCTCTCGCCCTGATTCCAAGTCAGGGCTGCCTGGGAAGGTCAGGACTGAACTGGGGCATGGGTGCTGAAGTGTGGGTGGTGGTGAGGAGCAGAGAAAGACAGACAGCACAGGGACATGCTATTCTTTCCCCTAGACAGTGACCTCAAGCTGACTGCCACTACTAAGAGTCCTCTCCCCATGGTGCCTATTACCTATCTACGCAGACGATATTTCCTGGTAGTTGTTCTCCAACGTTCCCACGAGCACACCTCTGTGTGTGTGTGTGAGTGTGTGTGTGTGCGCGCTCACAGAGCCCGGAACCTTCGGCAGCAACGCCAGCTTCACTCCACGGTGTTAAGTAGCACAGGTGGGGTTTAGGCCACAGAATTAATTATAATCTTGTGACAGAAGACATGAGATGAAACACACTATGTAAGTTAAATATGCATTAAACATCTCTGAATTCAATCTCTGAATTCATCTCTGAATTCAATCTCACTACATGAACCAATAGTTATCTAGCTTGGTCCCTTGAAGAGAACAGCATTCAATGACTTTGACTTCCAGAACGTTGCGTCAATCAGCGACACACACTCCCCACTGCTGATGAGCACAGCCGATGCTGCCACAGCACCATTCTTGGTGCCTTCAGGCCCTGTTCATCAGTCCCCAGGAACTGATGGCCGGGATGAGCATGGAGAGGCTGCCTGCACTGAGTGAGTGGCTCGGGGAAGGACATCGACAGGGTGGGCTCCAGCTTCCCAGAGGCCAGCACCAACAGACAGGGAAGAGTGTTATGTTTGCAGAGAGGAAATCCAGCAACGTGGACCAAGGCTGCTGCTAAGTTGCTTCAGTCGTGTCTGACTCTGTGGGACCCCTTAGACAGCAGCCCACCAGGCTCCCCCGTCCCTGGGATTCTCCAGGAAAGAACACTGGAGTGGGTTGCCATTTCCTTCTCCAATGCATGAAAGTGAAAAGTGAAAGTGAAGTCGCTCAGTCCTGTCTGACTCTCAGCGACCCCATGGACTGCAGCCTACCAGGCTCCTCCATCCATGGGATTTTCCAGGCAACTGACGCTTAAAATGACATTTACAAGATGCCATTACCATTTAATCATGGTTTCCCTTGTCATTAATAAGGTTCACTCTTTGCCCCAATCATTTACTATGCGTTTTAAACTTTCTAAAAGATTGTTATATTATGTTCTATTTGTGTGTGTGTGTGTGCATGTGTGCACGCGGGTGCACACAAGTGGGGAGGGGTAATTTAAAGGCAAGACCTGTGAGATGTCATCATACATTAATTCCTCTTTACACATGGTTATGATAAATTTAAATCCCACACTATGGCGGACCCATCAATCCAATCCCCGTCTCGCATGCTGCCTCTACAAGACGGTCTTCCCTATGATCACGCCAGCGATGAAGAAGAGGACGCCGAGCTCCAGCAGCCGGGTTCTCAGGCCCTCCTCCTTCCCAGCCGTGGCTGACGCGGGAGCGGGGACTGTGGCTCTGCACTGTCTTCCTCATCCGAAGTCCGTCTTCCTCCTTGAACTGCTTGTCCTCCTCCCACAGCCTCTGGACTTCGCTCTGCAGCCTCTTACGGTCTTCCATCACCTTCTCAACTTCAGTGTCATCCAAGGAGGGACTCAGAGCTTTAGACACCTTTGGTGTTTCTGTCTTTGATGCAGTTGTGGGTATAATTTTATTTCTACATCATGTGGTTTATCATTTTCTGCTGGCAATTCAAACACACATCTAAGTTTTGAATCCATAAGGTCTTCCGGTTTTGCCTCCTTCCATACTGCTTCCATATCAGAAGTGTCAATTGGAGCAAACATAGACTGAACCATAAACATGTGTTTACTTTTCTCATTGGGATCATAATCGAAAGGCTGTAACATCACAGATACGTTAATCGAGGCCCCTGCATCAATGACCCCGCTGTTGGGCCTCACGCAGTACCTACGTGGTGCCGTGGTCTTCACTTTAAAACACACATTTCGATCTGTCGGGTTGCCAAGCTTCAGGTTGGTGGTGACAGCATCGGTGAAGGGACCTCGGAATTTGAGCTCGTGCTGCGGCTCGAGGCTCAGGACCTGCCCCACCTTCGCCATGTTCCTCAGCGGCTGGGCAGCTCGGGCGGGGAGACTTGAGAGGGCACCTGGGGTGGGACGCGTGAATGCTGCGCCCCCTTTAAATTTGGAAAGGCGGGGCCTGCCGGGGCACGGGCAGGGGTCGCCTATGTGTTGCGCGCCGGGTTGGTCGGGGGGACAGCCTCCGTGGTACAGGCGCAGGGACGGAGGGCAAGGGTGAGGCCCAGGATTTCTTTTTTTTAATTAATTTTTATCTGCGTATAGTTGCTTTACGATGTTGTATTAGCTTCTACTGTACAGTTAAGTGAATCAATTATATGTATTCATACATCCCCTCTTTTTTAGATTTCCTTCCTATTTAGGTCACCACAGAGCACTGAGTTGAGTCCCTTTGCTATACTGAAATGTGGCTTTTAAGAAATTTCATATTATGCTTGTGTATCAGATTTAGGCCTGTATTATATTTCTATCAGACCATGCTGCTCTAGAACTTCATGTATTTCCTGAAGGCCAGTTTTAATCTCTGTGGAGATTCCTTTTCTGTCAGACTAAATGACCTGCTGAAGGACTGGTACATGACCCTGAAGGACCAGCTCAGATCCCTGGAACCCCTTAGACTGGGCTAGACTCTAAGGTCTGGAATATAATTTTAATTGTTTAGTACATGGTCTCTTAATGGGTGCTGTAGATTGAATATTTGTGTCCTCCTCAAAATTCTTACCATTGAAACTTAATACCTAATGTGATGGTGTTAGGAGTTGGGGCCTTTGGGAGGTGCTTAGATCATGAGGATGGAGCCCTCGTGACTGGGATTAATATGCTTATAAAAGAGACCCCCACAGACCTCTCTCAACCCCTCAACAATGTGCATGCATACGTGCTCAGTTGTGTCCTACTCTTTGTGACCTCATGGACCTTAGCACACCAGGCTCCTCAGTTCATGGGATTATCCTGGCAAGAATACTAGAGTCAGTGGGTTGCCATTTCCTCCTCCAAGGGATCTTCCTAGCCCAGGAATTGAACCCGAGTCTCCTGCATCTCCTGCATTGGCATGTGGATTCTTTACCACTGAGCCACCTGGGAAGCCCCCTCTACTATGTAAAGACGCAGCAAAAAGATAATCATCTGTGAGGAAGTGGGCACTTACCAGACACCAAATCTGTCAGTGCCTTGATCCTGGACCTCCCAGTGTCTAAAACTGTAAGAAATATGAGAAATACATTTCTGATGTCTATAAGCCATGGTAAAGAATCCTTTTGCAATGCAGTAGACACGAGTTTGATCCCTGGGTCGGGAAGATCCCCTGGTGAAGGAAATGGCAATCCACTCCTGTATTCTCGTCTGGGAAATCCCATGGATAGAGGAGCCTGGTGGGCTACAAGAGTCCCAAAGAGTCAGACGTGACTTTGCAACTAAACCACACAAGCCACCTAGATTGTGGTATTTTTGTTATAGCAGCCCAAATGGACTAAGATAATGGGAATTACCAGCACTCATGCCATGACTATAAATTCCAGTGGGATCATTGCAGTAGCAATCGTCAGTTCAGTTCAATTCAGTCGCTCAGTCATGTCCGACTCTTTTCGATCCCACAGACTGCAGCATGCCAGGCTTCCCTGTCCATCACCAACTCCTGGAGCTTGCTCAAACTCATGTCCATCACATTGGTGATGCCATCCAACCATCTCATCCTCTGTCATCCCCTTCTTCTCCCACCTTCAATCTTTCCCAGCATCAGGGTCTTTTGCAATGAGTCGGTTCTTCATATCAGGTGGCCAAAGTATTGGAGTTTCAGCTTCAGCATCAGTCCTTCCAATGCATATTCAGGACTGATTTCCTTTAGGATGGACTGGTTGGATCTTCTTATAGTCCAATGGTTCAAATGCATCAATTTTTCAGCACTCAGCTTTCTTCACAGTCCAACTCTCACATCCATACATGACTACTGGAAAAACCAGAGCTTTGACTAGATGGACCTTTGTTGGCAAAGTAATGTCTCTGCTTTTTAATATGCTGTCTAGGTTGGTCATAACTTTTCTTCCAAGGAGCAAGCATCTTTTAATATTATGGCTACAATCACCATCTGCAGTGATTTTGGAGCCCCAAAAAATAAAGTCTGTCACTGTTCCTATTGTTTCCCCATCTATTTGTCATGAAGTGATGGAACCAGATGCCATGATCTTAGTTTTCTGAATGTTGAGTTTTAAGCCAACTTTTTCACTCTTCTCTTTCACTTTCATCTAGAGGCTC
>NW_011494754.1:920487-923471 GCF_000754665.1 Bison bison bison | reverse complement strand
CCAATCTGTTGTTCCATGTCCAGTTCTAACTGTTGCTTCTTGACCTGCATACAAATTTCTCAAGAGGCAGGTCAAGTGGTCTGATATTCCCATCTCTTGAAGAATTTTTCACAGTTTGTGGTGATCCACACAGTCAAAGGCTTTGGCGTAGTCAATAAAGCAAAAGTAGATGTTTTTTCTGGAACTCTCTTGCTTTTTTGATGATCCAGAGGATGTTGGCAATTGATCTCTGGTTCCTCTGCCTTTTCTAAATAAAATCCACTTTTTTATTATCCATGGTGATCCCCAGCAATTCACTCTCAGTGGTGGAAATACACAGGCTGAGACTCTGGGATTCTCAGCAAAGAATGAGACTGGTTCCTTGGGAATGCCTGACTTTTCCCTACTGATTTTCATGCAAAGAAAACCCGTCCATATAATGAGCAGAAGCCAAAATATTTTGTAGGAAGATACTCTGAGGCTATGTAAACATCAGTTTTCTTACCTGTTATTTCACCATTCATTGACATTTCTTGGCTCAGTTCATTATTACTTCTGTGGTTGCCAAATGGTGATTTTTCAATTCCAACATTCCTTCTATTTACTAGTCGGAATTCTACTGTAAGGAAAACTTTCTCTCCTTACTTATTTATAGTAGTGTGGACTCTTGGGTTACAACTTGTTACTATCATTTATTTTGAAGGTCAAATTGTCCCAGATTTCACTGGTAAAAGCCCCATTTAAATAGCTCTAGTGTCTCTTTCGATGTACCCCATCATTCTTTGAGCATTTCTTTACTTTTTGGCACAAGATGTCCCAGAGTCTTGTTGTACAGCTGCCCCAGCTGTGGAGTCAGCCACTTACCTGTGAAGCCCTGGTTCATTTTAGTGAAGAGTGGTATTTGAATACCAAGGTCTAGGCACTAGCGTGCTCAAAGGTCTCAGGGTATTGCTGCAGCTTCTAGGACCTCTCAGTGACAAAGCTAAGGAATATATGTGCATCCATAGAATACACACTGACATCTTTATTTCTAGGTATAGCCAAATGTATTTTGAAAACCATACATTCACACTAACTACAAGTCCTATCCAATAGCACAGGTTCATTCTAGTTTTCTCCCTTTTTCATATTTATAACTCCCTTCTCCCACAATGAGAAACTTGGCTCCCATTATACTATATTTTGAGTTGGCCAAAAAGTTCATTTGGGTTTTCTGTAAAATGTTATGGAAAAACTGAAACGAACTTTTTGGCCAACCCAAAATTTACTTATTCCCCTAGTACCCCTGCTACACTACTAATCTCCCATTGGTGCTATGACCACAATTCCCCAGACTCATATGGAAAGTGAAAGTGGAAGTCGCTCAGTCATGTCCAACTCTTTGCCACTGTATAGTCCATGGAATTCTCCAGGCCAGAATACTGGAGTGGGTAGCCTTTCCCTTCTCCAGGAATCTTCCCAACCCAGGGATCAAACCCAGGTCTCCCGCATTGCAGGCAGATTCTTTACCAGCTGAGCCACAACCTCCTAAACCCACGAGGGCTCTACCGGCCTGTGTGAGGCCACTGCCACATCCCCACGTTGGTGCTCTCCTCACCCCTCATTGGCTCTGAGACCCCGCACTGGGCTGCTAGTGAGATCACCACACCCAGACACAGATGCCTTGCTCCTACTAGTCTGCTGCCCATCCCCATGCTAAGGCCTGCCTCACTCTCCCATCCAGGTAACTTGAGACTAAATTATTCATGAAGGCAGGCAAGTAGGCGGGCCTGAATTAATTAAAATATCTGAAACAATTTGGAGCATAAGCTGGCCTGTTATATAGCTGTTTAGGACAGCCTACAACATTCTTTACAATCTCATCTGGTCTATTTAGAGTAGACTCAGGTGAAGATGTTGTAAGAGTGTGGCCTTAATGTACAAGTATATACTTTTAATTTGCAAGAGACAGCCCTCCTTGAGGGCTGCTTGAGGCCTGTCTCTTGAAGCAGAATATTTACTGTCATATTGATTTATGGCCTTGTGAAAAGGAACCTTCTCTGTTTATTAAAGTCAACATGATGTTTGATATCAGAGGTAAATTTCTTTTCAATGAAATCTCAAATGACCTGAGTTCAAATCAGAGTAAAGATTGATGAATCTTGCCAAGATGGCCCATGATATTGTAGAGGAGCAGCTAGGTAGAAAATATCCTTTCTCTGGCATGAATTACAAGATGAGGCAACACCACATCTAATAGAAAAACACTGTAAAAGAGTCTCAAAGCACTACTGACACATGGAAAGTGTTAGTCAAATGGAAAGATATGAGAATGAAGAATTAGAAATCTAAGTGGCAATGCATGAAACTATTTCAAGATAATGTATATAGTGGCAATGCGTCCCCAGCGTATGTGTGGACTGAGCAAGAAATATAAATAACACGTGCATATGTATATCCTCCACAATGAATCAGTTCAGTTCAGTTGCTCAGTCATGTACAACTCTTTGTACCCCATGAATCACAGCATGCCAGCCCTTCCTGTCCATCACCAACTCCCAGAGTTCACTCAAACTCATGCCATCAAGTCAGTGATGCCATCTAGCCATCTCATCCTCTGTCATCCCCTTCTTCTCCTGCCCCCAATCCTTCCCAGCATCAGGGTCTTTTCCAATGAGTCAACTCTTCACATGAGGTGGCCAAAGTATTGGAGTTTCAGCTTTAGCATCAGTCCGTCCAATGAACACCCAGGACTGATCTTTAGGATTGACTGATTGGATCTCCTTGAAGTCCACTTCAGTTCAGTCGCTCAATTGTGTCCAACTCTTTGCGACCCCATGGACTGCAGCACGCCAGACCTCACTGTCCATCATCAACTCCTGGAGTTTACTTAAACTCATGTCCACTGAGTTGGTGATGCCATCCAACCATCTCATCTTCTGTTGTCCCCTTCTTCTCCCACCTTCAATCTTTCCTAGCATCAGGGTCTTTTCAAATGAGTCAGCTCTTCTCATCAGGTGGCCAAA
>NW_011494754.1:919905-920387 GCF_000754665.1 Bison bison bison | reverse complement strand
AAGGGACTCGCAAGAGTCTTCTCCAGCACCACAGTTCAAAAGCATCAATTCTTTGGCGCTCAGCTTTCTTCACAGTCCAACTCTCACATCCATACATGAACACTGGAAAAACCATAGCCTTGACTATACAGACGTTTGTTGGCAAAGTAATATCTCTGCTTTTTAATATGCTATGTAGGTTGGTCATAACTTTCCTTCCAAGGAGTAAGCATCTTTTAATTTCATGGCTGCAATCACCATCTGCAGTGATTTTGGAGCCCAAAAAAATAAAGTCAGCCACTGTTTCCACTGTTTCCCCATCTATTTCCCATGAAGTGATGGGACCAGATGCCACGATCTTAGTTTTCTGAATGTTGAGCTTTAAGCCAACTTTTTCACTGTCCTCTTTCACTTTCATCAAGAGGCTTTTTAGTTCCTCTTCACTTTCTGCCATAAGGGTGGTGTCATCTGCATATCTGAGGTTATTGACATTTCTCCCAACA
>NW_011494754.1:889318-919432 GCF_000754665.1 Bison bison bison | reverse complement strand
CCACTGCTGAGTTTTCCAAATTTGCTGGCATATTGAGTGCAGCACTTTCACAGCATCATCTTTTAGGATTTGAAATAGCTCCACTGGAATTCCATCATCTCCACTAGCTTTGTTCATAGTGATGCTTTCTAAGGCCCACTTGACTTCACATTCCAAGATGTCTGGTTCTAGGTGAGTGATCACACCATCATGATTATCTGGGTCATGAAGCTTTTTCTTGTACAGTTCTCCTGTGTATTCTTGCCACCTCTTCTTAATATCTTCTGCTTCTGTTAGGTCCATACCATTTCTGTCATTTATCGAGCTCATCTTTGCATGAAATGATCCCTTTGTATCTCTAATTTTCTTGAAGAGGTCTCTAGTCTTTCCCATTCTGTTGTTTTCCTCTATTTCTTTGCATTGATCGCTGAGGAAGGCTTTCTTACCTCTTCTTGCTATTCTTTGGAACTCTGCATTCAGATGCTTATATCTTTCCTTTTCTCCTTTGCTTTTCGCTTCTCTTCTTTTCATGGCTATTTGTAAGGACTTCTCAGACAGCCATTTTACTTTTTTGCATTTCTTTCCCACGGGGATGGTCTTGATCCCTGTCTCCTGTACAATGTCACGAACTTCCGTCCATAGTTCATCAGGCACTCTATCAGATCTAGTCCCTTGAATCTATTTCTCACTTCCACTGTATAATCATAAGGGATTTGATTTAGGTCATACCTGAATGGTCTCGTGGTTTTCCCTACTTTCTTCAATATAAGTCTGAATTTGGCAATAAGGAGTTCATGATCTGAGCCACAGTCAGCTCCTGGTCTTGTTTTTGCTGTTTGTATAGAGCGTCTCCATCTTTGGCTGCAAAGAATATAATCAACCTGATTTCAGTGTTGACCATCTGGTAATGTCCATGTGTAGAGTCTTCTCTTGTGTTGTTGGAAGAGGGTGTTTGCTATGACCAGTGCGTTCTCTTGGCAAAACTCTATTAGTCTTTGCCCTGCTTCATTCCGTATTCCAAGGCCAAATTTGCCTGTTATTCCAGGTGCTTCCTGACTTCCTACTTTTGCATTCCAATTCCCTGTAATGAAAATGACATATTTTTGGGGTGTTAGTTCTAAAAGGTCTTGTAGGTCTTCATAGAACCATTCAACTTCAGCTTCTTCAGTGTTACTGGTGGGGAATAGGCTTGGATTACCGTGATATTGAATGGTTTGCCTTGGACACGAACAGAGATCATTCTGTCATTTTTGAGATTGCATCCAAGTACTGCATTTCAGACTCTTTTGTTGACCATGATGGCTACTCCATTTTGTTGACCATGATGTGTTACTACCACAATGCATAGAAAGAATGTTTTGAACATTTCTTACTTAAACTGAGAGATATTACATTAAAAACAATAGTTTTGAATTTCTTGTTGAAGTATAGTTGATTTAGAATGTTGTGTTAGTTTCAGTTGTACAGCAAAGGGATTTAGTTATATATATATATATATAATTTTCAGATTCTTTTCCTTATAGGTTATTACACGGTGTTGAATATAGTTCCCTGTGCTTTATAGTAGTAGGTCCTTGTTGTTTATCTATGTTATACATAGTAGTTATGTACTGTTAATCCCAAACTCCTAATTTATTCCCCTCTCCCCCTTTGGTTACCATAAGTTTGTTTTCTATGTCTGTGAGTTTATTTTGTAAATAAATTCATTTGTATCTTTTTTTCGATTCCACATATAAGTGATATCATATATTTGCCTTTCTCTGTCTGACTTCACTTAGTATTGTAATCTGTAAGTCCTTCCATGTTGCTGCAGATGGTATGATCTCATTCTCTTATGGCTGAGTAATATTCCATCGTGTACCCATGTCACATATTTATCCATTCACTTTTTGATAAACATTGAGATTGTGTCCATATCTTGGTTATTATCAGTAGTGCTGCAATGATCACCGGGGTGCATGGATCTTTTCGAATTAGAGTTTTCCTCTTTTCCCAATGAATGTCCAGGAGTAGGATTGTTGAATCATGTGATGATCATCTATTTTTAGTTTTTAAAGGAACCTCCATACTATTCTCCATAGTAGCTATACCAATTTACATTCCCACCAACAGTGTAGGAGGGTTCTTATGGGTTTTCCCCCTAGCTATCCAAGTGACATATATTCACTATAGAAAATATAATAGAGCACAAAGAAAATAGTAGCAATTACCTGTGTAACTACCACTCAGCTTTGTGGTTTAGTTGCTAAATCGTGTCTGACTCTTGTGACCCCATGGACTATAGTCTGCCAGACTCCTCTGTCCATGAGATTTTTCAGGCAAGAATACTGGAGTGGGTTGCCATTTCCTTATCCAGGGGATCTTCCAGACCCAGGAATCGAACCTGAGTCTTCCGCATTGCAGGTGAATTCCTGCCTTGCAGGTGGAGTCTTTACCAACTGAGCTACTAGGGAAGCCCTACTACTCAGCTTTATCTTTTTATTAATATTTTGGTATATTTCCTTTAGATCATATTGTTTGTTTTTAAAATGGGATGATACTATACACACTTGGAGTTTTTCACAATGATATATGTCACAAACATTTTCGCATAACATTGATACTTCATGACATAATTTTTTTTCTTTTTAATTTATTTTTTATTGAAGGATAATTGCTTTACAGAATTTTGTTGTTTTCTGTCAAACCTCAACATGAATCAGCCATAGGTATACGTATATCCCCTCCCTTTTGAACCTCCCTCCCATCTCACTCCCCATCCCACCCCTCTGGCTTATGTAATATTTTGTTGTACAGAAGCTCCATAATTTATTTGACCACTTTCTGTTTTGGGGTATTATAGTGGTTTTCAATTTTGGCTCTTAGATATTATGTTGTAATTAACATTTGTATCTAAGTATTTTCTCACATCTATGATTATATCTTGGGGCTAAACTTTTAGAAGTGGAAATTGAGTTGTTGGAGAAAAGTGTTATACAAAATTATGTTGCTATCATAATTTAAATTACATATAAATCAATAGGATATGAAGAAAATAGTATACTTTCATGAAATATGTGAGAGTTTCTTACAAATATAATTAACATATTTTTTTAGCATTTTGGTTGGACTGTGTACTTAATTATCCCTGGGGGAAATTAAAGAACAAACTGTCCCTCAACAGTCTCAGAAAAGCAGAATTTGCTAGTTCAATCCTAGTTCCAAAGTCTTCCCTTAGGCTTTTTGTGGTAATAAAGGAATTGCTGCCTCATATCACACCGGCAGAGCAAAGAGTAAAATATTTATTTTGAAATATCTTCTTTCTATCTGGCAGGGATTTGGAATTTTAAAATCTTCTCTCAAATATTTCAGAACTACAAAATACAATAAGCTTTGAATTAAGAATTAATTAACTTTTCTTTCCCCTACTGTTTGTTCAATTTTTAAGGGAAAAAAAAAAAATGCTGCACAGAATACAATTAACTCTTAGCCTTGAATCATTTTAATGTGTGCTGCTGCCTAAAAGTTGGGGACCAGATGACTTCTTGAGATCTTTTCCAGCTCAGTATATAAATCCAACTTTTATATTCAATGAGCTTTAACTTGGAGAACTTATCACCCCCTGCTCAGCCAACCCCTCTCCTCTTTACCACAATTTTCCTTTTATGCTCACAGAGGGTGTCTGCCAACTGCCATCATTGTAATTATAGCAATGTTTTTACATGAGCATTAATCTAACAATGAAGGCAACATGAGCAGAATGCCAAGTTCAGTAATGCTTATACAGTCATGAGCATGGAACATTCTTAGAACATTAACAAAGATGTTGAAGTATTGATTTAAGATCTGATGTAATACGATTATACTTAAGAGTACAAGTACAGTGCTCAAAAGCATAATCCTTGAAGTGCAAAGGAAAGCCAGTGCTCTTTTTTATACAAGTCCTTCAATAGGAAAGATGAAAGAAAACCCATCACAATGTTATATATTATTTATCCTCTTTGGTCCACTAAACTATAGTTTTGCAACTTAACACAGTTTTTGTCTTTAGTATGAATATCTTGCTCTAACATACTCTGTAAATGATTTATGCTCATTCTTTTGGTTAAGCTTTTAGTTGCTGCTAGCTGAGGTGTGTGTGTCTGTGTGAGAATCTGTGTTGAGTATTGTGGTGGTCACCTGTTGGCTGACCCCCAATATCCATGCCCCACTGAACCTTTTGCAACAGTCCCCACGTCCACTGGAGATCCATCATTACCTTCAAATATCTTTCTTCAGGGCTGGAACAAATGACAGGTACTGGCCCAAAGAGGACATTCTCTTGTACTGACTACATTGATTAGATCAGAGATGGTCTTAGCCTTGGTCTTGGCCTATAGCCAATCTCAGAACTATTACTGGTACTTCTGAAACACATTTCTTTCTTTCTTTGTAGTGTAGGATGTAAAGTTATGATTTTATTGTTACTTTGCCAACATATAACATGCTAGCCTCAGAATCAATCCAACACACCAAGATGGGAAAATTGAGAAAAATTAGAGAACTGTAACTCTGATTGGGCCACACCTTAAGGAATATGTTACCATTGTTGTGTGATCCAGTTTGAATTTCTATTACTTGCAACTAAAAATACCCTAACTGATGCAGAATCTCTAAGTGGTTATGGCCTTGGGGAGCATGGAGGAAGCCAAATGGTTGTCCTTCTTCTAGAACCCACTAGTTAAAGAAAAGATTAAGAGGAAGTATGGAGAGATAAGAAGTCAACCCACCATGATGGTTAGTTTATGTGACAACTTGATTGGGCTAAGGAATTTCCAGATGGCTGGTAAAGCATTATTACTGGACATGTCTGTGAGGGTATTTCTGGAAGAGGTTAGCATTTGAGTTGGTAGACTGAGTAAAGAAGATCATTCTCACCAGTGCAGATGGGCCTTATCCAATTTGTTGGGGGTCTGAGTAGAGCAAAGCGTGGAGGAAGGATGAATTTGCTGTCTTTGCTTGAGCTTGGACATCCCTTTTGTCCTGCCCTCAGACACTGGCAATCCTGGCTCCTGGACCTTCAGACTTGGACCAGGACTTGTCCCATTAACCCCTATCCCCTAATTCTTGAACCCTTGGGATTCAGACTGATACTTGTACCATCAGCTCCCTTGGTTTTCAGATCTCTGAACTCAGACTGAATCACACCACTGGTTGGTTCTCCAGCTTGCAGATGGCTGCCCAGGGATCTTCTTTGCCCCCATAATTGTATAAGCCAATTCCTATGATAAGTCTCTCTCTCTCTCTCTCTCTCTCTCTCTTTCTCTCTCCACACACTCACACAAAGGCTAGGTCTGCGGTGGCTCATCCCCTGTCCTTAGACATGTTCCTACATGGCTTTTGATTAAAAGCCTGGCAGTCTTTATCTCCTTAGCCCTGAAACAGAGCAGTTCATTCTGCTCTGCTCTTTGGAAATTCTGAGCTCATCTGTTTAGCCTCCTTCTCTTGAAAGCTGCAAGTGTAGAAGATATATTGAGGGGGAGACCAACTCTATAGTTAAGATGGGCTCCCTCCCTCCAGCAGGAGTTTGCCTCCTAGATATGTGGAACGTAGGTGACTTCATTCTGCTGGTCCAAACCCAGCCTCCCTGCTTCCTTCACACAACCCCAGACTCAACGGATGTCTCTTGGGGAAACCAGCCACATTGCTGCTCCTCAAATTTTCAACCTGTCATGCCAGCTGTGCACAAAACTTCACTGGTTTCTCTTTCCTCCAGCAGAGACCCACTGTACAGGCTAAACCCAATCATCTGGTCTGGTATCTAAAAAGGCATGCTTTTGTCATTTTTTCAGGTTTTCTGATGCTGCATGGAAACATTGTGCAGCTGTGACCTATTTCATTCTACTCGAAAGTGGAAGACGGCTCGTGGATAACATCTTAATGTATTTAGGGTGGGAGCTCAAGAAGTGGTCCTTGAGTTTCTGTCCTAATAGCTACTTGACCTTGGTAAATTCACTTAACATATCTTAGGGATGATAATGATTACTTCTTTGGATTCTCACATGGATCAAGAGAAATAATATTTATATAAAGCACTTTTCAGGAAAAAACGTGCTTTAAATAAAAGGCAGTCTTTTTAAAATTCATTTATGCATTCATTCAAAGACATTTATTGAATACTTAATACTTGCCAGACATTCTGCTAGGAGCAGGTGGGGGAAGTGAATGAGTTAGACTTGGTCTCACATAGAAACATGGTCTCACAAGAAGCTCACAATTCTAGTGGGGAAAGTGATGATGCAATAATTCAGTAACAGAACTGTATCACACAGTTATAGACATAAGTATAAGATAAAATGACCTGGAGAAAGGAATAATTTATTATACTCTGCTAAGGTAGAGACTTCCTAATGAAAGACTTGCCAGAGAATGTGAGGTTTTAACTGAATTCTTATGTTCACTAATAGTTTACAGACAGAAAAAGAATATATCTCACTTGGCTCTTGTGTTGTTGCCTCTTAAAGTCATTACTGAAAAGCAGTTAGAAGATTATATAATAATTGATTTAAACTAATTTTAAGCAATGATTTTTATTTATTTTTTAAATATAAATTTATTTATTTTAATTGGAGGTTAATTACTTTACAATATTGTATTGGTTTTGATTTTTAAAATGTCAAGTCTATCTGTCCATACAGAAATTGAGTGCAGTGCAAATGCTAAGATTTTTTTAAAACAGTGGAAAGGACTGTGGAAATGAGACTTATCATCTTATGTTAGTTCCAGAACATACTGGTAATATTTATTGCAGTTGCATTGAGAGGCTTTGTGTATTAAAGAATATTTTGTCATCCAAAATCGCTTGAAATAAATGATTCCCAGAAAGACATCTATTCAAAAAAAATTTTTAAAGCTATATCATGAAACCGTCAGTGAAACATAATAGTCTACCTCACAGCAAATTTGAAAAATATGTGAAATTCCCTCGCTGAAATGTCTAATGCTATTTAAGAACTCTTTTCCCTTAAGCAATTCTTCATATTGCATAAGAATATACCTTGTATTCCTATGTAGAAAAATGACAGTCATTACCAGAATCAACAAACAGCAAATGCCATTAATTTCCCTGAGATTGTGTTTTGCAAGAAAATGTTTAAATGTGTGTGGTTCTTATGTTGACGTCTTCTAAACGTTTTTAAGGTAAATAATAAATATTAATATTTTGTTCACCGAGGCATTAGGTAAGCAAAATATTATAATTACTAATAATCTAATATATCATAACTGTTAAAAATAAAAACCATCGTATTTCTGATCTGATATAAAACATCCATGATATCAGGGTTGTACATTCACATAGAATGCTGTGGTTGAAATTAATTTCACATAGTTTATAAAACTCAACTAATATTGGTTTCTCTGATTTTTGCCAGCATCAACAAGTCATAAATGTGTATCAGTGTGAAAGAAAAGAGGTGAAAAATTCCTTTACAGATGCTTAACTGGAAACATTTATGGATTTAGCTGACTTTTATACTCACTATTTTACTCTATGCATATTTCTAATATCTTTAGTTCTGTATCAGTAGTTTCTTTTTTGATTAAATTCACTATGTATAACTTCTGATTTTTTAAAAAACGTTTATATGGAAGTACATTATCTGCATAGGAAGATCTTCATGGTATATTAAGGGAAATTATTGGGCTCTGAGCTTATTTTGTGAAATATGTTATGTGAGTGTGGAAAAGAAGTCTAGGGCAGATACTAGTTGCATAGAATAATCACTGGGGAAACTTTCAAAAACATCCGGTGACCAGACCCCACTTCAGTCTGATTAATTCAGAATCTCTGGGTGGGGATCCCAGAGCATCTACTTCAAAACTCCCCGGGTGATCCTAATATACAGCCAAGAAGTTGAGAGGTACTGATTTAGACACACACGCACACACACACACACACACACACACACACTTGAAGCGGAGCTACCCCATGTGGCTTTGGAAATTGTATATTCTTCTTTTGCTTATCTGCGTTGTCTGCAATAAATATGTACATTGTAATTGGATAAATGTAACTTTTGAAAAGCAATAAAAATTGGATGGAATGATGGATAAAGGAAGGATGAGAGGAAGTGGGTGGAGAAAGAGAAAAAAGACGGAAGGAAGAAGGGAGGGAGGGAGGAAAGCTTTTAAATTGAACTTAACCCTGCATCGACACTACAAGGACTCAGGGCAGCAGGGAGGAGAAAGACTTGGTGTCCTTCTGCTGTCGTCACAAGTGGCTAAAAACGCTTCAGGAGCATAAGAGTGAGTGGAAGAAGGAGCTGTCATCTGCTGAGTATCATGTGTCAGAGCTTTATTTTTTATGCCATTTAATCTCAGTACCTACCCTGCAGGGTTGATACATCATCCTTCTTTCACAGATGGGAACGTTGGCTCTCAGAGAGGTGACATATTGCACTGAGTCTAGTATTTGAATACTGGGCGAGCCCAAGCCACTTTCCTGCTGAAGCCCAGCTTCTGTGATGAGGAAGAGAAGATGGTTGAACACAAGGTAGTTTTCCTTTATGTGTCTGAGAGCAATGACTCTTGTTTCTTTACTTCTGCGGAGAATTGATAGCTGTTCAAAGTTTTTTAGGTGTCACTTCTGCCAAGTCCCACCTCCCATTGCTTACTCTTGGATGACCACAAATGCTTCACTGGGTGGAGCTTGACAAATGGCTTTGTTAGACAAATTGTCCTGACCTTCCACTGAAGAACAGTTGCTGCCACTTCATAATTATGCCCCAACAATACATTAAAAAACCCACCAGCTTTCTCTGTAAACGTGGCTGGGCCATGTGTCGCTGTGTGCACAATAATTTGGCTTCCAGCCAGCATGATTTGACAGCTGCCAGCAGTAGATGATAAACAACAAAAAGAAAAAGAGGATCTAAGTGGCGAAAGCTACAGAAGCCAGAGAGTCAGGCAAGAGAGATATAATTTAGATATGACAGCTCTAATAAGTAAATTAGTCATGTAAAATAGTATGCCTATCAAGTTTTTAAAATGAATGAACCCATGGAACTCAACTCTCATTTTCACATGCTTTCTAATGCCAGTGCTACACACATCTACATCTCACTATTATGTATTTTTGATTAAAAGAAAATGTTCATGTTTAAAATGAGAGCATTCTAATTTCCTCCTGTGTTCTTCATTGCCTCAAGTTTCCATTAGAGAAAATCAAATACAATTAAAATTCACCATATTTATTGGCTTACTTTATTCACTGGTTGGTAACCCCAAGTAACTTAAGAACATAGTAAAAGTAAAAGTGGAAGTCGCTCAGTCATGTCCGACTCTTTGTGACCCCATGGACTGTAGCCTGCCAGGCTCCTCTGTCCATGGAATTCTCCAGGCAAGAATACTAGAGTGAGTTGCCATTCACTTCTCCAGGGGATCTTCCCCGACCCAGGGATCAAACATAGGAGTAGCCCAAATAACATCAAACAATCCCAAATGCTCAAGATAGTGTCTGGTATTTTGGGTGTAAGCATCTTCATTGTAGACATCTTTGCTGCAAGGATTTTTGCTGCATAACACTGGCCATGAGGCAGTTTTGTCGCAAAAGTTAAAATAAAAAATAGAAGGGCATTAAAAAGGACATAATGAAACATGAAAAATGAATAACAAAATTTAAAAGACTTTACTCAAATATAAGACATTTGAATACATTTAATATGTGTGTTGATTCATGGCAATACCATACAAATAACTGATTTTATTTTGTGGGTTATTCCTAAGCATTTGTCTTCCAAGTCTTTTGTTCATAGTATTTAATACATTCTTTTTGGCATTTTGTTTTTCTGGCTTCTTGTTTCAACTTTTCTTTTAGCACCACACTTTCACTAAAATTTCTTTCTTCTTTAAGAGAGGTGTAAGTTTCCAAACACTTGGACGCATATCTAACTGAGATTTGTACTGCGTAGTGAAAGTAGCTACATTATTGTTTGTTCTTTGTATATTGTCCCATGTCCATTGAGAGGAGTTCCAAAGTTTTATGAGAAATGTGGTTTTGCACTTTTGAGGTTCTCAGCTTCTTTCTCCCCCAAAATAGTGTTTCAAAATGAACAAATTTTGGAGGGCAAACCATTAACATCTGCCTGTTCAATAAAGCTGTCAGTTACATCACTAATTGAAGAGGTGCTAATGCATTTCAACTAGCTGAAACCAAACTGTCAAACCAAACTGTTAATCACTTATTTAATCTTTTATGGCAAAATTTCCCTCTGGCAAATTAGTTACATGGCTGAAATGTTTGCAGCAAAAATGCTTGGGGCAAAGATGTCTACAGCAAAAATGCTTATGGGGAAGGTAACTAGAGCCACTTGATACGGTGTCCTCAATCAATTGACCTTCCCTCTAAGCACACTTGACACATGTCTTCCAAGTGGTTTTTCTTGAACAGGATGGAATGAAAGTATGTGTCACTCAGTCATGTCTGACTCTTTGCAACCACATGGACTATAACCCACCAGGCTCCTCTCTGTTCATGGGATTTCCCAGGCAAGAATACTGGAGGGGGTAGCCATTCCCTTCTCCAGAGGATCTTCCTGACCCAGGGATCAAACCCAGGTCTCCTGAACTGCAGGCAGATTCTTTACCATCTAAGCCACAAGGGAAGCCCATGGAATGAACAAGAGAATATTATTAACTCTGGAGTCAAGTGTTCTGAGTTTGAATGCTTTTGTTGTTCAGTCGCTCAGTCTTGTCTGACTCTTTGTGATCACCATTGATTGCAACAGACCAGGCTTCTCTATCCTTCACTATCCCCCAGAATTTGCTCAAACTCATGTCCATTGAATTGGTGATGCCATCCAACCATCTCATCCTCTCTCGTCCCCTTCTCCTCCTGCCTTCAATCTTTCCTAGCATCAAGGTCTTTTCCAATGAGTTGGCTCTTCCCATTGGGTGGCCAAACTACTGGAGTTCAGCTTCAGTCAGTCCTTCCAATGAATATTCAGAGTTGATTTCCTTTAGGATTAACTGGTTTGATCTCCTTGCTGTCCAAGGGACTCTAGATAGTCTTATACAGCACCACAGTTCAAAAACATCAATTCTGCAGCACTCAGCCTTCTTTATGGTCCAGCTCTCATATCTGCAGATGACTACTGGAAAAACCATAGCTTTGACTATACTGAACTCTGTCATCAAAGTAATGTCTCTGCTTTTTAAAACGGTGCCTAGCTTTTCTTCTGAGGAGCAAGCGTCTTTTAATTTCATCGCTGCAATCACCATCTGCAGTGATTTTGAAGCCCAAGAAAATAAAGTCTGTCACTGTTTACATTGTTTCCCCATCTATCTGCTATGAAGTGATGGGACCGGATGCCATGATCTTTGTTTTTTGAATGCTGAGTTTTAAGTCGGCTTTTTCACTCTCCTCTTTCACCTCCATCAAGCGGCTCTTTAGTTCCTCTTTGTTTTCTGTCAATAGTGTGATGTCATTTGCATATCTGAGGTTATTGATATTTCTCCTGGCAGCTGATTGATTCCAGCCAGTGATTCATCCAGCCCAGCATTTGGCATGATATACTCTGCATGTAACTTAAATAAGCAGGTGACAATATACAGCCTTGATGTACTCCTTTCCCAATTTTGAACCAGTCCATTGTTCCATGTCCAGTTCCAACTGTTGCTTCTTGACCTGTATACAGGTTTCTCAGGAGGCAGGTCAGGTGGTCTGGTATTCCCATCTCTTGAAGAATTTCCCACAGTTTGTTGTAATCCATACAATCAAAGGCTTTGGTGTAATCAATGGAGCAGATGTTTTGCTGCAATTCCTTTGCTTTTTCTATTATCCAGCAGATGTTGGCAATTTGATCTCTGGCTCCTCTGCCTTTTCTAAACTCAGCTTGTACATCTGGAAGTTCTTGGTTCATGTACTGTTGAAGCCTAGCTTGAAGGATTTTGAGCATTACCTTGCTAGCATGTGAAATGAGTGCAATTGTGCAGTAGTTTGAGCATTCTTTGGCGTTGTCCTGCTTTGGGATTAGAATGAAAACTGACCTTTTCCAGTCCTATGGCCGCTGCTGAGTTTTCTAAATTTGCTGGCATATTGAATGCAGCACTTTAACAGCATCCTCTTTTAGGATTTTAAATAGCTCAGCTGGAATTCCATCACCTCACCTAGCTTTGTTCATAGTAGTGCTTTTTAAGGCCCACTTGACTTCATACTCCAAGATGTCTGGCTCTAGGTGAGTGATCACACGGTTGTGGTTATCTGGGTCATTAAGACCTTGTGTGTATAGTTCTTCTGGAGGACATGGTTTAATATCCTCCAGAATGCTAGCATTACTATTTATTGACTATGTGAGCTTGATAAAGTTGTTTAGTTGCTCTGAGACTTAGTGTCTATATTTTCAAAGCTGGGATAAAATGCTCCCCATGTTCCTCTTAGGAAAGTTTCAAGAGTGAGTACATATCAAGTACCTGACCTAGTACTTAAAGATACAGGGTAGGCACTTAACAAATTTTAGCTCATACCCACATTTGATTATCATTAACATTGCCTCCAACCCACTCCAGCCTGTAGAATATTATTATCATCATGTTTATTCCCTCTGAATATTATACCATGTCTTCCAGGAACCTACATGCTCACTGGAAGTGGGGACAAGCCCAGTCTTTTATAAAGATCCCATAAGCATGAACTCCAACGATGGACAGTAACCAATGTGCTTGACTAACCAATCTTTCAACCAGGTGTGATTTGGGTGTGTGACTAGGACTGGTTTATCAGTATCAGTTGGCTATTGATACACTGTGTTCAGAAAACCTGGTGACAGCTATTACCTTTTTTAGTGCTAGCCAGGTATTTTCCAATATTCATTAAAAGCATAGGATTTTAAACTGTTGAAATCAATACACACTATGAAGCAACATTTGAAAATATATATTCTGCTAAGACAGAGCATTACTTAAGAAAGGCTGTTGATCTTTTATTTGTAAACACACAAGCCCAGGCTGTGCTTCAGGAAAGTGTCATATGGCCCATCTGTAGATAAGACCACATCAGTTTTAAAAATGCATTTTTTTCCAATAAAACTTTATTTACAAAAACAAACAACAAGCTGGATTTGGTTCATGAGCCATACTTGACTGATCTCTTCAACCTTCCACCAGTCTTAGATTATCTCTTTGTTTACAAAATATTTCTCCAAAAGGATTCGATATTATTGTTTTTTCTACTAACTAAATCTTAATTATGTTCAAGTTTACCCTCCCTTCGTTTGCACCCAGAGCACCATGATGAGAATTTGGGATCTTTCTAAGGCTCCAAACCACAGAAAATTTCTTCGCTTACTAGCATAGATGCTTGTCAGGCCCATTGTGCAGAATTCTGCGGCGTTAAAAAAATGTCTGATGCTTTCTTGGATGGGATCCAAGACAAACATGCCTTAGAGTCTGTTGCCCCCCGAGTCTCACAGCCTTCCAGATGCAACATGTTATTTTGCAGTCTTGGAGATAATTCTTGAAATATCTGTCATCTGAAAATATTCCCTGATCTATCATATAAAGCAGTGTGTGCCTTGAGGAGATCATTCCTCATTCATCTCAGCAGCCTTTGTGGATCAGAGTATATGGTACTGAGAATTCAGTAGGCGCTAAGTAATTGTGGGTTGATATCGAACTAATTAGAGCAAGTATGTTTCAGGGCAGGAAAAATTAATGGACTGAAGAAATACTTTACTTTTCACATTTTGATTTTTAGAAGTGATTCTCATCGCCTTACTGTAGCTGAGAGTCAGTCCTGAGCACTAGTTGATCTCTTTCATGGCTGGGATAATTCCTACCAGTTAGAAAGCTTGTTAACTATGTGTGGAGCTGTGGATAGAGTTGTACATATTTCAAGTCAAATTTCTCCTAAATATTTTTGCCTGTGAATATTTCTCCCCCAATTCCTTCTTAAGTTTCAAACACTTCAAACTATTAATACCAACAAAGTTTAAATCAAGCTGTAAAACCATGGACTATAAACTAGCATTTGGAAAAGACAGGCTTTTCCATTTAGACATCAAAATAATGGAATTATTGAATAACATTCCGAATGGGAGTCATCACCTGTTGTAAATTAGATCACTTTAAGAAGTTTGCCAAACATTCCATTCAGTGGACTGGTCAAGAGGTAAATTAGATACGATGCTAATTACTATGTTATCCTATGGCTGGAAAAAAGAAAAGCCACGAGTGAGAGAACCGTTACTGCCTGTTGAATTAAAGGGAAAATCTAAAAAGCTGGGATATTCAATGCCAGTAGAGTTTCAGTAAAACTGGCATTCTCGGGCACTGCTGACAGCAATAAAAATGATACATTTCTGGAAAGCAATTTGGGAAGCCACAAAAAGAGTTCCTAGCTTCTGATCCAAACTTCTGGGATTTTATCCTGAGAAACTTATTCAAACATGAAGAAAAGTGATCTGGGTGAACATGTCCACTGCAGTGTGATTCGTACTGAAAGGAAATGAGAAATGACAATAACGCAATGTTGAAGGAAGTCACAGGGTATCTCCGCTGTGGAATGATAACTTTTAAAACAATTATGGAGCCCAAAGCAATATCCAAAAAATGCTTGGAGAATGTTGAATTAGAGAAAAAAAATTGTAGGGACTTCCCCGGCAATCCAGTGGCTAAGACTTAGCACTTTCACTGCATGGGCACAGGTTCGATCCTTTATTGGGGGAATTAAGATCTCACATGCGGCAAGGTGCAGCCAAAAAAGAAAATTGTGAAATATGAAGTCTCATTGTGGTATAGCAACAGCTATGTAACAACAGAATATGTGTAACAAGGGCACATATTCCAAAAGGAGTAGCCATAGATACACCAAAAGTAGTGACAGTTACTTTGTTAGAAATATAGCACTATGAGAATGTAGACAATTATAAGTATTTTCTATTTCTTGAATATTGTCTATTGTGGTTGCAGTTAATAAATTAAAAATATGAGATCTTCAGAGAAGGAAATTATCGTTTCCTATTTCTTCTTCCAGTAAGTAACAAACTTAGGTGTCAGTAAGATCTTCCTTAAATTCAACCCATATTTCTCATGCTGTCGCTTCAGTGTGTATATATATATACATATATATATATACACACACATATATATATATTTATATACACACATATATACATATATATATATTTGTATATATATATTTGAATTAAGACTTCCATCCTCTGTATTTGTTATCTTAGTCAAGGGCACTGTAGTTCCATGGTTAAATTGTTTCAGTTATTTCTATTTCCTTGAGGTTACATATATATGTATTTGGAACATGAAGTTTAAACTATAAATGTGTGTGTGTATACTCAGTCCCTCAGTCATGTCCAACTCTTTGTGACCCAATGGACCCTGCCAGGCTCCTCCGACCATGGAATTTTCCAGGCAAGAATACTGGAGAGGATTGCCATTTCCTTCTCCAGGGGATCTTCCTAACCCAGGGCTCAAATCCACATCTGTTGCTTGGCCGGTGGGTTCTTTACCACTACACCATCTGGGAAGTCCACATATATGTATGTTTAATCTAATGAAAGACTTTCATTTTAAAATCTTATTCAACCATCAGCTGGTTTTGCTGCAGTTGAATGGCTGTTCACTGTAATTCTAAAATTCCATGGTTGTTCTCTACTCTCTTTCAGGGCTTATTATTCTAAAGAGGAAAGTACGAAATAGTTCCCTTCAAGAGTAAACCAGGGGCATGATCTTTCTTGTACTGGAGTGCCCTTTTTAGTTCCAAGAAAAAGAAACTGATGTTACTTCAGCTTTCTTCAGGTGAATTTAAAAAATTCAAACTTTTATGGTTGTACACAGGAATGTCACCAAGCTTCCTCTTGCCTTTTGAGTTGTGAAAACTTGAGCTATATTTGAGCAAAACTTGAATATCTAAGACTTATCCTTTGGGGACCTGTCCCAATAGTGCCATTTGCTATGTTGTCCATGGAGGTCTCTTCTGCTCTGCAGAATAATGTATCTGACAATGCTCAAGATGTGTTCTTCAGTTGTCACATGTGCACTTACATTGTATAATTAAGAACCCAGGACCAGGTATTAGTTCTTTCACTTACTAAATAGACGTATTGCTGTTCAGTTCCTCAGTCATGTCCAAATCTTTGTGACCCCATGGACTATAGCCCGCCAGGCTTCTCTGTCTGCAGATTTTCCAAGGCAAGAATACTGGAGTGGGTTGCCATTTCCTTGTCCAGAGGATCTTTCTGACCCAGGGATCGAACCCATGTCTCTTGCTTGGGGGGCAGGTTCTTTACCACTGAGCTACCTGGAAAGCCAAATAGATGTATATACCTTTCATCAAACAAAACAAAAAGCTCTCATTTCCCCTCTCTTGTTAGTCAAAATGAATAGATTACCTAAGGAAAACAAAGATTACCTAAGGAGGGTGAATTTTTTAAAGTGTGATAATAGGTTTTGGTGCTTTTAAAAAAAGTTTATGATGAAGTGTTCTATGTAAACTGTATTAAATAAATCCTATGTATATATTAGTATGTGTATCCAAGACATGAATAATAAGATGATGGTTATACAATCGTCAGGGACATATGCTGGTTCAGCCTCACTGTGAAACAGCCACAGGTCTTAAACATCTTTTTTTTTTTTTTCCTATTTCCTCCTATTTTTCGGTCTTAAACATCTTAACAATTGCTGGCTATGAGTCTGTGGGGTCATAGGAATTGTATGGTCGGTTGTTTCTTTGGTTTTTGTTTTTGACTCTGGTGAATCTTTGTTGCTGTATGCGGGCTTTGTCTACTTGCAGTGAACAAAGGCTACTCTTCATTGTGGTACATGGGCTTCTCATTGCGGTGGCTGCTCTTGTTGCAGAGTACGGGCTCTAGGGCTCGCGGGCTTCAGTAGTTGGAGTGCAGGGGCTCAGTAGCTGCAGCTCCTTAGCTCTAGTGTGGATTCAGTAATTGTGGTGCACAGGCTCAATTGCTCCACAGCATGTGGGATCTTTCTGGTGTAGGGATCAAACCTGTGTCCCCTGCATTGGCAGGTAGACTCTCAACCACTGGGCCACCAGGGAAGCCCTGAAGGGTCTTTATCTCATTTCTTTCTTGAATGGTATTTATAAAGTTATAAGAACACTTAGCCTAGAGAATCTCAACTATCAGCCAGAGAATAGATATTAAGTATATTAACATCTTGATCCCCTTAGCTCTTAGGGAAGCCAGTAAGGGCCTGGGGTTGTGCTGGAGGCCCCAGAAAGACCCCTTTCTGTTGAGAGCTGGCTTATCTGTTCATGCCAGAGTGCTGGACAAACACAATCATTTTCTGTGTGTGCATATCAGGAAAAGGGTCAGGAAGCCTGTGATAAGCTCCATTTCATTGGAGGTCATTTGTGCATTTAAGTGATATACTTCTGTGACTTGGCTTGACTCTGTATTAGTTCCCTTTCTAGCTGTCCCGACTTTGTTGGTCCAAATTATTTATTCTTTTTCACACAAACAATTCTTTTTCTAAATGTAGGGTGTCTAAGGACTGGAGCGTCCGTTAAGAAGCGGCAAGATTGCTGGAAATGTCTGAATCTGCCTGGAGGCATCATAAAACGACCTTAGATCTATGACCTAGAGCTAGACAAGACAAGAAGGAAAAGTAGAATCCACACCAATTTCATTTAGGAAACGTGGAAATTTTTCAGGAGAAAATTAAGCTAATCAAATAATAAAACAACCTCAATGGACTTGCCCAGCTGAACCAGGCTTGACACTGTATAAAGCGTCCCTTGGTCTCAGTGGACTTGGGATGTGAGCGGATCCCAGATAGACAACAAAATACAGACACTAACTTACGTAACCTTCACAATGTCCAGCATGTAATCAAAGCTTCTCAGGCAAAGAAGCAAGAGAATGTGACCCAAAAAGCAGTAATCAAAAGAAAAGTGTGTGTGTGTGCACGTGTGTGTGTGTGTGACAAGTGCATCTAAGCAAAACAGAAACAACAAAAAAAGCAAGCAAATGATGAATCTCATATTTAGCATCAAGCTATCCTTTGAGGGAAAGGCAGCAAGATGGGATAAGAAAGGAACATGAAGGTAGATATAGTTACTGGTTGTATTCTGGCCCTGGGTTGGATTATGTTCATCATTTTATTAAATAAACGATGCTGTGAATGGATCAATGATGATGGTATATATTCAACCAGAAGTTATGATTAACCTAATTCTATGCACTTGAAGCCCAGTGAGGGAAGTAAAACAGTAGGAAAAGAAAATGACACAGGATGTATGAAGGGTCTAGGGCAGGAAATGATATAACTTTCTAGGAAATAAAAAAGGCCAATCTGATTGATACATTGAAAATCAACAAGATATATCTCTCAAAGTACATTCTCATTGACCAGTCCTACAGAAGGATGTGTTTAAACAAGAATTCAGTTCAGTTAAACAAGAATGCTCATTTATGAAATCATGATGTGAAACACAACAGTCATAAGATCTAGAATGTTTAGCCCATTTGTAGCCGGGGTGGGAAGGGGGCAGAAAGAACACATTAGCAGCACTCACTGACTGTCAGTTCCCATCCTCTCTATAACTATAAAGTCTGTAGAAGGCAGTGGATATTAGTATTTGCTTTTCATATCAAGAAATCACATAGAACAAGAATGATATTGTGAAAGAAACCCTTAAATGAGAGTCCTAGCTCTGCTGAGTGATACTAAGCAAATTGTTCTCACTCAGTTATTGTTATCTGTAATAACTGCAGTTGGAATATTGGCACTTTCCAAATGGAGTTCCACAAAAGACTAGCATTCCTTGAGACATTAACAGGAGCTTAATGTGAAAGACTTCTGTGGTCAAGTACACTTGGGAAGTGCTGGATTCTATATTCCCTCTTTTAGAAAGCTGTCAGGCACAGTAGCATATTAATTACTCTGAGAAGTTCTACAGTGAGGGAACCAATGAAACTTCATTTATTTGCATCGTTTCTGAAACTTATTTGCCTATGAAACATTCTTTTATCACCATCTTTCCAAACAGGACTTAAAAACTAGTCAGGACTGCTCAAGTTCTTTTCAGTGCTAAAACTAGATTCTTTCTGAAATCTATACAGTATAAATGGTAGAGCTGGATTTAAACATGAGTGAGACTTAAGTAATAAGCTCGGTTAAAGCCATGAAAGGAGAAGTGCATATACAAACACAGGAGTAGCACAGTTGATGGGGTGAACAGTTACGATAGTACCATGGCTTATGTGGAGGAGCCTCCATATTCCTTCTGAATTTGGTTATTTGCAGAGTTAAAATACAGAACTTGAGAACTTTTATTGACCAAAATTCTCCTGGAATCTCCCAGAATTCGTTTCACAAATTTTGAGTGTCTACTATGTGTCAGGCATTGTTCTAGATGCCAGCATGATAGATGGTACTAGTGTGTGTCAGAATCACTTGTGCCCAGAGAAAACCATAATTCAAAAAGACACATAATTCCCAGTGTCCACTGCAGCACTATTAGAATAGCCAGGACATGGAAGCAACCTAAATGTCCCTTGACAGATGAATGGATAAAGATGTGGTACATGTTTACAAAGAAATATTATTCAACCATAAAGAGGAACAAAATCGGGTCATTTGCAGAGGCATGGATAGACCTAGAGACTGTCATACAGAGTAAAGTAAGTCAGAAAGAGAAAAACAAATATCACATATTAATGCATATATGTGGAATCTAGAAAAATGGTATGCTACTGCTAAGTCGCTTTAGTCATGTCCGACTCTCTGCGGCCCCATAGCAGCCCACTAGGCTCCTCTGTCCCTGGCAAGAATACTGGAGTGGGTTGCCATTTCCTTCTCCAATGTATGAAAGTGAAAGTGAAGTCGCTCAGTCGTGCCCAACTCTTAGCGACCCCATGGACTGCAGCTTACCAGGCTCCTCCATCCATGGGACCTTCTAGGCAAGAGTACTGGAGTAGGTTGCCATGCCCTCTCTGAGAAAAATGGTATAGATGATCTTATTTGCAAAAAAGAAATAGAGACACAGACCTAGAGAACAAATGTCTGGATACCAAGAGGAACTGGGGGAATGGAAGGAATTGGAAGATTGGGATTGGAATATATACACTGTTGATACACTGTTGATACTATATAAAATAAATAACTAAATAGAGCCTACTCTATAGCACAGGAAAATACCCGATGCTCTGTGGTGACCAAAATGGGAAGGAAATTCAAGAAAGAGGGATATTTGTACATGTACAGCTGATTCACTTTGCTCTACAGTAGAAACTAACACAACATTGTAAAGCAACTATACTCCAATAAAAATTAATTTAAAAAGAAAAAGAATCACTTGTGCCCATAGCGCAATTAGAGGAAGAGCAATTCAGCTAGTCACCAGCAGATGGCAGTAGTAGTCAGCTGTTTAAGCAGTATATCGGCTTTAGGAATAACCACCTTCTTAATAATAATTAACCACCTTCTTAACCCAGCCTGTAAATCAGAACTTCTCTGTGGTGTTGATGTGTGACCTTGGGACAGTCATTTAACCTCTCTGGGGTGAAGTTTCCTTGTATGAATAAGAGAGTGAGTAAAAAATGTTTTGAGGATTGGATGAGAAGATTTGAATTGCTCAACAAGAAGGAAGTGTGAGGGGAAAAAGACTGACTGAAACTGCCCACCCTGGCCAGGCATCACAGTAACCCTATGCGTGAGTTATTTTACAACAGGAGGCCCTGGTAAGGAACACGGAACTAACAAGCCACCACCAACAGGAAGAATTCAGGAGAGGACAAAAGGAAATGCCATGTGTCCTATCACCTCCTAGAATCCTTCTGTCAGGAAATCATCTTGGCTGAGCAATGCATGTACCACCAGGAAGGACCCTGAGTCAGAATGATTAATCAGAGACAACGCAGAAACTATTAATAATCACATCATCGTAAAATCCGAGACCGTAAGCCTCTTGCCAGAGCAGTCCTCCTGGGTTCCCTTACCCTCCTTGCTCTCCACCTGGGCGTCCGTTCCCAGTAAAGCCTCTTGCTTTGTCAGCACATGTGTCTCCTAGGATGAATTATTTCCGAATGTCAGACAAGAGCCCACTTTCAGGCCCTGAGAAGTGTCCCCCACTTCCTGCAACAGTTCAGTCGCTCGGTTGTGTCTGACTCTTTGTGACCCCATGGACTGCAGCACACCAGGCTTCCCTGCCCATCACCAACTCCTGGAGTTTACTCACACTCATGTCCATTGAGTCAGTGATGCCATCTAACCACCTTATCCTCTGTTGTCCCCTTCTCCTCATGCCTTCGATATTTCCCAGCATCAGGGTCTTTTCAAATGAGTCAGTTCTTTGCATCAGGTGGCCAAAGTTTTGGAATTTCAGCTTCAGCATCAGTCCTTCCAATGATATTCAGGACTGATTTCCTTTAGGATGGACTGGTTGGATCTCCTTACAGTCCAAGGGACTCTCAAGAGTCTTCTCCAACACCACAGTTCAAAAGCATCAATTCTTCAGCACTCAGCCTTCTTTATAGTCCAACTCTCACATCCATACATGACTATTGGAAAAACCATAGCCTTGACTAGATGGACCTTTGTTGGCAAAGTAATGTCTCTGCTTTTTAATACACTGCCTAGGTTGGTTGCTTTTCTTCCAAGGAGCAAGTGTCTTTTAATTTCATGGCTGTAGTCACCATCTGCAGTGATTTTGGAGCCCAAGAAAATAAAATCTCTCACTGTTTCCATCACTTCCCCATCTATTTGCCATGATGGAACTGGATTCCATGATCTTATTTTTTCTGAATGTTGAGTTTTAACTTCCTTCAACAGAAGGACTCATAAAAGTATTTATTCAGTATGGTCTATACTGTTTTCGCACCACTTGACAAAATGTTGATTTATAAAATCAGATGGTTTAAAGAGATATTTCTCCATAGAGCAATAATAATATTAACAACAGAAATTTTAACAATGGAGAAAAAGGAGATAAAAATAACTAAAGATGTAATGGGGCGGGGGGCGGTGCAATACACACTTAAAGTAATCATTTGAAAGAAAGCCAGAACGTGGGCAGTTACTCTAAAAGTCATCTGTGAGAAAAGCTGCACTGGTTTTCGTTTCTGCGTGAGGGCTTTCTCTACTTGCCCTGCACAGGCTTCTTTTGTTGCAGAGAATAGGCTCTAGGGCGCTCAGACTTGAATAGCTGCATCTCACAGGCTCAGTAGTTGTGGCACAGGGGCCCAGTTGGCCCGAGCCATGTGAAATCTTCCCCGGGCCAGGGATCAAACCCGTGTCCCCTGCACTGGCAGGCAGATTCTTCTCTGCTCGACCACCAGGGAAGTCTGGGCAGATTTTTTAATTGCTGCTTTTCTCATAGAGAACTTTTAGAGTATCTTGGTTGTCTGATAACTCCCTAGTTGTAAGAACTCAAGGTTGTGTGAGGCTGCGTGTGTGCTCAGTCGTGCCCGACACTATGGCCCTACAACTGTAGCCCACCAGGTTCCTCTGGCTATGGGATTTTCCAGGCAAGAACACTGGAGCAGGTTGCCATTTCCTCCTCCAGAACTCAAAAGAACTGTGAATTACTTGTAGATTTCCTATTTATCTGAGGAGGCAGGAGGTTGTTGGCTTGCTAATGGAGCTCCAACCTAGATAGCCAAGGGAACCCCAGGGCTATTAGAAAGTGAAAGGTTTGACTTAAGCTTATTGTTTCCCGGACAAAGGAGACAATTGTTTGAAGACCTCTGGACCTCTGGAATGACTCAGTTAAAAGGAGCCGGAATTCAGAATTTAAAAGCCTCAGAGTCAGCTTTCTGCACTTCTAGAAAAGATGTGGGTGAGAAAAACTGGGGAATGAAGTCGGGTTTGAAGAGTGTGTAGGAGGGGATCCTTTTATATGCTTTTGAGAACTGCTTAAACAGCAAATGTTCCCCCAAACAGGAACAGCTATTTCTAGAGATAATCCAGATATACAAAGAGAGGTGTTTATTGAATGAATTCATCCATATGGAAATGATTATGATGCTACGGGCAGAGATGATTTCCTTACAATCTCAAGAGTTCAATTAAAGAGGCAAACTGTATTTCTCCTTGCAACCCAAAATGTCCCATACTTTTTCTCACAGCAAGATTATTTGGGGAGGGAAATCACAGCCTGAACTGATGAGCCACTGAGCAACAATAGTCTCATTTTTATGAAAATTCACATGATGAAGCTGAACAAGGGGAAAATAGAATATAAACAATGCTGATGAAATATGTCAAGGACTTAGCATCATTAAGGGGCGGTTATTAGTACTGGTATTATTCTTTTTTGAAAGCAGACTTTATTATTATCTTTTAATAATAGTGTTAGATTCACAGCAAAATTGTATGGAAGGCATGGAGATTTCCCACATATTCCCTGCCCCCACATATGCACAACCCTTCCCATTATCAATGTCCAGTGCCGGAATGGTAATTTGTTACAATTTATGAACCACCACAGACATATCATTGTCACCCAAGGTAACAGGGTTTACCTTAGAGTTCACTTTTGGTGTTGTGCATTCTAAGGATTTGGACAAAGACATGATTAAATGTATCTACCATTATAATGTCAAATGGCCTAAAAATCCTTTGAATTCTTATGCATCTCTTGTTGTTGTTGAGTTGCTAAGTCTAACTCTGCAACCCATGGACTGTAGACCACCAGGCTCCTCTGTCCATGGGGTTTTCTGAGCGAGGATACTGGAGTGGGTTGCCATTTCCTTCTCCAGGGCATCTTCCCAACCTCCCTCCTCTCAAACCCCTGGCCACCGTTGAGTTTTACTGTCTCCACAGGGTTGCCTTTTCCAGAATGTCATATGGTTGAAACTATAGAATATGTAGCCTTTTCTGATTGGCGTCTTTCATTTGGTAATACGCATTTAAGATTGCTCCGTGTTTTTTATGGCTTGTTAACTCATTTCTTTTTAGTGCTGAATTCCATCATCCAGATGTGGTAGTTTATTTATCCATTCACATACTGAAGGACATCTTGGTGGCTAGATTTTTTTTTTTTTGCTGTGCCACACAGCACTTGGAATATTTCCTGACCATTGAACCTGTGCCCAGAGTACAGAGTCTTAACCATTGGACCACCGGGGAAGTCCATTAGATTTTTTAATTAAAATAATTTGGAAGAAAAAGTCACAAACAATCTTTTCTTTTAACTTATTTCTTACTTCCAGTTCAAAGATCCCTTCTTGAAACACTTCTTAATATCAAGTTATCTCCAGAAGATATAAGAAAAATAAAGGCCAAGCCTGAGTACATAGATATTTATTGAAAAGAAAAAGAGTATGAAAAATACTGAAATTCACTGATAAAAACAGTTTGGTATCCTTACTTGACTTTTGATGGACCAGTATGCCGGGAAAGATATCAATCAGATATGCAGATGACCCAAATGTCAGAAAGCAAAGAGAACTAAACAGCCTCTTGATGAAAGTGAAAGAGGAGGGTGAAGAAGCTGGCTTAAAACTCAGCATTAAAAAAATGAAGATCATGGCATCCTGTCCCATCACTGCATGGCAAATAGATTGGAAAAAATGGAAACAGTGACAGACTTAATTTTCTTGGGCTCCAAAACCACTGTGGGTGGTGATTGCAACCATGAAATTCAAAGACACTTGCTCCTTGAAAGAAAAGCCATAGCAAACCTAGACCGTATATTAAAAAGCAGGGACATCACTTTGCTGACAGAAGTCATATAGTTAAGGCTATGGTTTTTCCAGTAGTCATGTACGGGTGTGAGAGTTGAACCTTAAAGAAGGCTGAGCACCAAAGAACTGATGCTTTTGAACTGTGGTGTTGGAGAAGACTCTTGAGAGTCCCTTGAACTGCAAGAAGATCAAACTAGTAAATCCTAAAGGAAATCAACCCTGAACTATTCTTTGAAAGGACTGACGCTGAAGGTCCAATAGCTTGGCCACCTGATGTGAAGAGCTGTCTCATTGGAAAAGACCCTGATGCTGAGAAAGATTGAGGGCAGGAGGAGAAGGAGGTGACAGAGGGTTGAGATGGTTGGATGGCATGATCGACTCAATAGACACGATTTGAGGAAAGTCCAGGAGATAGTGAAGGACAGGGAAGCCTGGCATGCTGCAGTCCATGGGGTCCCAAAGAGTCGGACAGGACTGAGCAATGGAACAACAACAATATGCTAAAAATACACCCCCCCACACACACACCCCTAAGTTCAGTAAAGCAAGGCAAGGTAAAACAAAACAAAAACAAGTGGAGCCCATCAGTCTGCATCCACAACATAATTTGTTAAAATTTTCTCCTAATTATTTTTCTCCAAGTTTAATTCCAGCTTTATTGTGGTAGCAGAATTCTAAAATTACCCCAAATGACCCCTCCCCTTGTACATTCTCTGCCCTAGATTGTGGAAGGGACCTGAGATATGACAGGACATCACTGCCATTACTGGGGTATGTTATACAGCACAATTGGCTGATGGACACTGTGTTTGGTGGGCTTGATCTAATCAGGTGAGCTCTTAAAGGAACAGGCGTCTGGGGACAAAGGAGATTTGCAACAAGAGAGGGATTCAATGCCAGTGATTTTAGCTTGGCCAGCATTGAAATGGAGATGCAGTAGGGGGCACCTGCCAAGGAATGTGAACAGCTTCTAGGAGCTGAGAATGGGCCCTGGCTGATGCAACTTCTCTAGAAATGAAGACATGGGTCCTACAGCTGCCAGAAACTAATTTCTGCCAACATCCTGACTGTGCTTGGAAGCAAATCTTCCCAAGAACCTCCAGAAATGAAAATTCCTAGTAGTATATTTTAAAATTCGGAGAGCTTTTTATCTTCTCTGATTTCCAAAATAGAATCTCCATGGACTCTTCAATTTTCATAGATGCAGTGATTTTAAAAAATATCTCTGATGATGTAATTAATAGATATTTTAAGAGCTTCCCTGTTATCTCAGATGGTAAAGAAACCACCTGCAATACAAGAGACCCAGGTTCAATCTCTGGGTCAGGAAGATCTCCTGGAGAAGGGAATGGCTACCCACTCCAGTATTATTGCCTGGAGAATTCCATGGACAGAGGAATCTGGTGGGTTACCGTCCATGGAGTCACAAAGAGTCACACACAACTGAGCAACTAACACTTTCAATTTTTCACTAACAATGTATGAGAATTTAGTTACTCTGTATCTTCACCAACACTGTCAACCTTTTTTATTTTATCTATTCTAGTGGGTGCAGTGATATCTCAGTAGGTTTGAGTTAGCATTTCTGTGATGACTAATGTGTTTAGCTCTGTTTCATATTCTCATTGGCCATCTGTGTATGTCTTTGGGAAAATGTCTGTTCAAATGTTTTGCCCGCTTTATTGAGTTGTGTAAGTATTGTTTGCAAATTTCATATATCATCTTTTGCCAGATATATACATATGAAAAAATGCTCTTCCTTCTCATTTTTTAACAGTCATTCAAAGGGCAGTAGTTTTTAATTTTGATAAAGTTCTCTTTATCAATTTTTTTATGCTTGTGCTTTACATATAGTATAGAAGAATTTTTTGCCTGCTTGAAAGCCATGAAAATTTTTTTTTGTCTTGTGCTCCAGGAGTTTGTATAGTTTTTAACTTTTATATTTAATTTTTAATCCATTTAGAAATTAATTTTTGTTATGGCATGAAGTAAAGGTCAATCATCATGGTTTTCCACACGGATCGCCAGTTATTTCAGAGTTGTGTTGCATGTGTGAGTGTTCAGTTGAGTCTGACTCTTTGCGACCTCATGGATTGCAACCTGCCAGGCTCCTCTGTCCATGGAATTTTCCAGGCAAAAATACTGGAGTGGGTTGCCCTTTCCTACTCCAGGTTATTTCAGAACCATTCATCAAAGACACTGCTCTTTTGCCATTGAATTACCTTCGCAATTTATTTTTCAAAAAAGTCAATAGATCAAGAATTTTGTGACTATTTCTGTACTTTCTACCCTGTTCCACTGATCTGCAAGTCTATTCCTATGCCAGTATCATACATCTTAATTATAATAGCTTTCAATTAAATCTTGAATTTAGGTAGTGTAAGTTCTACAACTTTGTTCTTCAAAATTGCTTTGGTCATCTCAGTTTCATTGAATTTCCATAGGAATTTTAGAATCATCTTGTTCTTTATACAGAAAATACTGGTATAATTATTGTTGAGGTTGCATTACCATCTCCATTTCAATTTCAGGAGAAGTAACACCTTAATCACATAGTATCTTCTAATCCATGGTTATTGATGTATTCTCTAATTATTTAGATCTTCTTTACTTTCAGGAATGTTTTGTAGTTTTCATTGCACATGTCTTGTACACATTTTATTAAATTTATATTTAAGCATCTAATGTTTTTATGCTATCATAAATGATAATTTTAAAATTTCAATTCCTAATTTTTCATTGCTGGCATAGGGTAATACAATTGATTATATATTGACCTTGTGTCCTGCAATCTTGCTAAATTCACTTATTTCTAGTAGCTTTTTTTGTAGTTTCCTTAGGATTTTCTATAAATACAATCATGTTGTCTGCAAAGCTTTTTATTCCTTTCTGATCACCATGACTTTCATTTATTTTGATTGCCTTATTGGAATAACTAAGACCTCTGGAAAAATATTAAATCAAATATGAGAGTAGATCATATTTGTCTTGTTCCTGATTTTAGGGGGAAAGCATTTAGTCTTTTACCATAAAATCATTAGGTATAGGTTTTTTTTTTTAATAGATGCCTATTATCAAATCCATACCATACAATTGTGCTCATTTCACAGGCTAGTAAGTTTATGCTCAAAATCCTTCAAGCTAGATTTCAGCAGCATGTGAAGCGAGAACTTCCAGATGTACAAGCTGGGTTTACAAAAGGCAGAGGAACCAGACATGAAATTGCTAATATTCACTAGATCATAGATAAAGCAAGGGAATTGCAGAAAAACATCTACTTCTGCTTAACTGACTGTGCTAAAGCCTTTGACTGTGTGGATCACAACAAACTGTGGAAGATCCTGACAGAGATGGGAAAGCCAGACCACCTGACCTGCCTCCCGAGAAACCTGTATGCAGGTGTTCCACGTGTTTCAACTAAATTATCTAATTTATTGGCATTAAGTTGTTCTTGGGGCTTCCTTGGTGGTTCAGATGGTAAAGAATCCACCTGCAATGAGGAAGCCTCAAGCTTGATCCCTAGTTTGGGAAGATCTCCTGGAGAAGGAAATGGCCACCCACCCCAGTATTCTTGTCTGGGAAATCTCACGGATAGAAGAGCCTGGTGGACTCTTTGCCTGGTGTGGCAAAGAGCTGTTCTTAGTATCTCCTTATTATTCTTTTAATGTTTGTAGAGAGGCCTCATCTTTAATTCCTCATATTGCTAACTTGTATCTTTTTGTCTTGGTTAGTCCATCTGGAATTGTATCAGATTTATTGATTAGATTTTCAGTGCAGCTCCCTCCTCTTGGAGATGTACCTTACAAGAGACAGACAGCTTTGTCTCTCCAAACTCCGCATCTCTTTGATCCAATGGACTGAGTTTAGGGTCCCCCTCTTTGCACCCATCATCTAATTGTTTCCAGGCAGAAATCTGAGGGCAATCATAGTACTTATTTGCTTTCCCTTCTTTCAAGGATCACAGTTCAATGTCTGAAAAATAGCAGTTCCATATACTTTGTACTATTTTCTAGTTTTTGAAGGAAGGAAATATCTACTCTTTGTTATCCCATCAAGACCACAACCAGAAGTTCCATCATTCTGGATTCTTAAGTTTTCTTTTGCTGGCAGACTCTTTTATGTTCCTTGTTAAAGATTTTTGTTTTTTGCTTTTGGCAGCACTTCAAGGCATGTGGAACTTCCCCAAGAAGGGATTGAACCTGTGCCCCTGCTGTGGAAGCACAGAGTCTTAGCCAGTGGACCACCAGAGAAGCCCTGTTAAGGTTTGTTTGCATCTCTGGCTTTCATGATAGAGGCTTTCCTCAAATATCAGTGTTCCTTGGATTCTATATTAACAGTAAGGCTTAATAAAGCTGATCTGAAACTCTACATGAATGGGTGGTTCTTATCTATTGATGGGGCTCCATTTGGGGCAATGAGTGTGACCTGGTCTTTTCACTGGCAAATCCATATGGATCAGAATCCTACAGTTTTTTCTTTTAAGGATAGTCAGTGATCTAGGAGAGAAATCTGATGCCTGGGATTATAAACCCTGCTGTTAAAGACTTCTAAGAATCAAGCAGAGAAAGAATTTGTGGGGTTTTATATAAACAACAGAATGGGAAAGAATAGGGATCACTTCAAGAAAATCAGAGATACCAAAGGAACATTTCATGCAAAGATGAGCTCGATAAAGGACAGAAATGGTATGGACCTAACAGAAGCAGAAGATATTAAGAAGAGATGGCAAGAATACACAGAAGAACTGTACAAAAAAGATCTTCATGACCCAGATAATCACGATGGTGTGACCACTGACCTAGAGCCAGACATCCTGGAATGTGAAGTCAAGTGGGCCTTAGAAAGCATCACTACGAACAAACCTAGTGGAGGTGATGGAATTCCAGTTGAGCTATTCTAAATCCTGAAAGATGATGCTGTGAAAGTGCTGCACTCAATATGCCAGCAAATTTGGAAAACTCAGCAGTGGCCACTGGAAAAGGACTGGAAAAGGTCAGTTTTCATTCCAATCCCAAAGAAAGGCAATGCCAAAGAATGCTCTAACTACTGCACAATTTCACTCATCTCACACGCTAGTAAAGTAATGCTCAAAATTCTCCAAGCCAGGCTTCAGCAATATGTGAACCGTGAACTTCCTGATGTTCAAGCTGGTTTTAGAAAAGGCAAAGGAACCAGAGATCAAATTGCCAACATCCGCTGGATCATAGAAAAAGCAAGAGAGTTCCAGAAAGACATCTAGTTCTGCTTTATTGACTGTGCCAAAGCCTTTGACTGTGTGGATCATAATAAACTGTGGAAAATTCTGAAAGAGATGGGAACACCAGACCACCTGATCTTCCTCTTGAGAAATTTGTATGCAGGTCAGGAAGCAACAGTTAGAACTGGACATGGAACAACAGACTGGTTCCAAATAGAAAAAGGAGTTCGTCAAGGGTGTATATTGTCACCCTGTTTATTTAACTTCTATGCAGAGTACATCATGAGAAACGCTGGACTGGAAGAAACACAA
>NW_011494754.1:886307-889218 GCF_000754665.1 Bison bison bison | reverse complement strand
CCGGTCCCACCACTTCATGGGAAATAGATGGAGAAACAGTGGAAACAGTGTCAGACTTTATTTGGGGGGGCTCCAAAATCACTGCAGATGGTGACTGCAGCCATGAAATTAAAAGATGCTTACTCCTTGGAAGGAAAGTTATGACCAACCTAGATAGCATATTCAAAAGCAGAGACATTACTTTGCCAGCAAAGGTTCGTCTAGTCAAGGCTATGGTTTTTCCTGTGGTCATGTATGGATGTGAGAGTTGGACTGTGAAGAAGGCTGAGCACCGAAGAATTGATGCTTTTGAACTGTGGTGTTGGAGAAGACTCTTGAGAGTCCCTTGGACTGCAAGGACATCCAATCAGTCCATTCTGAAGGAGATCAGCCCTGGGATTTCTTTGGAAGGAATGATGCTAAAGCTGAAACTCCAGTACTTTGGCCTGCTCATGCAAACAGTTGACTCATTGGAAAAGACTCTGATGCTGGGAGGGATTGGGGGCAGGAGGAGAAGGGGATGACAGAGGATGAGATGGTTGGATGGCATCACTGACTCGATGGACGAGAGTCTGAGTGAACTCCGGGAGTTGGTGATGAACAGGGAGGCCTGGTGTGCTGCGATTCATGGGGTCGCAAAGAGTCGGACACGACTGAGCGTCTGATCTGATCTGATATAGGAGGTAGATTTTTCTCTAAATCCCTCTTTTCTCTTATGACTTCCCATGTTTATCTTCTGCTATTTCAAGCACAGGTCCTTTTGGTTCAATCTCTCCTAAATCTCCAATCTTAGGCAGTGAGTAGTTGACTGACTGTGTGAGAGGAGGAAAACCATAGGTGTCTAACTCTTCCTTTTCAAGTCTTTACCAAGCCTTCTGTTTTTCGTCATTCTCTCATTCTGCACTGTTTTTTTTTCTTTTTTCTTTTTTCTTTCTGTTGTACTGGTTCTTCATTGCTGTACCTGGGCTTCCTCCAGCTGTGGCAAGCAGGGGCTACTCTTGGTTGCAGTACAGGGGCTTATTGCAGTGGCTTCTCTTGTGGAACGCAGCATCTAGGTGCATGGGCTTCAGCTCGAGGCCTCTAGAGCTCCGGCTCAGTAGTTGTGGTGCGTAGACTTAGTTGCTCTGTGGCTTGTGAAATCTTCCCAGACCAGGGATCGAACCTGTGTTCCCTGCATTGGCAGGCAGATTTCTATCCACTGTACCACAGGGAAGTCTCATTTCTACACTTCTGCATTCGGAGGTCATTTGTATCTCTAGTTCCTGAAATTTTCTTGGGTTTTGCTGTAGAAATTAGCTTACTTTTTATTTGCTGTGTTCCCTCTGGCTTAGAATCTGTGTTTCTCTGGTCTGTTAAGTCAGTTACCACTGACTTTCTCTGTTTCCAAAATGTAAAAATTTCTACTTTTCGACTGTTTTCCCCTATCTTCTTTGTTCTTGTGGCTTTATGCATTTTTAATATAAGTTAAACTATTTTTAGAGCAGTTTTGGATTTACAGAAAAATTGAATAGAAAGTACAAAGAATTTCCATAGAACCCCTCACTCTCCAGTTTCCCTTCTTATAACATCTTACTTTGATATACTTGCTACAATTGATAAGCTAGCATGGATACAATATTATTAATTAAAATCCATTGTTTACTTTAGGGACTCTATTTTTTTCCTTCTACTCTTACTGGAAAGAAGCAGTGTTATATAAATGAAAGTATAAAATCCTCAATGCTTAACAGAAAATCCCCTATACAGCCTTTTGGCTACTCCTCTGATTTTATTCTCCTTAGTTTAGTATCCCCAGTTCTGGAGTTATCTGTATTAGTTTTCCTCTCCTTTTCCATCTCCTAATCACTCGTCAACCCATTGCAATTTATCTTATTCTCCCATTATCCTACTAAAATTGATCTCTCCAAAAGCAAAGCAAACCAGTGTTTCCCTTATTGCTAAATTCAAGTACATGCTACCTTATCACATTTGAATTTTTAGCAAAACATGACACTGTTAAACCATTTCTCCCTCTTGAAACACTATTTTTCATGTCATCCCAGGTTAATATCTTATCTTTCTGGTACTACTTCTCTACTGGTTGGTCCTTCACTGACTTTGTAGTAGCCATTTCCCAAGGTCTCTCCAATGATCCCTACTTCTCAGTATTCACATCTTCCTCATTGACCTGGGATGCTTCCTTGATCCATGTGAAAGTAGAATACAGCAAAAATGCTGGTATTTCATTTCCAAGATTAAAGTTATGAAAGGCACTGCACTTTCTGCCTCTCCCTCTGGCCCTCCTTCCCCATCATTCATTCTGGGAGTCAGTTATTCTCCATGAGGCCACTCAAGCAGCCCTGTGTTTCCTGAGGAACTGAGACTTCAGCCAACATCCAGTAAGGAACTGACACCTGCCTGCATTTTGGGAAGCCCCAGTCAAGCCTTCAATTGACCACAGACCCACCTGACAGCCTGACACCAACCTCATGAAAGATGGAGCCAGAACCACCCACCATAGCTGCTTCCAGAGTCCTGACCCACAGTATCTTCAACACACTAAATGTTTGTTGTTGTTTTAAGTTGCCAAGTTTGGGGGGATTTGTTACCCTGCAACAGATAACAGCTACAGTCTCCTTTGCAGCTCTTCTTTACCAGATGCCTGTAATTCTTGAGTTCCTTTCCTTTTCACATTCCGTACTTGCTTTCTTAGATGTCACTCATTTCCTAAGAAGAAAATTCTCTGAATAATCATGTACCCCCCTGGTGGCTCAGATGGTAAAGAAACTGCCAGCTAATGCAGGAGACTGGGGTTCAATCCCTGGGTCAGGAAGATCCCCTGGAGGAGGAAATGGCAACCCACTCCAGTATTATTGCCTGGAGAATCCCATGGACAGAGGAGCCTGGCGGGCTGCAGTCCATGAGGTTGCAAAGAATCAGACACAACTAAACA
>NW_011494754.1:881139-886086 GCF_000754665.1 Bison bison bison | reverse complement strand
GGAGTGGTTTGCCATTTCCTTCTCCAATGCATGAAAGTGAAATGTGAAAGGGAAGTCGCTCAGCTATGTCTGCCTCTTAGTGACCCCATGGACTGCAGCCTACCAGGCTCCTCAGTCCATGGGATTTTCCAGGCAAGAGTACTGGAGTGGGGTGCCATTGCCTTCTCCATATCACAACAGCCTCCTAACTTCTGTCTCTACGTCTAACACTCTTGCTTCCCTTCCAGTCTTTTCAGTTGTTCCCAGCTAGATAATCTTTTTAAACAAGAAGATCTGGTTGTGACACTGCCTTACTCAAAATCTCTCAAGAATCCCCCCCTTGCTCCTCAGATCAATTCAGGCTTCTTCAGTGGTTCATGAGGTCCTAGGTGGTACAGTCCTTTTCTCTGATCTTCTATTCCTACTCCATCTCTATTCATCAAAACCCTCTGAATTTATTTCAGTGTCTCCATGTTTTTATCTTATCTTCTGGCCTGTACACATGCTGTTCCTACAACTTGGAACATTTTCACTCCCTTCCTTTCCTCTGCCCACCCCCTGCACCCTCTCATTCCCATAATTCTGTTTTTTCTCACCTCAGCACTGACAGCAGGTGCCTGTCTCTCTCTCCCTCCCTCTCCTCCCACACCTTACCCTGACAGTTTCTCGAGGTTCCATGAAGCATCTGTTTAATTCACCATTATGCTGCTATTTAGTTGCTTTAGTCGTTCCGTCTCCATGTGACCCTATGGACTGTAGCCTGCCAGGCTCCTCTGTCCATGGAATTCTCCAGGCAAGAGTACTGGAGTGGGTTGCCATGCCCTCCTCCATGGGATCTTCCCAACCCAGGGATTAAACACAGGCCTCAGGCATTGTAGCAGATTTTTCTTTCTTTCTTTTTTTTACCATCAGAGCCACCAGGGAAGCCCAAGAATACTGGAGTGGGTAGCCTATCCCAGGAATCGAACTGGGGTCTCCTGCATTTGAGGCAGATTCTTCACCACCTGAGCTACCAGGGAAGCCCATTCACCATTATATCCTCTGGCAAATAGTAAGTGCTCCATTCACACTGGGGCTTCCTTGCTGGCTCAGCGGATAAAGAATCTGTCCACTGTGGTCACAAAGAGTTAGACTGAGCACGCTGAGCACATTTGTTGAGTGACATTATAAAGGCAACTCTCCTCCTAGTGCTCTCTCCCCACCACCTCTATGAATTTCTATAGCACTTATTGAACATGTCATTTGGCATCTACCTAGCGTATTTTGTATTTATGTTATTATTTTTTATTTTCAATTAGAGTCAACTAGCTCACCACTTACTGCATGGCACTGGACTAGTTGCAGGGCAATCAAAGACCGCCTTAATCTTCCTCCTGGAGGTGGGGCTCCTTGTGGGTGGGTGGGGCCCAACCTTGGCCGTCTTCACACTTTACACGGAACACAGACCAAGGGGCTGGTGAAGTGTCAGTCGTAAACTGAACTTTGACCTGGAGATCTCAACTCTAGGTTCACCCTTTGGCTATTAATAGCTATGCAACTGAGAGCAAGTCACCCCACAAATCTGAATGTATGTCCTCATTGTCATAAAGATATAGTAATTACACTTTCTAACCCAAGGGGTCCCTGGGAGCTCAAATAAGAGCCAAGTTCTTATTTCCTCACTTGTCAGAGGTTGTCAACTGGTAGATATACCAGTGATTCCATAGTAGATTTTGTATTTGTGTTGGGGTGGGATGTGAGAAGCATGCTGTAATTGTCTGTAACAATTATAAAATGCATTCTGATTTCATTATCATTAAAATGAAAAAATTGCTTCTTTGAAACACAGCACTGTGGTGTCTGTTGAAGTGCTCTGTTCAAGTGTTCTGAGTTATGGAAAGCCATTGTGCTATGAACCCTGTTGATAGCATGCTCAGATATTTTTCTGCATTAATGACTGAGTTAACTGTCTTCCTTCTCTCTCGGTCATATCTGCAAGGATTTGCTTTGATTATGATGATAATTAAAAATTTCAGCACACACATAAAAGTTAGAGCAGTGAATTCCCAGGTACCCTATTATCCAGCTACAAAATCAATACAAGTCCCTACTCAGTCCCCCACCCCACTTCACAAACAGTCTCCTCTCCTATGGATTACTTTTTAAGCAAATGTATTATATCACTTGTAAATATGTTAAAGGAATATATAGTCCAATAGAAATTTATCTCTCATTGTCATCTACTCAAAAATAAACTAATTTTTCCTTGAGGTGTTTGCAAGTGTAGTATTTCATTGTGTAGTTTCCCTGAAAGTCTAATTAACCCAGTTGAGAAACATACCTCGTTAAGAAGACCCCAAAAAAATCATAGTTGCTAAGGTGGGAAGTTAGTCTGCAAGTGACTGCTTGGTTGGTGTAGTGATGTCTTTGGTTCCCACATAACTGAATCTCTTCCAGTTTTAGAACCAGTTCTCAAGGCAGTAAGGAAGATCAGAAATTGATTTGGGTAAATAGTGGAGTTTTTGTTGTTGTTGTTAGCTTGCTGATTTCTTATTTTTTTGTTTTGTCCCATGAGTTTATTCTTTATATGATATTGTTTTAATGATAGTATGTTAGACTATCATAGACATGAATAGTGTATTTTCTCACCACAGTACACTGAAAAATATACTATAGATATGAATACTTTGGAACTAAAAGTATGTATAGTTTTCCAAAATAATTTTGTTCCTAAATTTATTGCAACTGTGTTTAACAATTTAAAAGTTCAGGTGCAGTAGAGATTCTCTGAAAAGTTGGTTTTTCAGAAAAGCTTTCTTTCTGACTAATACATTTCAGTTCATCAGTGCTGGTTATAACACTTAAACACAGCTGCATATACAGATAAAGTTGTAGGTAATTATGTTTATAATAGCAATTAGTTTCAGGTAGTTTAACCCCTCTCTTGATCAAGACCACAGTGGCAGGGGTAAATTTATAAGTATAGAAGGTGGAGGGCAGGAGTGTGAAGAAAGTCTGCAGCATTGAAGGGGTGAGCAGATTTCAGTCAATAAATACACATTTCAGATTTCAAAATGCATTCTCTAAGTAGACTCCCTGGTTGTCCTTTGCTAGAGACATTTACTACTTGGTGGATTTTATAAACAGTGCTCCATGGAGTTCTTTGCTTGCTATTCTGAAACATACTTGAGTTTTGCTCCGAAGAAGTAAATGATTTTCATTTCAACAGTCAGTCATTTTTGAGTACTGAGATAGCATTTCATTTGAATCCATGCCTTCAACGTAGGAGGTGTAGGAGTCAATCGGGATCTTATTCCAGTGAAAAAACCTGATTCTTTATTGAAACTTCAGCTTCCTTTAAAAGGTTCCAAGGAGCACTGAATTACAGGAATTCCATATAGCCTGTCCTTTATTCTCCCCACCACCCCAGGCCAAAGAGGGAAAAAGTTTTCTCTTTATTTTTACAGATACCACATGGTATGGAACCTTCAGGGCTATTTCTGAAACTTCCTGGTAAGTGCCAGAAAAATCCTTCTAAACACACACGGTTGAATGGAAGATGATTTTGAGATGTTAATTTCCATTTATTGCATAAAAAGATATTAATTGCATAAAGGACAGGTCTAGCTTAACTCGCCAACATTTTAGAAATAGTAGGGAGTCAGGTCCAAAGCTCTAAAACCAGTCAACAAATGTTTATTTCACACATGTCTGCTGAGAAGGTTCAAAAGTCTGAAACTCCCACCCTTAAATCTCCTACAGTCCAGTTGGGCAGACAAACTCAAACTCAGGGAACAATGCAGGAGTAAAGTAGTAAAGCTAGACAAATACACAAGTAATGAAACAAGGCACTGTGTGTTTGGGCTTAGAAAATAATGTCTCAGCCAATAACATATTCTAGTGGTTTTGAATAGAGGGGTCACAGTGATCTGAAAAACCCTGGAAAAGCTTCACAAAGAAGGTACACATTGGGCTGGAATTGAAAACATAGATAAGGTCTCCTGCATTGCAGGCATATTCTTTACCGTCTGAGCCACCAGGGAAACACTAGATAAGAATCAGATAACCTAAAAAGGAAGGGAAAAGCAAACAGCAATTATTAATAGTTTTGGAGAGTCAGGTTGTAAGAGTGAGGAGCTGGAGAGGTTAGAAGGGTGAGAAGGGGTCAGACGGGTGGATCTCTTAATTGGTAACGCGGCCAGAGACGCTTAAGATGATTTTTGGGGATCCAAGGTCGACAGCAGTGTTTAAAACTAGACTATCACTGCGTGGGATTCCCTTTCCTTTCCTCCCTCCCTCCTTCGGTCATTTAGAAACAGAACCCGATGACAGGCATCCACTCCCAGGTGACCAGGCACTAAGGCAGCAATCCAGTCGCTGCAAGGCTTCTTGCCCTGAAGTTGTCTCTCCGGGGGTGGAGCCCAGGGAAAGTCGGCCAGGTCGATCAGACCAATCAGCAGGCTCATTCTGGCTTTTGTGAATTACTCTCAGCTGCCCGAAAGTGCCCTGGCTTTTTAAAAGGAGGTTCCAGCGCAAGTGAAAGGCTGTTTTTTTTTTTTTTTTTTTTCGCGTGCGCTCTCCCACTTCGAATGTCTGAGATGGGAAACGGCGGCGGCGGCGGTGCGCCCGCTGAGCACACAAAAAAGTGTTATCTCACCATATGGTTCGTGTTTACAGGTTTCGTCTAGCTCCTGCTCCCCAGAAATGGAAAATTAATAACGTCGAGGAAACGCCAGCCCGTCACAGGGAGGGTTGAAAAAGGAAAGGGCGCAAAGGGGTCCCAGAAAGACCGGGTTTCCGCGCAGACCAGCCTGCGGAACGTGCGCGGGATCTGCAGCCTCCCATCCCCTGGTGTCCTTGGCTCGCCCGGAGGTGGGGACAGGGAATCGGGCTGCCCAGGCCCACCCGGCCGTCCTCCCCAGCGGCCAGCAGATGGCTCCCAGGCTCCCTCTCCCCCTCTCCAGACGCAGGGCTTCGGCGGTTCGGGAG
>NW_011494754.1:822166-880658 GCF_000754665.1 Bison bison bison | reverse complement strand
GGGGCGGGGGACGCGGCCAAATTCTATCTCCGTCCCCACCTTTCACACCTTCTCCCGTTTGCGAGCTGCATCTGCCTCTAGGAAATTGAGGGAGTCGGGGGAGGGTGGGGGCCGTAAATCAGAGTTGGACCTGCAACATTCCCCGCACCTAGAGGGCCATGGCCGAGGAGAGCTCCGAGGTGCCCGGGGAGTTGATAGGTAAGAGTCGCGCGGTGGTTGATTTTCTTTCTGCCTCTGCGGCCCCCTCGCCTCCACCTCCCATCCGACCCCTCTCCTCCCGCACGTCCCCGCGCCCCTGGGGTCTGAGGGGTGTCGGGCAGGGTCGCTGGGGGGCGCCGGGAAGTTTGCTCTCTTCTGACCGCTAGAAAAGCTGAGTCCCAAAAGGGCCGGCTTGGGGAGGAATCGGGAGCCCCGGGAGCGCTCGCCGCGGCTATGCTGGCGGCCCCCAGCGCCTCCTCCCGCGGTGACCTGGGGTCCAGGTTGGCGGAAGAAGGGGGCGGGCTGCCTGGGTATGCGGGGTCCTGCAAGCGAGGAGAATCCTCTACAGCGGCGGGTCCCGTGTTCCCAACTCGGGAAGTCCCGGAAAGCCCAGGACACGAAAGGCTGGCGAGCGCACAGTAGGTCGCCTCCGGCACGTGCCAGGAGCTCCACATCCCACCCCCTGGTCCCCAGAAAACTCTCGGCCAGAGGTGCCCTTGTGACGTAGGGGTTGGGGGAGGGGGCACTGGCCGGGTGTAATGACTGAGCCTGGCAAGGCGTAGTTTCGCATCGCCAAGTGGGAGCGAAAGGGTTACAGGACTGACGCAAACTTGCGCAGGAAACTGAGGGTTAATGATAAAAGCCTTACTTCAGTAATGATTAACCTGCCAATTCTCCCCATCCCGGATCTCTTAGGGAACCTGTATGTGGTACCCTGTGCAAGGTGACCCATTGTTTGAGTCCCTTGAGGGTTTTGGGGTGAGGGTGTGTGTGTGAGTATTTTGTCCTGCGGTTTAACTTAATTATGTAGAGGGTTAACATGGCAGAGCTTAAAATGAGGTTTGGGGGAAAGAGTGTTCTGAAAACCAAGGGTAAAGCTTGTGTGTGCCTGCGTGTGTGTTTGTGTGTGTGTAGCAGGTTGTATTGTAACAAGGTATGTGTTGTGTGCGTGTGTGTTTTGAGCCCCAGTGACCTGTTTCCTTACTGTATCATCCTTGGCACACTACACAGCCTAAACTCAGAAAGATGATAGTTAATGGATGCTGACAAGAGTTCTAACCGCCCATGCATCTGCGTTTGAGGAATCTGCCCCTCTCTTTCACCTCTTAGAGGTATTACTTTGGAGGAGTTTGTGTGTGTTCTTCCATTAGCGACTGTTAACTCAAGCAGGTGAAACTTGATGTAAAGAAGCTGTTGCTAGGCTATATGGAACACGGAAGCTTCTAGTTTTGTTGAATTAAAAAAAAGCTGAAATCTTGACTATATTTAGGATATAAAGGCCTCTTCCCCTCCCCTTCCTCAATCCTGTAAAGTCCACTGGGAATGAGCAGTCCATCCAGTTCTGGGAGCAGGAGATCTTACCAAAACCCTACCCAGAAGAGGAAACACATGCCCAGAACCTCTGAAGATGCCTCCAGAGGTCCCGGGAAAGAGAATTTAGGGGAGGGTTTGCATCACTGGCCAGGGGATAAGGATAACTGAAGCAGGTGGCAGATACTTTTTTTTTTAAATTGGGTATCTTTGAGCCTGGTCTTGAACAGTTTAGGTAATTAAACTTTGTTATTGCTGTTTAGTTGCTCACTCATGTCTGACTCTTTGCGGCCCCATGGACTGTAGCCTTCCAGGCTCCTCTGTCCATGGAATCCTCTAGGCAAGAATACTGCAGTCGGTTGCCATTTCCTTCTCCAGAGGATCTTCTCGACCCAGATATTGAGCTCCAGTCTCGTATATTACAGGTGGATTCTTTACCTCTGAGTCACCAGGGAAGCTGCAGTTAAACTTTAGGTTTAGGTAATTAGACACAAGATAAAGGGTGATGAAGGATAGGATAGTTTTCTATTGATGGTCCTCAAAATGAATTCTTTGTATATTTTATAAGTTGAAATTCATCCCTATCTAGAGATGGAGTTTTTGTGTTTATCGAGCTCTGCCCATCTTACATGTCTCTCAAACAAGGGACACAGGTTTTTGTGATAGGTCCAGTATTCTTTTGGGCTTTTAAGTGGTCTAATTAACCTGGGTGAGGGGAAATTCCTGTGTCTGCTTTAGTCTCTTATTTCAATGCTCACAGGGGTTCTCTTCTCATCAATTCAAAATGGCAACCTTGTGAAAAACTCAATATATTTCCTTAAGCTAATTCCCCAAAACATTAAAAAAAATGTGTATCTTTCTGATTATTAAAGTAATACCGGCTTTTTATTTAAAAGATTCAGAGAAGAATGAGAATATATGTCACTCATGTTACCACTCCAAGATAGCTATTTTTGACCTATGACTATATAACTTTTCCTGTCTTTTTCTTTGAGTATATTTTAAGTCAATTTCACATGCTCATTTCCCACAGTTCTTTTGTAGGGGAGAGACCAGTAGCCTGCAGCCTGTACCCGTTTTGAGGGCTGATAAGATAGGAGCTGCCTAGGGAACTCCCCAGGCAGTGAGGTCCTCCACTTGTTCCCTCCCTCTTCCTACATTCCACCTCATTGCTGTTCCCTGGACAAACTGTACTTTCTCATCTTCTCATGCTCTTCTCTCTGCTAACAATGTCCCGTCCTCCCCTCCTTCACTCTTCTTATCTGAGTGGCTCTTAAACTCATCGTGGTGGGTTTCTAATAACGATATTTTGACCATCCCTTAATAAATACATGAATACACTTGTTAAGTTGCATGCATATTTCATTGAGTGTGTGTAATCTAGAACATAACACTGAAACGCAGTGCAAGTAGAAGTAAAAATGTTGTTTTCTTCCTGCACCCCAGTGGGTTGTATTGGACACTGCTTTGGAAACCGGTGGTCTGTTTCCTACTTCTTCAGGATCCAGGTTGGGGGTCCCCTACTCTCTGAAACCTTTGTGTGTCATCTTGTCCACGATCTCATGGTAGTGGTTGCACATTCGTCAAGTGACATTGATCCCTGCCCTCCACTAGATTGTAAGCACCTGTGCAAGGCAGGGGTCATCTCTAGTCCAGCACTTAGCAGAGTAGTTGGCGCACTAGGTATGTTTGTTGAATGTATGAATAAATGAAAATCATTATAATAGACAGCTCAGAGTGATGGGGTTACGAAGAAATTTGCTGTGCTTTGCAGAATCTAACCAGGAGGAGAAAAGGGAAAGCGTGTGCTGAGAAGTTAAGCTGGAAAAATGTGAAAGGCCTTTCGTGGCGTGCTGGAAGGTTTGGATTCATCCAAAAATGACTGTGAGTCATAGTCACACAGCACAAGGGACAAGATTAGATCTGTGGCTTTGGAAGGGCCACTTTGGTTCTGGGGGCTGATCGGTTAGAGGTGTCAGGCTAGTCTCGGTGAGAGATGCTGAGGCCCTGAATACAGAGTGAAGAGCAGTGCTCAGGAACTGTTTCGGAGGTGGCCCTGGGAGAGTAGGTGACTGGCTCCCTGAGAGAACGGTGTGCGTGCTCAGTCGTGATATTCCCGACCTAGGAACTGAACCCATGTCGCTTGTGTCTCCTGCATTGGCAGGCGGATTCTTTACCACTGCACCTGGGAAGCCCCTGAGAGAACGGAATTGGAGATAAAGAAGATTTCTAGCTTCATGAAGGGCCGGAAGAGGAGCAGGAAAAATCAAATCAAACTGACTTTGATTTGGGACCTGTTCACTTTGAGGGTACTCATGGGAGGTCCTGCTGCCATTCAGCTTTTCAAGCAGGGGGCTGCAGATAACCAGGCAAAAGAGTCAATGAATTCTTGTGCTTACGGTCTACTCACAATATAGTGCTCTATGCTACTACCTGGCATTGCTCTTCTTTATCTCCCTGGTGTGTGAGTATCCTCTTTGCCCAGCAAGGTTATGTCATGCCTTGCTTGCATGGACTGGTATTGTATCATATGCTTTTATATTTGCCTTAGCATCTGAGCACACAGTCCAAGGCATAAAGTAAGCGTTCATTAAATACTTGGTGATTGATTAGTACCAAGCTTGTTAAAATAAGCAAAAAAGAAAAAAAAAACAAAAACCAAAAATGCTCCTTCAAATGCTCTATCCTCGCCAATGCTTTTCTCTTATTAAAAGAATCTAATGAAGCTATTCCTTTCTTTCAGAAAGCATAAAGGATGTTCTTGGCAGAAAGATAAAGATTGCATTGAAGAAGAAAGTAAAGCTGGAAGTGAAGGGAGACAAAGTTGAAAACAGAGTGCTGGTAAGTATTAACTTTTTTAAAGTCTGGAAGTGAAAATGTTTTTCCCTCTATTGTTTTGATTGCCTAATTTTCATGCAGTGCTTGTTCTGTATTTTATATTTTCTTCAAACGTTCTGATGCCCATTTTCTCCTAGGTGAGCTGGAATATTTGCCCACTGAAAGTTAAATTTTAGGGACTGAAGTTTTAAAATGTATTGTCTTTCTTAAAGTTGTAAGTCACCCTCCTCTCGGTCGTCTCCTAGAGACCATTTTCAGGTTGTTTGTTGAAAGTTGGATGTTAAAGGGAGCTTGCTTTTTACTTTTGCTGTGGCTGAGTATCTGATCCTGTTTGTGAGGACTTTGAAGGAGTTTTAAAAAAATTCATCTCATGTCAGTTTAATTATTAAATTTTCTCAAATGTTATATCCATATCCATCCAATATCCGGATCCATTGGTTTGGGGAGCACAGTGCCAGCTTGATCTTTGCCCTGTCTTCAGTGCTTTCTTTGAGTCCTTGAGGGCTCTGGTAAACGGTAGTTGAGCAGATTTGCAACTGCTAAGGCCCATGGCACTTTCATTGCATGAAATGTAGCTAAGATTAACCCTTAGCCAATATGTGAGTACCACCAGTCTGGTGTCTTAGGTATTTAGTATGTCTGCTGGTGTTGATGGAACTTGGGGGGCTCCCTCCAACTTGGGAGAGGAGTTGCTTGGGGGCTTGAGGGATCAGCCTGTTGAACACAGGATTGTTAGGGAGTTGTCAGCGCCTGAGTCGTACCTTTAGGGAGGTGAAAAGTCTTCTGTGTAGTTTTAATGGTTTCTGTGTTGAAATTGTGGCAAACCTTAAGCTTAGGTAAATACACCTGGCTTGTGTTTTTGTTAGAGAGAATAGTCTGTTTACTCTTATTTATCTTTTTATCATTAGAAATTGTCAAACATATGCAAAAGTAGAGAATAGTATATTAAACTTTGTATCCTTTTCATCCAGCTTCAACAGTTTTCAGTATTTCAAGAATATTGTTTTATCTCCTGCCAATTTCCCCCCCTTCCCCCTTCTGGAGTATTTTAAAACCTCAAGCATGTGTCATTAAAAGATATTTTTAATATTCTGTTTCTTCATTTGAAATTGCCACAGAATTTGAAATATCTTTCTCATGGCAGCTGTCTTAAGAATCTCTTTAAAACATCTGACTGCCTTCTCCTATGGATGGAAGGATTATGCTATTTATTGATGGATGACTTCTCTCTGTGTACAAGTCAGGATGGCAGAGAAATTTAAGTGGAAAAACTTGATGGAGTGACTTTTGCCCTGCAACGAAACGTGTTTACCCAGACTGTATAATTATGGTTATCAATAGCAGAAGTGATTGGTATCATCATTCTGCTTCAGTTTTGATAAAGGGTAAATTTCCTTAAGGTGTGTTTTACTTAATATTGTGTAGCCGGAGGGTACAGGTATGTTTCGGCAGTGGTAGGGTGGAGAGAAGAAATTTTGTTCCTGCCACTTGTTTTACATGTTTACTGCACAAGATGGGTTCACCTTTTTACTATTCAAATATCAGGTCGTGTTTCCTGCAACAGTCTAACCTGGTATGTAGTGCTGGTTGGTATGGACACTATTCATCAGCATAAGAAACCCATGTCATGAGTAAAATTTGCAAAGACAAGTTTAAACATCAAATAAAATAATGTTAGCAGCCTTAAAAATTAGTTATGATTGGTACTTACTGTTAAGATTTTTTTTTTGAGGGGGGGAGTTCATCTTAACATTAGCTGGAGTTGATTAAGGTTGTAATCAAATTACAAATGTATTTGAATTTAAACATTTATCTCCCCAAATCTGGAATCTAAGCAGTTTCTAGTAGCTTAGGGTAAACTTGTTTTAGCTATTCCTTACTTGCAGGGGCAAGAATTGTTAATTGAAATATTCAAGGTTTGACAAGCTTCAGGTGTGAGCAAGATGGTCTACAAATTCACCTTAAGTTGTTGATTTTCTGAATTTAGAGAAATTCAATTACTTAAAACATTGGGGGAATCCCCTTATAATTTGTATTTCTGACTTTCTTTTGGCTGTCAGTCCCATAAAATAGGGCATATTTGAATTGGCTTGACTCAGCATTTCTTGATTTTTATTTCTCATTTCTTTCCCTAGTGCCCTTCCTTCCTGTAAAGCTGAGAGTGACTTGGTTCCTTGTTTTTACATTTAGAGACTCTATGCTATTTCCAGCTTCCATTTTTCATAGAGAGTTTATTTTCATCTTCTCATGGTCATGATAACGAACATTTGTATAACATGTTCTGTTGAACACTTAATTATGCATTGCTTTATTTGCTCCTGCAGTAGCCCTCTGAGGTGGGCCCTCCTTACATGTGCATTTTCAGAAACTGAGATCTGGAAAAGCTAAAGAACTTGTTTCAGGTCATCCTGCTAATGAATGACAGAGTCGGGAGTTGAACCCAGGCCTGTCTTACCATTTCACCATTATACTAAAAAACTCAAACAAAACAATCCTTCAGCTTGTTGTTCGGTGGTTGCGAACTTTCACAAAGACTTGGACTTTAGAAGGATTAGAGCTCCCTGTATGGATTTGGTTGGTTGATACATTATTCATTGCTTGGTTCCACACTTGCTGAGCATGAGCCAGACACATGGTATGTCCAAGATGGACGTCGACTCTGACTTCATGGGATTCAGAGCCCAGGGTCTAGTTGGGGAGGTAGACATCTCGACAGGCAATGCTTTGAGATGTGCTGTGAGCAGGATGACTGAAAGCACACAGGAGGAACCCCTGACCCTCTGGGGCCTTGAATCCTGCCTGGTTCACACCATAGCCCAGCCACACTGTTCAGCCTCACTTCCTTTCTCTGATGAAACAGGCCTTATAAAAGTATCTATTTGTAAATAGTTTTTTTTTTTTCTATTTTTTAATTTAAATATTACTTTTTTCTTTAAAAACAAAGTTATGTTAGGTGAGAAGTTGCTGTGTAGCACAGGGAGCCCAGTCTGTGCTCTGTAAGTGGTTTCTTTGTTGATTAACTGGGATGGGTTTTAACACTGCCTAACCCACTCCAGTACTCTTGCCTGGAAAATCGCATGGACGGAGGAGCCTGATGGGCTGCAGTCCCTGGGGTCGCTAAGAGTTGGACATGACTGAGCGACTTCCCTTCCACTTTTCACTTTCATGCATTGGAGAAGGAAATGGCACCCACTCCAGTGTTCTTGCCTGGAGAATCCCAGGGACGGGGGAGCCTGGTGGGCTGCCGTCTATGGGGTCGCACAGAGTCGGACACGACTGAAGTGACTTAGCAGCAGCAGAACATGATCAACAAATGAGAAAGCAGAAGGAACCAAAGGATTCTGCATTCTGTTTTCCCAGTGGCACAGATGATTTCAATGCCCAGTTGTTTGTGTTACTTGAAAGCAAGATGGAAGGCAACTGATGAAACCTGAAATTCTTAAGGTGTGTGCTGGTCCAATGAAATCAGAAATGGTAGGATATTCAGGGGAGGGTGTTTTATGGCCAAACAAGTTTGGCAATCAAACATTAAACAAAGATCAACCAGTGTCTTTACTGCACGACTTTGACTCAGAGACTTTGGTACACTCATGTGCATAGTGGATTTCTCAGAATGAGATGGAATATACTGTCGTTCTCAAACTTACATGGCCAGAAACCCTACTGACCATAGTTTGGGAAACTGGGATGGAACAGTTAAAGTGAACATGGAACAGGCTAGAACAGGCTCTCCGTCATTTGGAGTGTCCTCCTACGGGACATTCTTCGGCCTGGACTTTAATAAAGGGCTGGGCAGGTCTGCTGCAGGCCACACTGGCACTGTGCCATCTATTTCTGTGATACTTTCCTGTCTTGTCTTTAGAGGGTGTTATTAGGAAGTGATTCTGTGTTAGATGGCCAGCCTTTTCCTCCCATCTGCTAATTGAATCTCCACCCAATTTTTCTAGTACCTGGACTTTTAAAAGTGGAATTTCATTCTTATACATTAAACGTTGCAGTTTTAGGTAACTGTAGACTTGCATGCATAGGAAGTAATGGGCTTCCTTGGTGGCTCAGAGGTTAAAGCATCTGCCTACAATGCGGGAGACCCAGGTTTGATCCCTGGGTCGGGAAGATCCCTTGGAGAAGGAAACGGTAACCCACTCCAGTACTCTTGCCTGGAGAATCCCATGGAGGGAGGACCCTGGTAGGCTACAGTCCATGGGGTCACAAAGAGTCGGACACGACTGAGCGAATGGAGAGAGATCCTCTGTATCCATTATCCAGTCTCCTCTGTCTTGCAAAATTCTGGGACATGACACGGGTTGTTGACAGTGATACTGGAAAATTCGGAACATTTCCATCACCTTAGAGATGCCTTGTGTTGCCTTTCAGGTCCACAACCTCAGACTCGTCATTGCTCTGCCTGCTGGTAGCCAGAATCTGTCTTCTATCTCTGTAATCTTGTCAGTTCTAAAGTGTCCCATAAGTAAAATCACACAATATATGTGCCGTGTGGGGACTGGCTCTTTTTGCTTCTACTTAATTGCCTGGACATTGATCCAAGTTGTGTGTGTCCATTGCACCTTTTCCGTTTTGTAGCCATGTTCAGGTGATACTAACCTTTCCAGACTTAAAAACAAAAAACAGTTGTACCATTTAAAAGCACATATTTTATCATGGGCCAGTAAAATAATGCTATTTTAGGAGTTTACGTTTTGCAAGTTTATTATTTAAAATCCAAATAAATCCAAATAAACTAACAAAATCCAAATAAACTCATTCAGTGATTTCCATGAGGGTGTTTTTCTTTTTTCTTAATTTTTCATGAGGCTGTTTTGATGAACATATGTCAGAAATAGAGGGGAGATTAAATTATGTTTTGGCTGCTTAGTATAGAATGTCCCTATTTACCTGTTAAGTAGTACAAATATCACAGTTTTTATAACAGGTAACTTTTGCAATCTCAGGATGCTTTCCAAATAGATAGAGATGGGGGTGCTTTATCCTGACAATTTGGAAAGTTTTAATCAGTCATATCTATTTGCAACCCCATGGACTGTAGCCTGCCAGGCTCCTTTGTCTGGAATTCAGCAGGCAAGAATACTGGAGTGTGTTGCCATGCCCTCCTGTAGGGTATCTTCCCGACCCATGGATCAAACTTGAGTCTCTTATGTCTGCTGCATTGGCAGATGGGTTCTTTACCTAAGTGCCACATTTATCCTGAGTGCTGCACAAAAGTGGAATATCCTAACAGCAAACTTTACCTCATGGTTGATTGCTAATAAGTTAAATGTGGTATAGTGTCAAGTCACGTGTTTGTGTTTTCCTCCTAGCAGCTGTAAGAATGAAATTCATGTCAGATGTTTGTAGATTGCAGTGGCTCCTGAAGAAATGCTGTTGGAAAATCATTGTTCTAGGCCCCCAAGTTTACTTCCCTCTGCAGGAAGCTCTTGTACCAGTTGTTGGGTAATTTGAACAGTTCTCTTTGTGGAACTCTTAGGAGTCTCAGCTTTTAAGGATCACTTACAATTCAGTGCACAGGTAGTTTTCAAAGCACCTGGGTGAAGTTACATGCCTCTAGAAAATGGAGCTTTAGAAGATGGCAACAGCATTGCAATGATCGTCAGGAGTGGGTATCAGAGAATGCACATGGTTGCCAAGGGTCCTGGTAAAACTTCTGGGAAACTCAAAATCAGAGAATGTGTATTTGAGTGCTTTGGAATTTATCCCTAGTCAGAGCTGGGGCTCCCATTGATCTCTGGGCAGGGGGTTGGAGGCAGGCTCTGGCTCTGGGCATGTGTTTCCAGGAGGTAGTTCTGGCCAACTTGAACTTGTTACCTGAGCTGCGTTTACTTTCTACTTTTCTCATCTGCGTCTGCCCCAGTTTCGTTTGTAGTTGAGTTAGATGAGTCAAATGACCGCGGGCAAGAAGCTGTTGAACATACATCAGCCTGGTGTAACTTTTCATTGTTTCTTAAAAAGATACTGTCTTGCAGCCTCTGGGATTTAGGCACCCTGGGAAAGGGCGTTTAGGTCCACCCTGCCGGAGGGGAGAGGGAAGGGAGGAGAGGCAGTATTGGAGTCTTGTGAAGGGGGGCACCGTGGACAAGGAGGAGCCCGGAAATCTAACCAGCATATGCAGTGAATTGGGAGAACTCCTTTTTTCTTGGTTGTGAAACAGAAAATAAAATGGGCTTTAGTGAAAGGTTACTGTAGCAACTTTGTTTCATTTCATCAGAAGCACTGTTAATATCTGTTGTTAAATTGAAAATGCAACTAAAATCTGAAGGATAGAACTTTTTTCTTTCTCGTCATCCTCCCCTTTGATAAAAAGCTTGCTGTGTTTTAACAGAATACAAGGATTTGGATTGGGATACTTGGGGCCTATTGTTGTCTGAATCTTTGTTCCTGTGCCCCAGTACACACACACAGACTCTCTCTCTCACTCAAAATATCACTTTCCTCAACTCTTTGAGAAAAGAGGGGTAAAATAAAAAGGAAAGAAGGATGGAGTGTGTGTGTGTGAGAGAATAAAACCGTGTTACTTTCACCCACTGTTCCTTTCCCTCACCTTGGTTTTGGGAGAGCATTTTTCTTTTCTGAAAACATTATCTTTTGATGCACATTGGGGAGCAGCTCTCTTAGACTCCTTAGACATGCTAAGTGCGCAGCAAGTGCTGTTAGAGGTAGAAGCAGGGACATACAAATGCCTGGAACTGTACTGAATGATTGAAGGCGGGAGGAGAAAGGGACGACAGAGGATGAGATAGTTGGATGGCATCACCGACTCAGTGGACGTGAGTTTGAGTAAACTCTGGGAGCTGGTGATGGACAGGGAAGCCTGGTGTACTGCAGTCCATGGGGTCGCAAAGAGTCAGACATGACTGAGCAACTGAACTATACTGAGAGAATCTCCAGTCTGTGGCAAGGGTCTGAGATGACTGTGCCAAGTTCCCACTAAGGAGGCAGATGTGTGTTGATTCCTACTGATCCTGGGCTTTAGGGGCACAGGAGACAATCTGGTGTGGACAGACTGGCTTAAGCTGACCTTGGGGTGTTTGTTCAGATCTGGCCCCAGAGGATCTTGGGGCTAGAGGGCTCCTGGTAGCCATCTAACCAAGCACCCTGGCCTATGAGAAGTTGCCTCTGGAGCATCCCTGATAGCTGGGTATCCACCTTTTGCTTCATTATCTTGTGATGGGAAAAGCAAGAGACTCAGAAGGCCGTTTCTGAATTTGGGCTGGAATCTGCTTCTCAATAACTTCTCTGAATTCATTCTAGTGTGGTTGACTGGAACATCACAGGACAGTTTTGTTCCCTCCTACATGAGTGTGGGTCAGGACTTTGAAGACATACCATGTTTTTCCTTGGTCTTTTAGTCCTCAGGTGAAATATTCTCACTTCCTGCAAATCTTAATCCTTGGAGAATGTTGCTTTCAGATGTTTCACTGTTCAGATCGCCTTGGTCTAGCCTCATCCTACTTTATCAGTGAGCCTTTTAAACTTTTTAAAATTTGTGGATCACAGATGTTGGGCATACACTGTTAACCTGAATTAAACAACCTTTCTCAGAGCCTTCAGTGGCCTTTTGTGGATTGTGCCTCTTGAAGGGAGCCATGTGCCTCTTGAAGGGAGCCATGTGGTGTGTGGCATCAAGAATCTGTTCTTCAGACCCTGTAGGAAGCACTGATCTGGGTGCAGCTGGCCAAGGCAAGAATACCAGTGGCACGTTGCTTTGGCCAAATGAAAGTTTTCTCGTTGTTTTTAAAATGTTGAAAGTATGCTCTTTGCTTTACTAACAAGTTGTAAAATAGGAAAGGAAAATTGAAGCGTCACTAGTCCTATCAATTTACATGTAATCATTGGAAAAAAATCAGTATTTTCCATACTTTTATATGCTAACATACATAAACTATATGATCTATTTTAAAAATGGAATCATAAATCCTATTTTGTAATGCACTTTAAAATTTTACTTTTTGTGGTCAAAACTTTCCATGACAATAATACATATTTCTGTTTTAAATTTCTGCCTGGCACTCCATTAGCCCATAGTTAGCTAACACTAATTATGAGCTAGTTAGGTTGCTTCCAGTATTTTGCCTTATAAATGTGTATATCCTCACATTTATTTTTCTTGGATAAATTCCTGGCAGTGGAATTGCTGGCTGACAGACTTTTTAAACGATGTGTTTATTTTTCACCTGATTGTTATTCAGGAAGTCTCAATAGAGAATAATTCCCCCACCTCATTAGTTTTATTGTCTTTAGAAAGGTTTGCTTAGCAGAGTGGCTGGTTCTCCTTTTTTTAGGTCCTTGTATTTCTTGGGCAAGGGCTTCTGAGGCAGACTTTTCCTTGCAGTTTAGGGCCCTTTTAGGTCTGCCTGATGCTTTCTCTCCTGCTGCAATATGTTTGCGGGCACGGAGTCCCTGGGCTCTGGTGTTTGATGGTGGTGGCACATGGGGTTCTGGAGTCCCAGGTCTTGGTGGACCCTGACTTGTCAGACTTGTCGGACCCTGCCGAGTCAGCCACAACTTTTTCTTGGCTGAACCCCGGCTCAGTGTGAAACTGTTGTACAATTTAGATCCTTGATCTTTGCCCTGGTTTCAAGACTTTCTTGAGTCCTCAAGTGCTCTGATTAATGGTAGTTGAGCAGGTTTGCAACTAATAAGGCTCACTTTCATTGAATGTAATACAGCCAAGAAGAACCCTAAGCCAATATTCAGGTAAGCCAATAAGTCTGGTGTCTTAGAAGGTATTTTAGTATCATAAGGAAAGTGGACGTGGCTTTTTCTCTGGGACAGTTTTGAAGGCAGTTGACTTTTCCTCTGTAGCTAACAGTTCATTCAGTTCATTCACTTAGTTGTGTCTGACTCTGCATCCCCGGGGACTGCAGCATGCCAGGCCTCCGTGTCCATCGCCAACTCCCGGAGTTTACTCAGACTTATGTCCATTGAGTTGGTGATGCCACTCAGCCATCTCATCCTCTGTTGTCCTCTGTCATCCTCTGTCTCCTCCTGCCTTCAATCTTTCCCAGCATCAGGGTCTTTTCAAAAGAGTCAGATGTTCGCATCAGGTGGCCAGAGTATTGGGGTTTCAGCTTCAGCATCAGTCCTTCCAACGAATATCGAATATTCTGTAGCTAACATCCATCTCTTAAGTGGCATGATCCTCCCCCCACCCAGCCCCGGCACCTGTAGAGTAGCTCTTGCTTCTCTTCTACTTCCTCACACTCTCCGTATCTCCCCACCCCTGAGGGGGCATGTCCAGGTCACCAGGACCTGTGGGCTCTCCCTCACTGAGCAGCTCCTCCTGGAGCCCCATCTTCCCAGATGAGTCCCTCCAGTGTTCAGCATTCAGCCTGCGTTTCTTTCGTTTCAGTGCTGCCCTTGGGTGCCGCGTTGCCTATGGTTGTCTTTCCTTCCAAGACGGGCAGGTGGGAAGAGGGTCCTCAGGGACCTCCTTATTTGCTTCTCAGAAAACAAGCACATAGGACCCCTTCCATTTTCAGAGTTACATGCTTGGTCCCAGTGTGAAACAGACAAGGGAAAAACAAAACAAAATCAGAGTTCTGAAAGTTAATAAGAGTTAATAATAATGTTAGTAAAGTTTTGCAAAGTCTCTTTTAAGACCACTTCTCTGCAGTTTGATCCCTGACTTCTGGTCCTAAGGGGCCCAGCAACACTCCTGTGGAATCTGAGCTACAGTATGGCTAGTGACGTCCCGGCTGGTTGGTTAGGTGTTGCTGCTGCTGCTAAGTTGCTTCAGTCGTGTCTGACTCTGTGCGACCCCATAGATAGCAGCCCACCAGGCTCCCCCATCTCTGGGATTCTCCAGGCAAGAACACTGGAGTGGGTTGCCATTTCCTTCTCCAATGTGTGAAAGTGAAAAGTGAAAGTGAAGTCGCTCAATCGTGTCCGACTCTTAGCGACCCCATGGACTGCAGCCCACCAGGCTCCTCCATCAATGGTTAGGTGCTACCCGGGGGCATTTTCTGTTTGCTGAATTCATCTGTCTGAAATCAGTTCTTACTAGCAACCAAAAGATGATTGGACCATTCCCCATAGGCATGAGAATGGAATGAAGACCTGGAGAGAAGCATTTTTGGTTCTTGGACAAATCAATTTGGTACTCAGAAAATCTCAGCTCTTTTTCTTTTAAGTTGCCACTGGCCAGTTTCTGCTCTTTGCCTGTGTCCTTGGAGTAGCAAAAATGTTGCAGTCTGGGGAAACTTTTTGTTCAACTTAGTTCACTGAATCACAGGTACTGCTTGTGCTGATGGAAATCAAACCCAGCCTGCAGAGAAAGGCTGTAGTTCATTTGGCACTTGGCTTCTTTGTGTGGCTGTTTCCATTTAAATCTCCCGGGCATCCCGCTCCTTATCAGAACTTTTATCCCCTCAAAATTCATCTTTGCTGAATAAACTGTGAAGTTCTGGGAGCTGTTGCCTTTTCAAGTTTGCCTCTCTAGAAAAAACTCTTGAAGTTCAAATAGCCCTTAATCCTCCATCATTTTATACTCCTCCAAGTGGTCTTTGTGAGGAACATGGTGTGTTATCTTGGTTCATTATTTAATATTTCTCTTTCTTCACAAGTACTGGATGCAAGAAGTTGGTCCAGTCCTTTCCTGTCCTGTGTTGCTAGTTAACAAAGCACTTGGAGCAAAGGGGAGGCTATTAGCACTTTGTCACTTGGAGTTTAAGGGTCCTCCCACTTGTGAGAGTTAAGTCTCTGCATCTGTCTTTATACTGACAGTGTGCGGGTTGTTGGTGGACTGAACAAGTGTTGTCAGCGACGCTGTGTGTTCAGGAAGCCTTCCTGCCATGTCCCTTTTGGCTGGCTCTTGTTCTCCAGGAATAGCCGGTTTCTCTATCCACCAGAGAAGGGCTCCTTATCTTCATATTCTGGAGAGCTTGTGGAGTAGTTAGCCTGAAATTCAGGGATGGCTTTTTCTTTTTAAATACCTTCGCAGGCATTTTATACTTCCCACTCTGTTAGCAACTTCCTCAGTGTTAGGGGATTAATCTGCCGGGGTTAGAATCCTAAAACTACTGTCTCTACTGTCTAATGATGGGTAAGTCATTTAACTGAAGTCTGTGCTTCACTTTCCCATCTATAGAATGGGTGTAATAATAGAACCTACCTTGAGACTTGTTTTGCAACTTAAATGAAACATTCCATATATAATATTTCAAATAGTGACTGGCATAGAGCAAGTCCTCAAGAAGGCTTAGCTCTGATTGCTATTGAGAAGGCTGCTACAGTACACCATGCTAAATGTTCTGATCTGAGAACCTGGTTCTATATCCACAGTCATAGATGACTTGGGTATATTTTATATAAATTTCCCCAATGAAGTATTTCTACTTTGCCTCTTTTCCTGGCTTTGTGCAAGATACCTGTTTTGATGTTTCTTCTGCTCAGAGCCCTTTAAACCCATATTGGCTGTCTCCACAAATGGCTTTAGGATTTTTTTCACTCTGCTGCTCTTAAAGAGGGTACATGGATTTTGAAAGAAAAACTTTCAGAAAGGATTTAGGTGTGTGCATTGTTGAGATATATGTCTCTGAAGACAGGACTGTACATTTTCTGTGGATACCATTTTGGCCTCCTTTTCCCTGTGGATCTGAATGTGTCCAGAAGTATACTCAAATCTTTCTTTCACTTCCAAGTTAGATCTCAAAAAAGCCCAAAGGTCAGTTGTTGCCCCCGCCTCTCCCTAGCCCCGTTCATCCCTGTGGGGCTGCTGTGGGTCTTGCCACCTGTTCTTGGTGCCTCACTCAGATTCCTTCCTCTTGGGTTTTGGTTCTGATGGCTTTTGTTGGATGTGAGGGGCTTTATTGGGGTTCATGAGCTTCTGTAGTTCTGCTTTTCCACACTTGAGGACGCCTGGGCGTGCTTGAGACTCAGTCCTCCAGGCCATGCTGGATTCTCAACTTTCTGAATAACCTTTAGATCAGTGTTTCTGAGGCTCAGCACTGTTCCTGACATTTGGGACCCGATAATTCTTTGTTGTGGGGGCTCCCTTTGTGTTACAGGGTTTTTACCAGCATTCTTTGTTTACTCACTGGATGCCAGCAGCTCCCTTCCCTTCTCCCGGTTATGACAGTTTCAAGTGTCTCCAGATATTCTCAGGTATTCTCTGGGTGGCAGAAATGCCCTCAGCTGAGAACCACTGGTTTAGATCAGCCGGTCTCCACGTGACAGAGGGCAAATGCATACATTATCATACTTAGCTTAGAAAGTTATATTGAGGTCTGAAAATTCACAGTTCTATAGTACAGCTCTAAAAATCCATACGCGAGTGGATTTAAAAATACTTTAAAAATAAGTATTTATTTAAAACACTTATTTTTAGGTATTTATTTTTGAAGTATTTAGATCCCTATATCTGTATACAACAGAAAGAACAGATGGCACCAAACAGAGCTTTGTCTTCTTTTAAGATACCTAATCTTAAAACCGTTGGTTTGGCCACTGGTTCTCAGTATGTGGTCCTGAGAATGGCAGCTTTAGCACCACCTGGGAGCTTTTTAGAAATGCAGATTCATGGGTGTCCCATCTAGAGCCACTGAATCAGACTCTGGGAGTGGGCCCGGCAGTCTGCTGTAACAAGGGTTTCAGGTGATTCAGAGGCACACTGAAATCTGAGCAACACTGAGATGTTACTGAGATGTCTCAAGTAAGCTCCAACTAAGATACCTGTAGACTATGCCCTACTGAGAAATAAGTCATACTCCACCATATTAAGAACTTTGAAATCACGTTAGGAGAATGTCTTTTACTAGGCAGGTCATGCTAGATCTCTGTTGGTCATATTGGTGCCCTCTGAGAGCTCGTCATGTCCACAGCTGCCTTTCCAGGGTTTCTTTTCCTCAGCATCCCTGAACCAGGGGTGGCTGTGACTGCCAAGGCAATCCTCTGTAGGTCGAACAACTGTCTATATCTCTCAGCTCCGCCCAAGAGGACTGATCTGTAATGGACAGAGATTCTTCCCCTTGGGAGTCTGAGGCGTGGAGAGAAGCAAAAACAGAAGGAGCAGAAGGCATGAGGCAGAGAAGAAAGCCCTGTAGAAGTAGAAGCCGTGGAGTGTGAAGAGGCTGTCAATACACCAGCTGTGGCAAGAATAGGAGCAGGAAGAGGCTGACAGAGCTCTGGACAGCTGCTTTCGGAGGGCGATTCCAAAAGCTGAGTAGAGGGAATCAAACTATTGATTGTATCTTGGAAGAGTATTTCTTAGTTTTCTATGAGATCCAACTGGGCAGCTACAGTTGGGGTTTCCAGTCTTTCTGGCCTCTCTATGTATCCTCATGGTAGATCATCATTTGCTGAGGCAGTTTCAATTTATGTCTCTTCTTTGCCACCTGGACGAGCCCAGCAAATCCATACTTGGATTAGAAGACCGGCTTCATGGCCTGCTGCTTCCCTGAAGCAGAGATTCAGCCTGGCTATGCCTCAGGAGCACCCAGGTGGCCCCCACCTGTTTTAAAACACTCTCTGTTTGGGATCCCAGTAGGCAGTTGAGGTTAACCTTACAGGAAAGAATGAGTGATGGAAGCTGTCTGGTTCAGCATGTTATCTTGACTTGCCCCAAAGAAACCTGCCTGGAGAATATTTCAGGAAACCTCAGGCCTGGTTTTCACTTCCTTAGGGTGGAGCAAAGATGCCAACTCTCTATAGTCATTCCAAGGATCTATTGCGTTGACTCCAGCAATGTTTCCTCTTAGCATTTCCTGTGAAGGTATCTCGGTACCATCTCTTCTGAGGGATATGCTAAGAGTTAGACCCTTAAAAAACACACACAATGGAAATACAGGCAGCAGAAGGCTGAAATGAACCTTGTGAATAGTTTTCTAAAAATCCAGTGGGCCTACAGAAATTTTTCCAGTTTGAACCATTGGCATCGCCCCTGTATAGTTTTAATGTCTCCCTCATCTCCACAGTCGTCTCTTCCTCCCTCTCTTTCCCATTAAAACCAGGGAAAGAATACAAGTACCTTCATGTAGCACATCAATTGGATTCTTTCACACAAATCCCTCTGAAAGGGAGTGAGTGGAGAGACAGAATATTTTACATTGTTGTTGGAAGGTTGGCTGAGTTCCCTTAGGGTAATAGATTCTGGGAATGTAGGCCAGTGCTTGTTTTCAAGTCCGGCTTAAAACATTTGGGGCCTGACCAAGAACATAATCAGGATTCTCTTATTCTCAAATTAGTATCCTTGAGGAGATTGTCAACTGCTCCAGAGCCTAGGGCTCTTTCCATATTGTACTTGAGTATCAAGCTCCTCTACCTCTAGTAGTGATCTGTTCATGGTGGACAGAAGAGTCGCTTAGTAAAGGACCCAGGCCTGGAGCATAGCTCTCAAGCCCCACCTGGTTTTCTCAGGGACTCGGTTTGTGTTAAGGGCTTCCCTGGTGGCTCACATGGTAAAGAATCTGCCTGCAATCCAAGAGACCTGGGTTCGATCCCTAGGTCAGGAAGATCCCCTGGAGATGGGAATGGCAACCCACTCCAGTCTTCTTGCCTGGAGAATCCCATGGACAGAGGAGCCTGGTGGGCTGCAGTTGCAAAGAATTGGACATGACTGAGCGACTATCTCACCCACCGACACCCACACCCACACAGGACCCAGGCCTGGAGCACAAATTTCAAGTCCAGACTAGTTTTCTCAGGGACCTGGTAAGTTTCTTTAATCCGTAGCCTTATCTGATGTAGTGCATCTTTAATTTGGCTTTGTGTGGGATGCAGGGATTAATAACAGTGATCCAGCAATGTGGTGGGGTGGGGCAATGGTCAGCTGCAGACACTGGGACTGGACTCTGCTTCTATCAGAATGATTAGTGCAGTCAGGAAAGTCATGGAGTGCTCCCTGCCTCAGTCACTTGAGCTCTACTTGCCATTATGCCCAGTTCCTAACCTGGGAGGTTATGCGATGCTTCAAAAGAAAGGTGGTTCCAAAAGAAAGGTGGTCCTGTCTCCCTGCTCTGCTGCTGTCTTAGGAATGTGAACCTTTGTGCAAATGAGTCATTCTTTTGTTTCTGTTCCTGCACATCATGTCAGAGAGAGTGATTTATTTCCTGTTTGTGAAGGCTTGGTTTCATCAATTACATGGGAGAGAAATTGGATGTACTTTCAACTTTTTGCTGGTTACTGGCTCCTCCTTTGCCTGGAAGGATAGTCTTTCTTTCCATTGTGAGAGTTGTTGATGCCGGAAAGGATTTCTTTTCTTAGGCTTTCAGAGATGACACTTCATTGCTTTTGTGTAATGAAATTATAGTGTGCGATTTTGTTATTTTTAAACAAGTAAAACTGTCATCTGAAAGTTCACCTACAGTTGTTGGAAAAGCCAAGAAAGCATCTCATTTCCTACTGGTTCTACTAACAACCGTTCTTAGCCTATAAACCTTGTGTAGCTCCAAGCCTGTTTCCTAAATTGGAGAACAAATCCTGCTCCCAAGATACGAATAAGATATGAATAGTGAAGTGCTGCTGCCTAAGTACTTTGACCCTGTGTTCCCCAAACCTAAACAGATTTCTTTTCTCTCTATTCTCAGAACCATTAGCATTCTTACTTAATGTACACTGTGTATTTCATGAAGCACCAAATAACATGTCCTAGGGCACCAGTGTTCCAAGGAACTCAGCAAGGCTGACAACTTATTTCAATGTTTTATCTTTTACACAAAGGACCTATATATTAGAATTTGCATATCCGTTTGGACTGTTGTCGTGTCTGCTTCTGATTCTTTACAAATTAGCCAGTTGGGGAAAAAAATTGTCAAGACACATTCATCCATCCTACTTTTTAGGAAGATTTTAAAATGTTTCATTTACCAAATTATTGGTTGCCATCTGTGGGTAAAGGAGCTATGTTTGGAAGGAAGAAGACAGTGCCTGGGGGATTGAGTTAAAGAAGAAACACATGTTTCAGGAATCTTCTCAGTTGGGTTTGATTTGAGGAAGAGAAGTCAGGTCAGATATTAACCGCTTATTATAAATGTTTAGGGTAATTTCAGAATACTCCACTTTAAAACAAATTTTGAGAAATGGGGCAGGGAAAGCTCCCTTACATTAATCTCACTGACTGTGTGCAGTTTTTATTATGAGGGTGTCCTTCTCTGTAGCGCAGAGGGGCCGTCGCAGAGAAGAGGGCATAGGTTTATTGTTAGTCCAGAACTAGGGGCAATGGATAAAAACGACTAGGGCCTGAGGATAGTCTTGAAACTCAAAAAATCTCCCTAACAGTCAGAGCTGTTTGCTGACTTGTGTGGCCAGTGGAGGATTGAGTTTCTTGGAACTGGACTAGTTCAAGTGCTGATTGCTTGACCTCATAACTGGGATCTCCTAAAGGACATTCAAGTAGACAAATGTGTCCTTTGATCTAAGATTCCAGGATTCAGAGTTTTCACTCCTCACTTATCATTTATGTTAAGTAGAGCTTATTAAAGATTGTAATTTTACTGTGAAAAACTGAAAACTTCTATTAGTGAGGCCAGGACAAAGCAGTTGCCAGGAACCCTTGAGTTGCACCCTGCCAGGAGAGATTGGCATCATGTTTTCGGATTGAATACCCTGTATTACTTTGAGGTTAAAATCCCGTTGGGAAGTCTGGTTCTTTGGCTTGTGGCGCGTTTGAGGCTTTGAGTTCCATTAGAGGTGGGAGAAGCTTTGTTGAACATGTTTAGCAGGGTTAGATTCTGGCACTTCTGTATCTTCTGAGCAGAATTCTCCCCCTGCTGTTATTGTGGCAAGAAAACAGGGACACTAGGTATCTGTCTAGTTGGGGAAGGGTGTGGGGCACTAACAGAGCCAGTCTCATGGTGTGGGGACTTGGGAGACCTGAAGGTTCATGCTCATGCTTTAGAACCATCCTTAAGGTCCCTGGTGGCTCAGTGGTAAGGAATCTGCCTGCCAGTGCAGGAGACACGGGTTTGATCCCTGGGCCGGGAAGATCCCACGTGCTGAGGAGCAACTAAGCTTGTGTGCCACAACTACTGAATCAGAGCTCTAGAGCCTGGGAACCTCAACTACTGAAGCTCTCGTGTCCTAGGGCCTGTGCTCTGCAACGGAGAAGCCACTGTGGTGAGAAGCCTGCACGCCCCAAGTAGAGAAAAGCCCGCGCTGCGACGGAGCCCGGCACAGCCAGTCAATAAAAAATAAGTAAATAAACATTTTTTAAAAAAGTAAACATCCTTAGCTCTGCTGTTTCAGTTAATATGTGGGGACAGAAAAGCCTTCTTCCGGGAATATTGTGAGAGTAAGTGGAAAGTAGAGCTTTTAGTATTTTAGGAGAAGAGGGCCCAGTTCATTTAGTTAATAATGCATGAAGAGTTTTCTCCTTTCAGAGCCCTCATTTCTTTGCTTTTCAAAAGGTAAAATGATTCACCAGTCACCCCCCGCACCATGCTCCTCCAACTCCCCACGGTGAGCTCTGGCACTTTGCTCTAAGCGTTATCATTGCACATCAGCCGACATTGACTTTGCTGAGTAGTTAAAACAAGTGGCAGGTTGACGAGGCAGTTAGTGGTTCCGTCATACGACGTGCTCTCTCAGTGCTGGTGCCCTCAGTCTCAACTTTGGACTCTTAAGTTTTATCTAGTGAGTTGTATGCAGTGGGGGCTGTTAATAATTTTGTATTTTAAAGTGTTCTTTTTTTTTTTTTGTGGGTAGTACCAGCTGCTGAACAGGGAGCACACAAAACAAAGCCACACAACATTTCTCTCATGAGAACTTGGAGACCATCGTCCTCCTCTGTGACTGTGTAGCCTCGTGTAGGTTACTGGCCCCTGGGATGGGAAAGGGATGCTCGTGTCTGTCTCTACCACTGGTGACATGTCTGTTGAGTCACTATATGCCTCAATCATTAAAAAATTAAAAAAAAAAAAAGGTTAAAAATACATCACATGAAACTTACCACTTTAACCATTTTCAGTGTAAAATTCAGTGGCATGAACCATATTCACAATTTAACCATCACCACTATCCATTTTCTGAAAGTTTTCATCATCCCAAACAGAAACTCTAGTGAACAATAATGCCTCATTTCTTTTTTCTCTCTGTACCTGGAAACCATCATTCTACTTCCTGTGTCTATGAATTTGCCCATTTAGGTACCTCCTATAAGTAGAATTGTACAGTATTTTTCCTTTAGTGTCTGACTTATTTCATGGAGCATAATGTTTTCAAGGGTCAAGCACATTGTAGCATGTACTGGAGCATCATTTTTTTCTATGGCTGAGTACTGGTGGGCTGCAGTCCATGGGGTCACTGAGTTAGACGTGACTGAGTAACTTCACTTTCACTTTTCACTTTCATGCATTGGAGAAGGAAATGGCAACCCACTCCAGTGTTCTTGGCTGGAGAATCCCAGGGACGGCGGAGCCTAGTAGGCTGCCGTCTATGGGGTCGCACAGAGTCGGACACGACTGACACGAGTTAGCAGCAGCAGTATTTCATTGTATGGATGTTCCACATTTTATTTATCCATTCATCTGTCATTGGTCACTTGGGTTGTTTCCACCTTTTGGCCGTTGTGAATAATGTTGTGAACATTAATGTACTAGCCCCTGCTTTTGGTTCTTTTGAGTATATATCTAGGAGTAAAATTGCTGCATAGTATGATAATTCTATGTTTGACTTTGAGGAACCAGCAAATTCTCTTCTATAGTGTCCCGGTGATTTTAAAAGTGGGCAATAGTACCTGTGTTTGTAAGAAGTATTCTCAAATATTAGTCATTTGAAACTTTAAATTAGAAAATTGAACAGAGTGTATATGTTAACACGTCATGTATTTCTGTCATGGAGTGTCCTAATTGAATTTCATTTGTTTGGGTACCTGTGTTTTGCATTTCAGTAGATATTGCTTGACCTGAGCTGCATTTTTCTATTGATGGCCACTGTTTTGGCGCTTGATATTGCAATAATTGTCTGTTGCTATGTTGATTAGATGTGTAACATCCTCTAAAATATTTTGAAAAAGAGATGAGTTTGTAAGAAACACATGGGAATTATTTTTGAGTTTTATTTTGCCAAAGTTAAGATTTGATATTAAAGTTCTCTTGGTTGCAGAATGGGAAGTATTCCTGGTATTAACATAAATGTGAAAGAAGGTGATAAAACAGAAATGGGAGTAATAGGTATTGGGGAACAGCTTCCATTGGGAGCTGAAATAGTGTGGGAAAGAATATTATTTAGGGTTAGTCTAGGTCGTATTAGTTCTTATTTTGTTTAGATGGCTTTTTCTTTGGCCACTCTGTAGGCATGTAAACTGGGAGTTTAAAGACTTTTTTAGAGATGGGGATGGGTGAAGGATTTTTTTTGTGTGTGTGTGTGGTTATTGGTTTTATTTTTAATAGGCAAGCAGAATTTTCACCTCTTGGGTCAGAATGTTATCCACGTATTTATAGTAAGCTTGTGTTGTCATGGTAGGTGACTGTGGATGTTGTTTTTCAGACACTGATAAGACCTTCAATGAAGTAGCTCTGCAGTTATGCTCAGGCTAAAAAAAAAGACTGTGTAGATTAAAAACTCCATATTGAACATATATTTTTATCAAAAGTAGCAGTTAAAAAAATAGCAGTAGCACAAAACACTGCTTTCATGACTTTAGTTTCCTTGAGCCTTTATTTCTGGTCTCTTGGTGATTAACTGCCTTCTGTAGCTGAGCCAAACTATAATTTTATAGGAATTAAGCTTAACATCAGCAGTTTGAGGTCGTAGTCCACTGCAGAGCATGACATAGCTTTGAGCAGCATGGTTTTCAATGATCCTTTCTCAGTGTGGCTGAGAAAGCTGTTATTAGGCTGATTTTAGGTGGGGTGCTAGGGGTGGGGGGCAGACTGTTGTACTGTTGGCCAACCTTTTCTTTTTAGAACAGTAGAAGAGTAAAATACCCTTCAGTTTGTAATCAAGGATATTGGAATCTAGGTTATTTTGTTAGTGAAGATGGAAGATTATTTAATAAAAGCAAAGCCCATTTTCTCTTTTGGGTTTTAACCTCAGGCTGACCTGAGGTAGAAGTGTCTGCCTGAGGAGAAAGCCCACCCAGGCCTCATCATGGAGTCAATTATTTAATTCACTAAATAGTCACGGAACCTCTGCCATGCATCTGGCTTTGTGGCAAAAGCCAGGGATTAAATGTAAGGGAGATAGATGCTCCCCTGCCTCTTGCAGTATAGGCCACTTCCCAGGGTTCCCCCTACACCTTTGTTATTTTTTAGCTGCTTTGTTAAAAATATAATCCATATACAATGAGATGCACCCATTTGAAGTATGTAACTCAGTGTTGGTGGCTCAGCCATGTCTGACTCTTTGTGATCCCAAGACTAACTCGCCAGGTTCCTCTGTCCATGGAATTTTTCAGGCAAGAATACTGGAGTGGGTAGCCATTTCCTTCTCTAGGGAACCTTCCTGACCCAGGAATCGGACCCAGGTCTCCTGCATTGCAAACAGATTCTTTACTGTCTGAGCCACTAGGAAAGCGCATGTAACTCAGTGGTTTATTAGTGTATTCACAGAACTGAGCATCTATCACCACCATCAATCTAAAATTGACCTACAGTTTCAGACTCTAAAAGTTAAAAGTCTGTTACCTGCAAAAGAAACCCAATTCCTTTTAGCTCTCACCCCAATCCTCCCATTGCCCTCAGCCCCTGGCAACCACTAATCTACTTTCTGTCTCCGTAGGTTAGCCTCTTCAGGATATTTCACATAAAAGGATACACATGACATTTCATGTGTGGTTTACTTCCTTTAACAATGTTTTCAAGGTTCATCCCAGCTGTAGCTTGTCAGCACTTCATTTTTATGGCTGAATACTAGCCCATTGTCTGGATATACCACATTTTGATTAACCACTCATCCATTATGGACATTTGGGTTGTTTATGCTTTTTACATATATGCTGCTATGAACATGTGTGTACAAGATTTTGCATGAACACAAGTGTTCAGTTCTCTTAGATCCCCTAAATCTCCTTCCCATTCCACATATCTGTTACATCACAGAGGGGTCAGATAATTGTGGGAGCCAGGGAAAGCTTCCCCTGAGGATACGATGTTCCAAGCTGAGACCTGAAAGTATGATTAAAAATGGTTTTCAAACTGTAGGTCGTGCCCCATGAGTAGATTGTGAAATCGGTTTAGTGAATCATGGCTAGAGCTCTTAAGAGCTAAACTAAATAGAGTAGAAGATATCAGAGAGCATCCCTTGTGGGAAGGGTAAATATTGTGTAAAAGTAATTTTTGTCAGCTACGTGTGAGTGTATAGTGAATTGTAATGTAAAATGTACTCTGCTGTCTAGGTCATAGAGAAGTGTGGAAGAGTAGGGATTATTGAAAAGGGAATAAGGTTATTCATCTGGAAGTCTAAATATGATCTTACTTGAAGGTGGAAAGATACAGAGCTAGAAAAGAGGATAACCTAAAAATCTGAAGATCCTTTGAAAGCTTAAAGTTCTGTGATCTCTATGCTTTTTTAAAAAATTTATTTAAAAGAATTTTTTGGCTATGTCGCATGACATGTCAGATCTTAGTTCCCCAATCAGGGATCGAACCCAAGTCCCCTGCATTGGAAGCAAGGAGTCTTAACCACTTGGGAAGTCTCTGTGCTTTTAGCATTATTCATTTATTCAAAAATATTAAAACATCTACTGGATATTTGTATGTACTAGTTTCTAGGGGTATATCGTAAGTGAGGTTTGTATGGTCCTTCTTCTTTTGGATTTTCAAATCTGGCAGTGGAGACATAGAAGTAAAGAAGCAATCACAAGGACTCCTGGTAAAGCATGGTGGATTGAGCACATGAATATCTTGAGTCCTTCCAAAACACTTCTAAAATGAGAAAGCAAAGGAATAAGAGAGAGAGGCCCTAAGAAGGTGGGAGACTAGGAGAAGAGACCAGAGCGGATAAGAGCCATCAGCAGGTTTTAGGAAGGAGCGGGAGGGGTCCCTGACTTGATCAAGTAGAGGCATTGGACTTGAAGGTCTCAAAGAGGGCCACCAATGAGAAATGAGCCAGTTGGCCCCACAGAGCTCAGACCCAGGATTTGGAAGCTCTCAGTTTGGCAGCAGTGGCTAGAGGATGTGGAACTGAAAAGAAGGATGTTAGGTGAAGGTCCCCACCTCCACGCATCAGATTCAGGTGACAGCCCCTCCTCCTATCCTGAAGGAGATGCCAAGGTTATACAGTGAAGCTGTAGATCTTTAGCCGTCAGCCCCCCGCCACCTGAGATGAGACACCTCCCTCAGAAACCAAGGACACTTGGGCAGCGTTTCTCCAGTGGGGCTGTGGTGGGGTGCAGGGGGGCCAGAAGAGGCTAAACCCATACGGATTTGTCAGAATCTCAGAGGGGCAGGGGATGTGTAGTATGCAAAATCACTTCGAGGTGATTATGAAGGCCTTGCCTTCCCACCCACCCTTGTTTCCCAGTCACTGGTTTTCTTCCAGGAGGCTTTAGGCGCCCATCAAACTCCCGGTGCATTGTATATCCCTTGGTCGGCATGACTGATTTGAACATCCATGGTATATACACCGTGTGCCTAACCACGTGCTGTGTCCTGTGGAAGCCAATAACAGCAACAACAGCAAAATGATCCCATGCCCATAGGACTTAAAATCTAGTTATTAATGATTAAATACGTTGTAAGTTACACACTTAAAAAATTGGAAGACGTTTTGTCAAGGTGAAGGGCGAAAACCTTTTTCTGACCCATCCTCTCTACACCTTGTCCCACGCCCTTTCATTTTGGATGAGCCCGAATAAATTTCAAGGCACCAAGGATGCCCTTTCCAGCAGCCTCACCAAGGACTGGGCCTCTGGTTTGTAATAAACCTGCTGAAATTTTATTCGACTGCTCAACTACTTTACTATGAGAGTATATATCCCAAAGACAAGAAACCATCAAGTCGTTAAGATCCCAAAGATGATTTCCAAATTTTAGGCATTCTTTCTCTTATTCCACCCATTTTATTTTTCCTCCTGGGAAAATAGCCAGGATGATTGCAAAACATATGCTTTTAAAAAGACAAAATTTCATGAATATAAAAACATAAATTGAGGACCACACCCATAATACATGTGGAATTTTAATTCCAAACATTTTTTTTTTCCTCTAATGTGTGATAAGTCTTTTTATTTGAGGATACATTCTTGCTTGGAAAATTAATATTCTGATGTGGAAATTTTTCAGAGTTTACTTTCATGAGAGGGGGATGGTCATTCAGTCTTCTTATTGGGATATTCAAATAACTTATCTTTTCCCTAAGAAATTACTGAAGATAGTTGTTTGAAGTGTTGCCAGGTGGTAAGGGGATTTGCATTATTTAAGGAAACAGCTGGCAGAATTCTGTTATGTCCCACCTCTGTTCGTGCCAGTGCCTGAAATTTCCTTTGCATGACTCCGTTAAAAAAAAAAAAAAAAAAGTCAAAGGAGGAGAATGAGTGGGGAGGAGAAGAAATCCTTGTTTCCTGTTCTGAGTTGCCAAGAGCTTTCATTTAATTGCTCCTGTTTCCTTCAGTGAAGCACAGTCTGTGAGGATGGCAAAGAAACCCTCCTCTCAAATTGGACCTGTGAGAACCCTGCAAAAGACTGTGTGTGAGCTGGGCTTGCCTCCTGCATTTTCAGCTGGAAAATAATTTTTCTTTTTCTCCTAATGAATGGAGTTATTTCCCTAAGTGTGGGAATGGTTAATAGGAGAGGAAACACACTGTCCTTAAATTTACGAAAGGAGTGACCTGAATATTTGCCCAGAGGGGGAGAGAGGGGTCCTTCTCTCCTCCCACCCTTCTGTGCAGCCTGTAGCCCACCTGGGGGATGGCCTTCCTGCCGGGACAGGAATTGCCTGGCCCCCTGCCCCGCTTGCCCACAGGCCCAGTTCGGGTGGCCTAGCTTGTTTCCCTGGGACTTTTCTCTCCTTGGTCAAGTTGCTTCTTTGATCATTTTGTGTTTTTAGTATCAGTGTGCTCTTGAGTCTCCAAGGCTGCAGAGAGAGATAGTGGATAGAAGGAAGCTGGGGTGAGGGTGCTTGGCTGAGACCCATCTGGATGGATGATGTTTAGAATCGAAAAGGCAGGGTGAGCGGTGTAGCTTGGGGATGAGGGGCTGGGTTCCTGGACCAGGAAACGAGTTAGCAGTTGAGCAGAGAGTTGAGGACAAAGACTTGCTTGTGTGCACCAACAGTGCTCACATTTCTAAGGTTTTTAGGTCGTTACCCAGGGAAAACAGCTCTTTTTGTTTGTTTGTTTTTTAAGGTTATTTGGGAGAAACCAGAAGTAGTATATTTTAAAGATGTTTTGAACTTTCAAATAAATATGTTTTAGGGCTCACTTATCTGCAGGTTGGCCAAGTCCTTCTGATTTCTTGCCTCTCAATGATTTCTTTCACTTCTTGGAATGAGCATGAGAAACCAAAGGATGTAAAGCGCAGGATGAATTTTGCTAAAGCGAGTCCCAGGGAAACAAGAAGTGGAAAAGATAGTACATTGAGTCCAATGAGATTTTTAAATTGTGTGTTCAGTTATCCTGTGTTTTCTTCTTAGTTGATCTTTTTCTAATGATAGTGGTTCACACACTTGAACATTGGGAGAAATATTGTAGGTAAAAGAAATAAAGAATCCTTGAGGAGTCACACTACTATATAGAAGGAAACAAGGCCCTATTGTATAGCATAGGGAACTATATTCAATGTCTTATAATAACCTATAATGGAAAAGAATCCGAAAAAGAACATATCTATTACAATCAATTTGCTGTACACCTGAAGCTAACACAGCCTTATAAATCAACTATACTTCAATTTAAAGAAAAAGAATCGTAGAGGAAGTCTGAATTGTTTGGCAGGTCTTTTTCTGCCCAATTTTAAAGCTAGCTTATTTTTCGTTAATGTGTATGTATGTGTGTGTGTGTATATATATCATAATTATAGTCAAACTAATTTTTGCTATTCCTCTCTGTTAGTAGCTCTGTATATCCATGCTGATATATCTGTTTTCTTAATGGAATCTTCATTTTCCTTACAGATATTTATCAGCAGTTGAGCATATACTTGGCTTTATTGTAAGACCTGGCTATGACAGAGATGGCTATAGTGTGTACAAATGCCCCATCATAACTTAGTTTTCTGATGCTTAGATTTGACTACATATTTAAGATTTTGCTTATGAGCCGATTTGCTTTAGAGTCAGAGAAATAGCAACAAAGTCTTAGAGGGGACTGAAAAGAATCACTGAGTCATAGGATATTATAGAAGGGTTGGTGCTTCAGAGACTGTGTGTTCCGCTGCACACACATTTTGTTGAATAGAGAAAAAAGAAAAACGATAGAAGCTCCCATGTATTAAAGGCTTCCTATATGCCTGTATTATATAAAGTAAGCAGTTGAAACTGCTCCGTAAATGCATGAGGTGGATTCTCTTATCTTCTCCATTGTTCAGATGAGGAAACTGAAGCCTGGGAGTAGCCGGCCGGCCTCCCTCCCTTGTTTGCAGAAGTCAGGGAGGAATGTGGACGAGGCCATATATCTCAGATTATAAGGACAGTGCTCATTTCCCCTGCCTGAAGGAACATTTTCCAGTCTACCCTATCTAATTCTAGGAATCCTGTGTTGTGGTGAGGTTTTCTCCCGCACATCAATTCTAGCCTTGGCTTTGATCCTTCTTGTGCTCATTGCTCACTGTTTGAGAATGATAGGTACTCTACAGTTACAAACGTTCCACTTGCAGAAATAGTAGCTGTTGCCCCTGCCACTGTCAACCTAAGGCCTCCCCACGTACTGGCTCTGGGCTGGAGGGTGCCACACTAGGGCCCTGGCTCTCCACAGCTTTCCTGATAAGTACCACTTCCTTCCTTCCTTTCTCTCCAACTTTTTTGTGTGTGTGTGGGTGTGTTTCCTTCAAGGCATGTGATTTGGTGGCACTAGTGGTAAAGCACCTGCCTGCCAATGCAGGAGATATGAGATATGGATTTAATTCCTGGGTCACGAAGATCCCCTGGAGAAGGGCATGACAACCCACTCCAGTATTCTTGCCTGGAGAATCCCATGGACAGAGGAGCCTGGCAGGCTACAGTCCATGGGGTTGCAAAGAGTCAGACACGACTGAAGCAGCTTAGTATGCATGCAGGAAATCTTATTCTCTGACAAAATGTATGCTTTGTTTCACAACTTTGTCATACATAGGAAGGTACCTCTCTCCATGAATTAGAAATTTCTAGGATCTGATGCATCAGTTTTCTAAGCTTAGTTTTTCTTTCTCTGTGCTCACTCAGAATTGATACAATAAACTTAAATAGAAGCAGAGTCTACCTAGTCCCTTGCTACTCAAACTGTGGTCCATGGACCAGTGTCTTTCGCATCACCTGGGAGCTTGTTGGAACTAGAGAATGCTGGCCCCTCTCAGACCTACAAAACTGGTGGCTGCAGTCTAAGTGATTATGTGCACATAATGTTTAAGAAATACTGTGAAATTTAAGACATACTGTTCTACATTTGTTCCTTTTTTGAAAAAGAAAAAAGGCTAAATGTTAAGCCTTGGTCATAGCTGAAAGTCTTCAGTCTCATTATTAGTAGTGAAGCCAGTGCTGATGAGGTTTGTGGGTGACATTAAATTGCAGAATGTTTCTTGATACAAGCTGAGAAATGCTTGTTACAACTCAGAAGGTAGAACTGAAAGGAGCCTCAATTAATTAGTGAAATGACTACCCTAAACCAGGTTAAAAATCCTACAGGGAACCCTGGCTGCCAGGCAGAGCATTGTGTGGAGTCGAGAGTGAGCCCTGACACACACAAATCAGGCTGTTTGTGTTTGTCAGGAAACACTGTCCTTGTGGTTCTCCAGCTTGGTGGACAGCTGGAGAACTGCTGTCTCCCCAGGGCCTGAGAGGGTCTCAGTTTTTATTTGTCTTAATGATTCTGGAAAAGATGGCTATGCCATCGTATGCCAAAGGGCCAATTATTAAATCCTCATCGTGGCACAACTATTGAATTGCTGCTTGAAGTCAGTGCACCTGGAGATGTGGTCCGGTTGTCCTAGGGTGGTTTTTCTAGAAGCAAGATTTATCAGTAGGCCCTTAGTTTTTAATCAGGAAGTTGAGCAGAGGGGAGAGGCTTGAGGACTGTTTCTGTAATTTGCAAAGTAAAAACTGTCACTGAGGACACTGATCATTTTATTTCTTTTTTAAGGTATATTTTGGGGATTGTTTCTTTCACAGTTGAGTTAGGAAGGTTTTTTTTTTTTTTTTTTATTCTATTTGCTCCATTTTATTAGAGAATGAGAACCATAACTCATAATATTGTTTTCATATTCTTTATCCTGGAAGACTAAGTTTTGTTCACTCTGTACTAAAAGCTTCTCTTATAGAGCTTCTAAATCTTATCCGTCTTTTCCTCCTTGTCTTCTCATTCTTGTTTTAGTTAAAAAAAAATGTTTAAGATCTGCATTTTAAGTCATCTCATTTTTTCTGGAAGTAGTGAGGAAGTAAATATTAACTTATATAAAGAAAGAGAAAGGGAGGGGGAGAGAGGGCAAGAGAGAAAGAGAGGGAAAGAGAGAGAAGCCAGGAAGCATATTCGTTTTGTTTCTGTTATTAGCTCCCTCTTGCTCAAACATCTTTTATACGCAGGACTGGGTGTGGTATGTGTCAGACCGGGCAGTCTTTAATTTGTTCTGTCTGAACCGAGGAGCTGAGGAGGTGTGGCGCAGGAGGAAAGGTCTGCCTGGGAGATTGCTATGGCAGCTGTGTGCACAGTGGGTTGGAAGGAGTGCAGCAGGGCACCAGTTTGACAGCTGTCTGGGTGGCCCAAGACTGGAGCATCCGCAGTAGAACTGGAAAGGAGGGGATGGGGAGAGGTGAAAGACCTTCTGGGGACAGAACCGGCTGATCTGGGCTCCTGAATAGATGCAGAGAGTAAGGAAAAGGGAAGACTGTGTGACCTTGATTATCAGGCCTTAATGTGACCTTGAGAAAAATCCTCTTCAGATTTGGTGTTCTTTTCTCTTCTTTGGGGAGCCTGATAAACTAAGCTCCAGGCTAGCACAATTTGTTTTTTTTTTTTTTAAATAATCCTTTCTGAACTGTTTTTCACAAATCCTATTGCAAGAGGTGAGAAGCGTTTGTGGAAGGCACCTCACCTTTTCTTGTCCCCTTTCTTCCACCCCATGCCTCAAGTCCTCCAGCTCAAGGGGCGGGTGGCCTGAATTGCCTAAGCAAGACATTCTTTGGGGTTCCCATTGTCTAAAACAACCCCTTGGCCTACAGTTCCCTGTTGAGGATAAAACCTGAGGCAGTGTTTAGGAGGCTGCCACCCAGGAGGAGTGATGTTACCTGGGAGAGGTGTTCCTGCTGCCCCAGTAGCACGTGGGATGTCAATTAAGTGGGCGGCGTCCTGAAGTGCCTAGATGTCAACCTGGTCTTAATGACCTAGATAGAAAACCCAGTGCTGCCTCCTGACGGCTATTGCTCACCCAAGTTTATGAGGTGCCCAGTAGGGAAAGTAGGAGTACTTTTTCTTTTGACCTGAAGTGGGATCTGGATACATCCCATACTTAGTAAAGCCATACTCAAGCGGACAGCAAAATTTGAAAATTGTGTTTATCTGAGGCTGGACTTGTTGACATCCATTATTAGCTCTTTATTCACAAATTAGGCCACTTAATGTAGACACAGGAAGGTAAGTCACATGGGAAGGAGTTGCTGTATTGAAAACAGCTAAGAACGTAGACTTCTTTTTAAGGGTCCTGCGCTAGCGCTGCAGAAGCCTGAGGTTACGTGTTAAGTAAACTAATTAGATTAATTGTGAATCATTCCAATTTATTCATCAGAGGAATCCTCTGCTTCGCAGCCTGTGCTGGGCATCACTCAGCCCACTTCTTGTTCTGATTTCTGTGGATGTTTATGAGTAATGAAATGACTTTTTATACTTCACACTTTAAAACATTAGTGTAATAATTCAGGTAAGGTTTTATTTAGTGGCATGCTTACTTCAAAACTGTGCCATCTGACACTGAAAGTTCTGCTAATTTCAAAGAATTAGATTTCCTTAAAAGGCAGGGAGTATGTAAATCTGATAGCAGCTAATTAAGGGAGAATGGTGACCCTTTCAGGAGAGGAGATGCATACAAAGCTTATCCTGTGTTTATCAGACTAACTTTCCTAGTCCTGCTGGAATATGCATGCCAACTTCATCTGTATTCATTTTTCTGGGACCCATAATTTATTATATTTCCTAAGGAGGGGCTTACCTCCTAAAAAGTAGGAATCTTAAGAAAAAATTTTTTTTAAACTTCAGTTCAGTTGCTCAGTTGTGTCCGACTCTTTGATACCCCATGAATCGCAGCACACCAGACCTCCCTGTCCATCACCAACTCCCGGAGTTCACTCAGACTCACATCCATCGAGTCAGTGATGCCATCCAGCCATCTCATCCTCTGTCATTCCCTTCTCCTCTTGCACCCAATCCCTCCCAGCATCAGAGTCTTTTCCAATGAGTCAACTCTTCGCATGAGGTGACCAAAGTACTGGAGTTTCAGCTTTAGCATCATTCCTTCCAAAGAAATCCCAGGGCTGATCTCCTTCAGAATGGACTGGTTGGATCTCCTTGTAGTCCAAGGGACTCTCAAGAGTCTTCTCCAACACCACAGTTCAAAATATAGTTAATTTACAATATTGTTAGTTTCATGGGTAAAGCAAATTGATTCAGTTACACACATGTATGTGTGTATATGTGTATATATATTCTTTTCCAGATTCTTTTCCATTATAGGTTATTACAAAGTACTGAATATAGTTCCCTTGCTAAACAGCGGGTTCTCATTGTTTGTTTTATATATATAGTAGTGTGTCTATGTTACTCCTAAACTTCTAATTTATCTAATAAACTAGATAAAATGTTTTGTGGAATAACATTGCTGCAGATTTGGGAAATATTCTTTACATGTACTCACCTCTTAAAAAGAAAACAATTATGACTCCCTGAGTGGGTTAGTTAATTCCTGCCTGCCTGGCGTATCTATCAACAAAGCCACCTGCACATGTTATATTCAGACACTAGTCAAAGAAGATTAATCATTGAAGTCTAATCAATGAAAACAGGCAATTTTGTCTGTTTTGCCAGTCCCAAAATGTACCCGGCATATAGTGGTATTTCTACTATGTTTGTGGCATTGCTACTAAAGAGAAAAAGCACTTCGATTTGGTGAAATGGGAGCATTCTCCCTCTTGCTGACTCTCTGGTTAGAGGCAGGTTTTAGAGGAGGGCTGGGCACCACTGGATGGTTTCTATGGGGTTTACAGGAAGCAATACCTCCTTTGTTGCATCTACATTGGCAAAGCCATTGCCCTAAACTTGCAGGGGAGGGTGAGTACCTTAAAAAAATTAAAAAAAAAATTTTTTTTTCCCACCACGTGGTGTGTGGGATCTTAGTTTCCCTACCAAGGATCAAACACGTGCCCCCTGCCTTGAAATTGCAGAGTCTTAGTCACTGGACTGCCAGACAAGTCCCAAGGGTGGGTGGGCTTTTTGCTTTGTTTTAGGATTGTGATTCCTCTGGTCTGTTTGCTCGTGTGACTGAATAATGACACGGTGGACACGTCAGAGGATCAGGAGGATAAAACTGTCACTGAAATGTCATGATTTATCTTTGTCCCAACTAAACAGAAAATGATATTAATAGCTAACAGACATCAAGTGCTGACCATCTGCTGGGAGCTGTTTCTAAGCTTTTTGTGTATCATAACCTGTTTTATCCCCCCAACAAATGGCATGCTTTGACTAGGTCTTGTGCAGAAATAAAAAGGAAGCAAAGCCTGGCAGTCAACAGTCTCTCCCTGTGGGCTGGTCAGACATTTAAGATAATATTTCTCCCCCCACCTGCTCCCCCCCAAGGTTGTTATATTCTTGGCGAAGCTGTGGAGATGCAGCAGAAGTGCTCTCTCAGCTTCTCTGGAGTGCAGGTGGGAGGGGTATGATTGGCCTCTTTCTTAGACTGTCAGGAATGGGAGGAACCTTAACTAGACTTTCCTGTGCTATGTAGGTCTGTCTCCCCCACCCCCCGATAGGTATACTCCCTGTTCTACACACACTAGTTACCTGGCCTCTCCTTGTCTTTTACAGAAATGTCCAGAATGGCAACGGTTAGAATTACCCACTGAGGGGAGGATTTACAGCACCTGGTTGCATATAATAGAGTCACTGGTCAACAGAAGTGGTCATTGACAGTGTTTCTCTCTTTATCTAGCACCCACCTACTGGGTTACAGGAGTTTAGGAGGCTCTGTGGCAAAGCAAGAAAAAAGACATTTGTACTCGATTTGTTACCAGACCTACAGAGGGTCAGGTGATCTAGGAGCTCTGGAGGTGAGATCAGAGCTCTGGTAGAGGCCATACCGAATGTTTGAGAAGCTTGAGGAGGGTGTGATTCAGCTTCAGCGAAACCAAGAAGGTTCTGGGGAACATGACACTTGAATGAATGAATAAATTAATGGTAAACTCGTCACCCTGTTACTGTAAACCTCAGGAATGTTCCAGCCTGGGCACTTTATGTAAATAGGAGAGGTTAAAGTGATTTTCCAAATAAAAAAAAGCCTTCCAAAAATGAAGATAATGGAATCAACAGAACACAACATACATGTAATGTTACATTTAGATAATATTCAGGAAAAGAAATTTAAGTCTTTAATACTGTTTTAAGCCTTTCATTTCTTTCAGTTAGTTGTAAAGAAATCAGTGTTTTGATGCAAAGGAATAAATAGGATAATTGTTAAAGTGCTCTGGATTAAACACACACATACACACATACTGTTCAGGTGACATAAATGTGTGTGCAGGTCGGTGAATGCTGCATATAATTTTCAGCGTTCTCTCCTGCTACGGGATTTGCATATTGTTGTCTGTTGAAGTACTCACACTTGATTTCTGGGTCAGAATGTATCCCAGAGCAGCTAGGACACTTAGGAGGAGAAAGCAGGAAGCAGAGGAAAAGTGGTTTTCAGGTTTGGCTGGTAAAGTTGTTAGATGTGTCTTGGCCTGGGGAAGCTTGAGCAGCAGCGGGGCTTTCCCCGAGCTGGCTTCAGCATTCACTGGCAATGCCAACCTCAGGTTACTGCTGTGCCGATTACCATTTCTCCTCCAGGAAAATAACTGCAGTTGACTCTTGAATGACACAGGCTTGAGCAGCATGGATCTACTTATGACTGAGCGACTGAGCACACATACATATCTGACTTTGTGACCCCATGGACTGTAGCCTGCCTGGCTCCTCTGTCCATGGGGATTCTTCAGGCAAGAATACTGAAGTGGTTTGCTGTTTCCTACTCCAGGGAATCTTCCCGACCCAGGAACTGAATCCACATCTCTTGCATCTCCTGAGTCTCTTGCATTGGCAGGAGGATTCTTCACTACTGTGCCACCTGGGATCCACTTATATGGCTATAGCATGTACTCTTTCTGGTAGTAAATACCACAGTACCACACATCTGGGGCTGTTGAGCCCAAGGAGGTGGAGGAGCGGCACCTGTGTATAAGGAGGCCGACTCTGTTAGATGTAGATTTTCCACTTCACGTAACACCCACGTTGTTCAAGGACCACTGTTTTTCAACACAGAGGTGTTGGCATTGGTTAGTAGCCCTGCTGCCTAGTCTCACATGGGAAGGGAGTTCCCTGGTGAGGTGGGTTGACCCCTTGACCGTGGACACCCCCAAGGTGGAGCTGTTGTAACCTGCAGCACTCAGCACACTGTGCGGCCCATGGACCTCAGTGAACACTTGAGGAGTGAGTGTCCCCATCACTTCTAGTTGTGGAATCCTTTCCATGTAGGTTATCAGCTGAGAAAAGAGAGAAAGTTGTCTTATTCTCCCTAAAAGCTGCGTAGGAAAATGCCGGAAGTACGGTGAAGCTGCACTCAGCCTTATTTAACTTCTTCCTCAGCCCACCTCCGCATTCCCTCTGAGTTGCTTGGCCACCAGAATCTGCTGTTTTTCACGATCTAGTAACCTTTATTAACACAGTCTCTCCATTATAATGATTTGAAAAACGCTACCTCTATACTGTAGTGGGAAATTCCTTGATCTAACTGGATTTGGACAGGCATTACCTGAGTGGTAGTCTTAGGCTGACACCCTCTAAGGAGCAGACTTGCAGTGAAGTTCTGATAATTTACTGCTGTCACATGAACCCAATTTTGACGTCTCTCTGCCCATCCTTATCAATATTCAGGTAGTTCCTCTCTCTAAGAGCAAAGCTAGGATCTTGTCTTTTAACAGATCACCGTTCCACCCAGTTCAGTGCCCCATCTCTTTGGCTGGCTTGCTCCATTCAGCTCCACAGGCATCATGATGACTCATGGTCCATGCTCCCGAGGAAGGAGACTTTGGGGAGAGAGAGAGGCATGATGGTGGGATTCATTTTTTCCCCACCGGGAGCACTTTTTTCCCCCTCTCCCTTTGGTGTTTTGCAAATATTCCAAGTAATTCCAACTTTGGAAGTTGTCTCTCACTGTAACCTGTGGCCAGGTAGCTCTTGAATTCTAACAGATAGAGAAATAACAATCTGTAGATGGATAGGTTTAGAAGGAATATCTACTTTGTGGATCTGGATCAACATTTGGAAAAGTGTTGGTAGAAAAAGATATATTCTCAGTGAGACAGAGAAGGAATGGATAAAGAATGTAAATTGAACAGTATTCCTGAAGCTTGGTTGGTTGTCTTAGTTGAAGGTGACCTTGAGGAATTTGTCAGTGGTCGCAAAGATTTTTGAAAATCTTGGAAGTAGATCCTGGTTATTTTTTCCAGTTTTTGTGACAGCTCATTTTATGGATAGTCAGCAGAGTATACACCCTTGGCGATAGGGACTGTTGTATTCATCTTCACATTCCTGCTGCTGTGCAAAGGACAGTTTGCTCATTTGCTTGCTTGTTTCATTCCCCAACCCGGTCAGCTATTGTTTTCACATATAAAGGATCAAGTTACAAGAGGTTAAAAGATTGGCTCAGGACCTAGCGAACTTTGTTTTTCTAGCTCAGAATAAAATGATAGAAGGGTAGTGATCAGTTGTAGGAATTAATCATCATGGTGGAAGGAAAAAAGGCACAGAGAAAAGAGAAAAGCCATGAGTATCTGCCTGGCATCCCACGTCAGCAGTTCGGGAATGCCTGGTAAGATAATCCTCTAACTAGTCATGGATCGTGAAAGTTTACCTCATTTAACATCCCACCAAAGAGCTGGCCTGTAGGAATGCCTTCTGCTGTCCGCAGCTGCTGCAGAGGGTTGCAGACCCCAGACTGGGGAGTGTGGAGGAGAGTTGGGCCGCCTGTGGAGGGACACCCTCCTGTTATCACTTACAGAGCTGGATACACCCTGACCAGCAGTGTAGCAGCCTTAATGCAAGGTGCTAATTATGCTGAAGAGTGTCACGCCTCACGATTCAATACATGTTGGGGGCCCCCTGTTGATAGAGGGACTGACAGCAAAGCTGTCTTAGTAAACCCACTGGTCAGAAGAAAACGAGAGGTAAATTTCTGGTGTTGGGAAGTTGCTGCTCATTTTTGCAGGATACTTAAGCTTGGCATGGCTATCCTAAGAGTGTTAAGTGTCGTGGTTTCTCATACCATATAGGGCTGAATGTGTCTCGCTCTTCAGGTATTTAACAAACATGTGAGTGTTTACTGTAAGCCAAGGACTTTGCAGGTGTTGGGAATACGGCAGCAAGCAAAACAAGTCTCTGAGCCCTGTATTCTAGTCGGGAGATGGACAGTGAATGCTTAGGTAGATAAGCACGCGACAAAACATCCAGTAGTAATAAGAACAAGGAGGTTAGGGGACCGATGAGGTGAGAGTGTGCTGTTTCAGGGATGGTGATTGTTGGGAACTTGAGGACATTCAGTAGAGAACTCTGTGGTGGGAGTGGAGGCATTCCAGCTGGGGATGTGAAGGAGGCCCCGAGGTGGACCTGTGCTTGGCCTGATCAAGGAAACAGCAGGGAAGCCCCGTCGTCTGTAGCATTTTTAAGTGTATAGTATAGCGCTGTTAGGTCTATGCCCACTGCTGTGCAACAGATCCTGAGATCTTTCTCATCCTGCAAAACTGAAGCTTTGTACCCACTTCATTTTCCCTGTCCCCTCTGTCCCTGGCAGTCACCATTCTACTTTCTAAGAGTTTGACTGTTTAAGATTCCTCACATAAATGGACTCAGTAAGCCTGGAGCCTGGCTTATTTCCTTCAGCATAAGGTCCTTAAGGTTCATCCATGTTGTTGCATATGACAGGATTACCTTCAATTTTAAGGCTGAATCATATCCCACGATATGAATATACCCCATTTTCTTTGTCCTTTCGTCCACTGATGGTTGTTTGGTTGCTTCTGCCTGTTGTGTATTGTTCCTGTCTTTTGAACCCTGCATGTGTCTGGCTCTGTGTTCGGTGCTGGGATGGGAAAGTAATATGGCCCAGATTGGACCCTCAGGGATGTCACAGTGCAGTCAAGGGGAAGGGAAAGTGTGAAAGTAGCTCAGTCGCGTCCGACTCTTTGCGACCCCGTGGACTATACAGTCAATGGAAGTCTCCAGGCCAGAATACTGGAGTGGGTAGCCTTTCCCTTCTCCAGGGGATCTCTCCAACCCAGGGATCGAACCCAGGTCTCTTGCATTGCAGGCAGATTCTTTAGCAGCTGAGCCACAAGGGAAGCCCAAGAAGAAGGGAGAAGTCAAGTAAATGAACTGTTTTCATGGAGTCCAGGAAGAGCAGTGGTGAGAAGCCTAGAGAGTGGCACGTGGCCCACATTTGTGACACCACACTAAGTGCTGAGGAAGAGCTAGAATTAGTCAGATTAGGAGGAGATGGCCAGTAGAGGGTTTGCCGGGCAAGGAAACGATCTGAGGGGAACAAGTGTCATTACAGAATCACGAGAGGAGGATCTGGGGAGTGGTGAGAGATGTAGCTGGAAACAGCAGCTGGGAAATCAGGTCAGAAAGGGCTCACGGGCCACACTGAGGAATGCAGAGTTTTCCCCAAAGGCCCCTGGGAGCTGTCAGAGGGCTTTAAGCTGAAATGTGATAAGTTTCTTTTTAGGGGGAGTATATCAGTGGCATTGTGATGCAGAATACTGCTATGAATGCCCATAATGTATTATTTGACTTCTTCCTCAACAAATCTTTGCTGCATAAGCAAACATGGAGTAGGCCTTCTATCAGGGATCAGAGACGAGCAGACACTATTTGAGGGGTGAGGGGTCCAGGTTCCTTTGAGTTTTGTGATCATTTGCCTGATTTATTACTGAGTATCTATGGAGACCAATTCCCTGAACTGTGCCCTGAGATGAGGTTTCCATCATCCATGTGGTGGAGAATTAGTTGAAACTTGAATATTTCCCATTATGTGAGGCAGGAATATATATTCTTTGAAAGGGTGTTGACATATTGTCATATACTATGAGCTGTTTAATCTGTAAGTATTTGTAAAAGTGTCATCTGCTGTGAAGGCTGATATTTAGCGATCTTAAAAAAAAAAAAAGTACTGGAAAAGACAGTCTACTTCCAGATTTTAGGGTTCTGCCATTGGTCTCTTTTCATGGAAATGATTTGTGTTCAGCTGTATTCGCCCCTGCTCAACCCCCCACCTCACGGCTCTCGTATGGTATTGTTTTGACTTGTTGGGAAGATAATTAACTTGTCTTAAAGAGACTGAATCAAATAATCTGGAAAGTTTGATTATCTCAGAAATGTGAAGTCATCGCCTTCTCTTGTTGTAAGGTTTGTTACTTATTCATTTATCAATCTAACCAATAGAAATTTATTTGGTATGTATTATATGCATACCGAGTACTGTGCTGAGTATACAGCAGATATGACAGCTGTGGCTTGACTAGCTGTCTAGGCAGTGAGGCAGGCAAACATATATATATATATGTGTGTGTGTGTGATATATATGCACATGCTATTTGTGGCAAAGCTAAAATGTGTCAAAAAGGTATAGTGATAGGGAATTTGGAGTGGAGTGAGGGGTTATGTAAGGTAGCTAGACAAGACATTTTTGAGGTGGTAACATTTAAGGTAATCCCTGTGTGAAAAGAGAAAACAATCAAGAGAAGAGTGAGGGGAGGGGCTTCTAGGCTGAGTCAGCAGAATGTGCAAAGGCCCTGGGGTGGCTCAGACAGTAAAGAATATGCCTTCAGAGCAGGAAACCCAGGTTTGACTCCTGATTCTGGAAGATCTCTTGGAGAAGGACATGGCAATCCACTCCAGTATTCTTCCCTGGAGAATTCCATGGACAGAGGAGCCTGGTGGGCTACAGTCCATGGGGTCACGAAGAGTCAGACACGACTGAGTGACAAACACTTTCACTTTCAAACAAACACTGAAGCTAGAGAAGCCACATTGGACCACATATACTGTGGTAACTAAGGAGTTTGGATTTGATTTTCAACTAACACAATCTGATATGTTTTAAATAGTTGCCGAGCCTTCGTAAGTAGACAATAGATGAGAGGGAGGCAGGATGGTGGGCCAACCAGTAATTCAGGTGTTCCTGGGTAGGGAGAGGAGAGATAATGACTGGTGTGGGGTGATGGTTCTCAGAGGTGTTCTCAGGATCAGCAGCAGAATCACCTGGGAACTTAGTAATGCAGAGTCTCAGCCATATCGCACACCTGCTGGATCAGAAACTCTGGTGGGGGACCTAGCAGTCTGTGTTTTAACAAGCCCTCCAGATGGTCTGATGCACAGGAAAGTGAGAACCGTGGGTCTCAGGATGGCTGGGAGGAGGTGGCCAGAGGTAGACAGATTCAGGGATGTGTTTGGAGTATAGAAGCGAAAGGACTTGCATACGAGAGCTGAGGGGGAGAAAAGAAGAATCAGTGAGTGTGAGAAACTGGATAGATGGGGACCTTACTTACAGTGATAAGGGAGACTAGTAGGGGTGGGAAAGGGCGTAATTTCAGAACACTATGAGTTTGCCAGGCCTTTGAAATGTTCAAGTGAAGACGTTGAGCTTTGGCAGCAGTGTGAGTATACAGCCCAGGGAAAGGTTTTATTTCAAGAAAGACATTTGGAATTTGCCCGTGTACCAGGAAGTGTCTGAAGTCGTTGGAACAGGCATGATCCTGTGTAGGAAGAAAGGAAGAGAAAAGTGGTGAAAGCCCAAGCCAGGAGGTAACGTAACATTCAGAGGAACATGGAGCCAGCAAAGGAACAGGAAGAACAGCCAGTGATAAGAGAGGAGAACCAGGAGAATGGGGATTATTTCAAGCAGCACAGAGCGGTCAACTGTGCTTAAAGCTTCTGAGAATTAACTATAGATGAAGCTGAGATTTGTAGCACAGAAATCATTAACCAGAGGTTCTATTTGAGTCTTCAGTGAAACTGTAATGAAAATTCAAGGATCAACTTGATTTGCATCCGGGGCTTTAAATGAGAAGAAACCAGAGACACACAGCTCCAATTTTCTATTTACTAGTTTTCTAAACAGTTGAGTTTTCATTGAGTTCTCTGGCTCCCCTCCGGCTGCTCCTTGCTGTGTACAAACCAACTCTGAATGAGCATTTTGTAGTTCTGAAAAGGAGTAGCATATGGGCTTCAACAGCCGGTCATATTTTCTTTTATTACTATATTTAAAGCAAACATCCAAGATTTTCGAAAAAAATTCCTGGCAACTAGTATAACAGGCGGCAATAAAAATTATCACTGGTTGTTGATGTGGGCTACTGTGTGCTTTATATTGTGTCTTTGCATCTAAATTCTTGGAAATGATGGTTCTTGAGTTAATCTGTCACTGAGCAAATTTATACTGATGAGTAAGAAGAGGAAATTGAGACTTATAAATTGTGTATCTCTTCCAGCTTCTGTTTGGTACGGTCAATATTTCAGAATTTTGTACTTTTGACATTTAGGGTCATAAACTATAAAATGTTAGAGATGAAGGGGGAGGGGATTAGTAGAGGTAACTTTTTATATACAGACTGGATAAATAAGGTCCTCTGTATAGCACAGAGAATTATATTCAATATCCTATGATAAACCATAATGGAAAAATATTTTTAAAATGTGTATATACATATAACTGAATCACTTTGCTGAATAGCAGGACTTAATACAACATTGTAAATAAACTATACTTCAATAAAAAAAAAGAGTTGGAAAAAAAAGCAACGTTGGGGCTGAGGTTGGGAGACTGTGGGCCTGGGGAGAGAAAAGAACATTTGGGCACCATTTATGTTGGAACCGTTGACTATTATTTCTTCTAATCCCCACTGTGAGGTAGGTGAGATTTCCCCATTTGTCGATGAGGAAATGAATGAATAAAGAAAATTTCTGTTTAAATCCAAGCTTAAAATGGATTTTCTATGCCAAGCTCATGAGGGCAGAGTAGGTGTGAGAACAGTGTGAGGCGACAGGGCTCACAGAGTGTTTGTCAAGATAAACCAGAGGTGTCCAAAACAGATAAAGGACTAAGGAGATGCTTTAAAGGAGACTGAGCCACGGCAAGGCATTTACATTGAGTTTCACTGGCAGGCACCGCACAGAACAGAAAGGATTCTTTAGATGCTCAGTGTCAGGCTTGGTCCTTAAAGATGGATCTGGGAGGTTTCTAGATAGTCCTATGAATCTTATGTTAAAGCAGCTACAGACTAGGAGCTTCTCTGAAAGTGAAAGTGAAGTGAAGTCGCTCAGTCGTGTCCGACTCTTTGCGACCCCGTGGACTGTAGCCCACCAGGCTCCTCTGTCCATGGGATTCTCCAGGCAAGAGTACTGGAGTGGGTTTCCATTTCCTTCTCCAGGGGATCTTCCCGACCCAGGGATTGAACCCAGGTCTCCCGCATTGCGGGCAGATGCTTTAACCTCTGAGCCACCAGGGAAGCCCCTTTCATAAAAATCTTCCTTTTTGTTTGATGGCATTTCTGTCATTCTTGTGCGCATGCTTATTTACCTTTTCTTCCCTCTAGAGCTGGAAGGACTTGTTCCTTTTCTGCGGAAGTTCCATGTCTCTGAGTTCAGCTGTCATAGCCTCCTCACCCTTTGTCTCTCAAGTTCCCTGTATGAACTTGGGGTCATTATCTCTTTCTCTCCCAGACTTCTTTTGTTTTCTCTGGGTCTTTGGAACAGTTCCTCAGGGATTCCATTTGCCTTCACCTCTCCCCTGGCTCCTGGTGGAAACCAGTTGGGATAATTGAGCTGAAATGTAGGGAAAACTGTCCCGGAATGGTGAGCTGCACACAACTCCTGTTGATTAACATGGATGTGTTAAACCAGCTGTTCTGGAGCCTGGGGCCTTGGGTGTTGGGCCCAACAACTGGTGCCAGTCTTAGGCAGGTCATCTGTATTTCCAGTCACAAAAGATCTTTCTGTCACGTTGGAGAAGACTGAAATTTATAAGAATCAGTGGGCCATTGAAAATGACAATGGGTAGCTTAGCCTGAAAGCAGATGTCACCAGCTAGTGGCCTGAAGCCTGTTCTGATGTGCTTTGAGTACCCAGGGTTTAAAAAAAATGAAATTGGTCACCAGTATTTACAGATTGGGAGGTTTTGGTCACACATGTCGATTCCATCTGCTCTTGAGAACTTAGACCTTGGAATCAGGCCCACGTCTGTGCCTGACATGGATCAGAAGAGCTGGGGACTGAGTGCTTCCAGCTGAGACCAGTCTCTCCAGTTTGCCTCGGTCCCCAAGGCGCCCTCAAGTCCAGTGTTGGCAGCCATTTGTCGTTGTCCTCAAGGTTGTTTTTCTACTCAGCCTTTTTTGCTCTTTTACAAGGCTTCCATGTACATCTGAGTTCCCTGACTCTTATCCTAAGTGATCAGGACGTGACGTGTTTGAAAGTCTGTTATCCTTGCAAAAGCTCAGGATGAGGGGTGCTCTTATCTAAGAGGCATTGATGGTGTTCAGATCAAGATACAAGTAAGAGGAAGCAGGTGTTTAAATGGAGCACATAAGGGATCCTTTGGAGAAGTTGAACAAGAGATCTGATCAACTCTTTAGTCATATCTTAAGTACAATCCCTTCTTGTTTCAGACAGGACTTTTCAAAGATATTGATGATATCTTAGCTGTTCTTGTTGCCTGTGTGTGTTTTGAAAGATAGTGTTGAGAAAAACAATGAGAAGAGAAGGTATATTTTTACCCCAAAGTTGTTCAGACTATTCAGTGTGTGAGAAGGTATTTGGAAAGTTTCAATTTCGAGTCTGGGCATTAGTTCATTAACATTAATTAATTAATCTTTACAATGAAGCAGCCATTCTTTGACATGAGTTGTATTAATGGTGAATTTGTGAGGAGCTTGTGGTCCCTTCAGCATTGCGGATTTGCGGTTAAAATAACCCATTTGTGCGCACCAAGACATACAGTTTTAGGTCAGGAAATCGAAGGTCAGGTGTAGAGAGGGAAGTCGGAGAAGAGACTTTAATTCAGTAGGTAGTTCAGCTGACACCAACGGAGTATCTGTGATGTGTTAGACCATGTGCTGCTGCCAGGGGTGGGAAGAAAAGCAAGAGAGAAGGAACATGCAGACTTGAACAGATAATCTCAGTCTCACGTGGTGAGAGGTGTGCCCCCAGGGCTGTGGATGACAGACTGGCCCTTGGCTTCGCTCAGAACTAGAAGGGTGCTCCCCTGGGAAGCTGATGCCCGAGTTGAGCCTTGAAGGCTAAGAGTTAGCCCGGTAGCAACAAATGGGGAAAGAATTTAATGAACAATGTGTAGTTTGGGATTAGGTCATGGAGGGCTTTCCAGAAGCTTTTGAGGGGCCTTCAAAGAAGGGGACATGTCAGATTTACATTCGACCAAAGTGTGGTCATGTGAGTATAGTATGGCAGGACTGGAGGGAGACCTGAGTAGTTGTAAACAAGTCAGAAAATCCTTCGTGGTTTTAGAATACGGGTCAGGTTGGGACCTGGAATGGCCTAGGCATGGTCTACCTGCTACCTTAGGTGAGGCACTTCTCAGCAGTGCTGGCTCTTGGCCATTTTGAAGGACTGGCTTGAATGCTCCTTTATAGACTTAGCAAAATCGAGGCTGATTGATCAGCCTTTTCATTTTGCTGAGCTCTTAAGTTACAGTTTGTATTTCAAGGTTTTCTTTTCTTTTTTTTCCCCTTTGATTGGGGAGAGAGAAGAGAACTTGTTGTAATACAATTTTGCTAAAAGTTTTGTGGACTTTTGTGAATCGTGCTTATCAAGATAAAATTGTACAAGAAGTTTGTTTGATGGGAACATTGTTTCTGCGGGAAATCAGTCTTCAACAAGAAGAAGCCAGCTTCCTGGGAGGAGGCAGGCTATGTATTCCTCTGCCCATGAGGACCCTGAGGAATGAAACCTTGCTGCTACTCAGGCTCTGAGACCATTTCATCCCAGGCCTCCTCCAGCCCCTTGCTGGCAGAACCATTCTTTTTCTGTTTATTTTCATTAAAAACTGCAGAATTCACATGTTCTCTGCTTGTGCAAGGACCTCATTAGTGGACGGGGGGTGGGGATAACCCTCCACAACATACTCCGGGGCAGGAATCCTTGGCCCTGGGGCACCGTCACTATCCCAGATGCCTCACAGGTGCGGCTGACCTGTCGGAGGCTCCAAAGATTTGGCGGGTACTGAGTCCCATTAAATTATGGCTCAGGCTGTCATTGCCAGCTCTCCAGAAAAACTCGAGCAGCCTCTGAACTCCCAGCCCCACGGCCTCACTCTGGTCCTTTGTCTGCACAGTTGCCCCCATGGTTTTCTGAAATGCAGATCCAAGTGGATCGTTTCCCCCTTAAAATCCTTCAACCCCTTTCCAAGGGTACTCCATGGAGGCCAGAAGCCGACAGCGTTGATCGTCTGTCTGACCCCATGGTCTTCACTCATTGCGGTCTGTCTCTCTGCCCGGCGGGACCCACCAGCCTGGCCCCCAGGTAGTCAGAGTTGAGTCTTCTTTGTGGTTAGATTTCTAGAAAGCTGCCTGGCTGGACCCTTCCTCAAGAAGCGCCTTCACTACTTTAATTTTTAATGTTTGTCTTTTACTTTTAGCAAAAGTTGATATGAGAAACTGAATGTGAAGCACGTGTCCATGTGTTTGGTTAGAGGAAGTTAGTCCATTTGGTAGGTCCATTTTCCTGTTCTGTGATTCATTAAGGTCTCATGAATATTTCTGATGCATGGGTTCTAGGGTAAATTGCTTTTAGCATTTAGTGCCAGGAAAAACACTTTCTCATTTAAAAAACTTACCGGCTTCCTTTTAAAGTCAATTAATTAAAAATAATGCTGTTTGCCTTTCACCTTTGTTGCTAGGAGTTTCAGCACTAAAGTTTCAGTCATAATCATAAAAGCCTAGGTAGTTGTTGAACTGACAATCTACTGTTTTTGTCTGCATAGCCCAGCAGCCCTTTCTCAGTTTCTCCATTTGTTTTTCACGTATTTGTTTGCAAATATTTGTTGCATGGTTGTCGTATGCTTCTGTGCCTACTGCTCCCTGTGCCCCAGTCCCTTGACCACAGTGATTAGTCCAGAAAGTGGACATAAGACCCAAGCAAGAGTCCTAACTGGGGTCTTTGGAAATACTGCCCTGGAGAGGGGGAGAGAGAGAGACAGACTGTATGGTACCCCTTCAGCTGCCTGTCTTGATCCTGCTACATGGAGGAAGCCCTTCTGAATAGTGGAGGATCATGTTCCCACTCAGGAAAGCAGAGCTTTGTAGAAAAACCCCACTTCCTGCTGGGTTGTTATGTAGTCACTCAGTCGTGTCTGACTTTTTTGCAACTCTATGAACTGTAGTCTCTGCCAGTCTCCTCTGTCCATGGGGTTTCCCAGGCAAGAATACTGGAGTGGATTGCTATTTTCTTCTCCAGGGGATCTTCCCAACCCAGGGATCGAACCCACGTCTCCTGCGCCTCTACATTGACAGGCATATTCTTTACCACTGCACCACCTGGGAAAGCTCTCCCTGCTGGTTGCTACAGTCTTCTCTTGGAATGCCTAAGTTCCAAAGTGTTAAGTGAATAGAACTTCATTTGGTCCAACAAGTTTAAAGAAAGAGGATTCTGGATGGCAGAACTTGCTAGGGCCTTTTATACTGGATGTGCTTTGTGTCTCTTCCAGAGGGGGAATAGTACACAGTAATTGCCAAACTTATTTGACTGTGGGTTTAAAATAAAGAACACCAACACCTGTAGGTATCCCATCTTTACAAACGAGGCAAACGGAGTCCCACATAGGTTAGGAGACTTCCTGAGGTCGTGCAAGTCAGGGCTGGTCTGGAAGGTAAACTCAGCTTTCCTGTCTTTAATATTCATTTCACCATCATGTGTGGGCTGATGCTATTTTTATCCTATGAAGTATAAGGAGGCTTGTCTCTGTGAACCATATGACATGGTCTCAATGTGTGTTTGTGTGTTTTTTAAAATTGCAGTTTGCCTTGCAACTTGTGGTTCTGGTTCTTCTGTTATTACTCAGGACTGCTTTGTGGGTGGGCATTAATCCTCGGAAATCTTGGAAAGCATGCCATTCTATTGATTTGATTTCATTATAAGGAATGTGTAATAACTCCAGGTTCATGGCTTTCGGTGATAAGGATGTGTTAAATTATGAAAATGATATGCAGTCTCAAGATGGTCCATGTTCTGGACAGTGTCATTAGGCAATTTCCATTTTGATATAATGTCTGTTAAAAAGATGTATTTTCTGAGAGGACAGTTGTACTTTTATTTTTGATCTTTGTGATTTTTTCAGAAACTGTTGGACTTGTTGTAAACACTTGTTGAAAATAATAAAAGAGGGAAATAGGATGAAGCATTTTTACTGATTCTGATACGTCTCCAGCTGAGAAATGGTGGGCAGAGACTCAATGAGACGGAGACGAATGGCTCATTTCTAGCCTGGTTACAGAGAACTGAGCAGCGAGTGGCCACGTGGGCTGTCATAGTCGGAGCCCTGTGGGCTGACAGAGTCAGGGCTGAAGCCGTGCTCTGTGGATTCATGTGAAATGCTCTTTCCCTCACCTTGTGGTGACATCTGTATTTTTGTTCATGATTGCTAGGTTTCCACATCACCTGCAGGTAATTAGAGTTTTCCCTGGTAGCTCAGCTGGTAAAGAATCTGCCTGCAATGCAGGAGACCCCTGTTTGATTCCTGGGTTGGGAAGATCCCCTGGAGAAGGGATAGGCTACTCACTCCAATATTCTTGGGCTTCCCTAATGGCTCAGATGGTACAGAATCCGCCTGCAATATGGGAGAGCTGGGTTCGATCCCTGGGTTGGGAAGATCTCTTGCAGGAGGGCATGGCAACCCACTCCAATATTCTTGCCTGGAGAATCACCGTGGACAGAGGAGCCTGGTGGGCTACAGTTCATGGGGTCACAGAGTCGGACACGACTGAGCCACTAAGCACAGCACAGCACACATGAAAGATCTGCTCATCTTGTGCATGAAGACTCTGCATGTCTAAATTATTCATTCCTGGCGGATTTCCATGTTGTCGTGTTGCTATGATCACTGGTCTCTTGACCATTCCTGCCACCTCTGTTAGCTCCTCATCACTTTTCTTCTGAATCGCTTCTCGCTTCCTGGTTCGCCCCGCCTTCCACACATCCTCTGTGTTCCCAGGAGAAAAAACCTTTCACTTAGCCCCATCCCGTCCATAGCTTTCAGGTATTGTTTTCTGGCCCTCACCTCCCTTTCTAGCCAAGTCTCCTGCCCCTGTTGTGTGCATCCTTCATCCCAGCTTTAGGAACTACTTGCTCTTTGGACGGGAAGAGGTTTCTTGCTTCCACGCCCCTAGGTTGAACCACTGTATGACCGGAACGCCTCCCTCTCCGCATTTCCTCCACTTGATCCTTCAGGACTGAGCTCCTGTGTGTGTGTTTTCTAGGAAGCCTTTCCAGACATAGCTTCTCCTTCCCACTGGTCTGCGAGCAAATATAACATGATGATAAGCAGTGTGGACTGTAGTCCCAGGTGGTCTGGGTTCAGACCCCTGCTCTACCAGCTCCACGTTGCGTGGCATTGGACAAGTCACTTAACCTCTCTGTGCCTCAGCTCTGTCATCTGTGAAGTGGAATTGACGATAGTACAATATTTATTTCCTAAGACTGTTGTTAGGATAGATGAGTTACTATATGTAAATCACTCTTGAAAGAACCTATACTTAAGTTCTAATGATTATTATTTATATTTTCCATCTAGTATTATTAGCTTTTATTAAGAGTTAAAAAAGCAGTCAACAGAGCATGTATTTTAAGTGTTTCTCAAGTTATGTCCAGCTATGTTCCAGAAAAGGATTTATTTCTATTATTATACTATTTATTTCTATTACTATTTCTATTATTATAAAGGATTTATATTCTATTACTATTTTAGGTGCACCCTTTGGGGAACAATGTATAGGTATAAACTTTAATATTTGTATCTTCCTCAGATTCAGGAGTCATTCAGAATTGCATTTTAAAATTCTGTTCTTTCACTAACAGATCTGAAGTCTTGGCCCAGCTGCCCTCTAAAAGACAGGGTCTAGATAATAATAAATATCATGTTTAAATAAACTGTATGCCTGCTCTAATAAATGAAGTGCTTCTTTGTAGAGGCAGTCATTGTGTTGGATTATGGTGTTATAAAATTTAAAGAGGCAAATGCTTATCATGATTTGTGCCTTTAAAAAAATGTACAGATATTCAAATACATCTCTCTACTTCCTTGTTATGCATTTCTATTTCTGAGTTAATGAATGACTTGCTATGAGTCAACCATATATCTGTTTAGAATTCAATTATTGATGATTCAGTGTCCAGTATTTGCTCCAATATATTTGTACTTGATCTCATTTTTCCAGAGATATCTAAAACCCAAATAACATTTATGAGCTAAGGGTCTTTATTTTTCACATTTCTATTTCTTCATTTGTAATATAGTAATTGGGCACATCCCTTCTGACCATGATGATCTCACCTCTATTTTAAGGAAGCTGGAAAGAAACTGAGATCTGGACCAGCTCTAAAAAACTGAATGTCAAGTCAGTTGTCTAATCACACAATGGTATAAATAGCCAATATCTTCTAAAAGATTCCATGCTCACAATAGCATCATTGACATTTGAACTGCGTGGAGTTGTTCTCTGAAAGGTGCTGTAGAGAAAACACAAGTGTGAGGGGTGATTGTGGTGGAGATGGGTCAGAGGCTCTTCAAGTGAGCTGAATGAGGCCAGCCGCGAATGAGGACCATCCAGTGAATGATTCCTTTGTTCCATGATGAAATAAAATACTAGAAAATGTTCTTGTAACAAAGAGTGTTGTTTGCCAAGAGTGGACATGATGTAGTGAAGAGCTTTTGAAAGCTTTCATTTGGTGACTAATATTTTGACTCAGTAAAAAAAAAAAATTATATATATATATATATAAACCATTTTTAATCACAAGGTCTTCATGTGTAAAGAAGGTAATTATAATTATAAATACTCAGTAATGTTCAATGTGATAGAAGGGAACTCCACTGGCTGTGACTGCACTGCTGTGTTCTGTCCCCAGGACTTTTGTCCCCTGGGAGACTCGATCTTGAATATGTTACTTGTCGGATCACAGTCTTTTATTCTTTATGCATAGGATGATGATAGGGGCCAGCATAGTCCCTTGATCTTCCTAGTAGTTCTGCCTTTACATATTCGCTTTACTGAAAAAAGGTGGCCCTTTTTTCTGTTTCTTGACTGCTTTTCTTAGAGTCTATACTTTTGGGAATAGGTTTGCCTATTATAAATCATTGCACTTACTTTATAAGACCAGTTCAGAGAATTTTATTCTGAGGAAATATTTGTATTTAGCACTTTTCCATTAAGTGGGCCATTGATTAGATTTTAATAACCATTTTAATGAATGAGTTGTTCTGTTGTGAAAGAATTTCACACTTAAATCTTATTTATTCTTGGGTTGTGCTATATTTGTCTTTTGCAAATTACTTAAAATGAAAGGAATTAGCACATACGTTTTCTACGAAAGTGGTAGTTGGTCAATCATGTCTGATTTCTTGTGACTCCATGGACTGTAGCCTACCAGGCTCTTCTATCCATGAGATTCTCCACACAAGAATACTGGAGTGTGTTGCGATCTTCCCAACCCAAGGGATTGAACCCAGGTTTCCCACATTGCAAGCAGATTCTTCATTAAAGGGTGACTTCATTGTTTCAGAATTTGTGTCTCTACCAGCTTTCCTCCTCCCATAGAGGGTTCCTAATGGGTGCAGTAGTTTTAGTGGAATTTGTATATTTCAGGAATGAAAAACTACAGAATTCCTTTCTGTGATTTTTTTTCCTACCCAAGTTCCTGTTTGTTCCCCCACCAATATAAAAATAAAACCACCACAACAAACTGGGGGTGGGTGAAAATGAAGAGGTTGCTCCTGTGATAAACAGGGGAGTCCTGCCACCTCCACTTTGCACACACCCAGGATCTCTTAAGCTTGGCCTAGGAGGGGAAACTGTTTTCCCATCCTTAGCTGTTTGAACCCTTTTGGGAAATCATGTGAGTCTGACTGCTGGCTGCTCTCAATGCCTGGATGGCTTCTCACTAGCATATGAAGGTGGAGTTCGGTTTTCCCCACATCCACCTCCCTCTACTTCCATCTCCATCTCCCTCTGCTTCCCTTCACTGGGATTTATGAAATCTTTCCTGCCAGGAGGTTATTCTCTTAATGTAATGTCGGGGCAGGAGACCCTCTCTCTTTTGTGCAACCTGCCTGCTGCTTTCCTGGGCTTACTTTGATTCCTATCATGGAGTCTCCCTAGCTTTCATTATTCCTCTCGGTGTGGTGGATATTCAGGTAGTAGAGATCTTTCAGATGTCCTTCCTTAAACAGACCGGCAAGTCCTAGCAGCGTGGCCATAGGCAGATCGGTGGACTTTGGGACCATGGTGTCCAGTGCTGGTAAAGCCACCAAACGGAAGTTTCTGTTCTCTGCAGAGTCCGGTCTGTCTCTGGCTGGCAAGTGGGTGGCCAGATGCAGGGATGTGGTGTAGATGGAGAGCAGTAATTCAGGGCATGGAAAGGCTTTGGTGCTTGAGTCCAGCCTGCTCTGTGCCACCTTGTACGTGTTACTCAGCTTTGTTAAACCTCAATAACCGCTGCCATTGGGGTTTTTATAAGGATTAATGAGGTATGGCATAAATACTCTTAGCATAGTCATTCACTGGCACGTGATCAGTAAATGGTGAAAGTCATGGTGATGTTATTAAGAATTGGCCGTAGAAGCTCCTTTCCCACTTTCCAAGTTTCCAATGTCATGTCCATTTAGCCTGTGTGGTTGTCAGACTTAAGGAAACTCTCAACTTCATTTTTTGTTTAATTCCTTATTACTTTCCCTTCCATATAAATTAATTACTTATATTTTAAAATTTATTTTCTAGTCTTGCCATAGTCAGAGACCATTTAGAATAGAATAGTATTAAATTGGAAATTTGATTGAGTCTCTGAATCTCTCCTCAACTAACCTGGGTGGGTAGACCTGCTTTGGGAGGGTCCTTTGGTTTTAAAGCTACTTAGTAAAGAAGCAGAGGGCTTTTCCTTTCTTCTAAAGTATGTTTCCATTAAAATCTTCAGTGTTCAATGTGTAGCTTAATGTCTTTTGAAAGGATAGCTATTTTTGAACCTGTGTTTACATTACAACCTTTTGAGTGTAGGATATTCATTATCTGACAGACCCTCCACTTGCAGGACTTTACAAACAATCAGGAACAATCTATTAGAATTTATTGCTTTTGGCTGGAGGCCAAGAATATGGGCTCATTTGTTTATGGTATGATACTTAAAAAGGCCAAAGACCAGGGGTTTAATTCCCAGATAGGCCAATTAGTGTGGCTTTGTTCCACAACTTCAGATTGAACCTCAGACCCCAGACATCTGTCTTTAAAATGCCTGCTGTTGACCACAAGGCACCTTGGTCACATTGGTGAAAGATTGGATGGAGTCGCAAAAGACCATGAACCAACCACTCATTAGGAGGAGAGATCCAGACACCCCCTGTGTACAAGATGGTGAGTCAGTAGACTCAGCCTCAGAAATGAATGCTGGAGAACTCTGCCAGGAGAGCTATTGTTTTAAGAAATGTTTAATAAGAATTGCTAAGTGATCGATCAGAGTCCGGACATCAGGAAAGTTAGAAAACTGATATTTTAATTCTTACTGTGTATTTGTAAATGATTCTTTCATAGAAGATAAGGGGAAAGTACCAGAAGGAAGAAGTGTGGCAATATGGCAGTTTCCCGATGAACTTAGATCTTAAAAGGAAGTACATAAAAGATAGAGGCCTGACTCTGACAGTCAAGGGGAACCACAGTGATAATAGCTCATGTTTGCATACGACTGCCAGGCACAGTTCTGGGTGCTCTTGTTTGATCACACTAGAACTTTATGAGGTAGGTGCTAGTATTAGTTGCCATTTTACAGATGAGCAGATTGAGGCACTGAGCTAAATACCTAAGTATATCTGTAGGTCACACAGCTAGTTAGGTAGCTGGGATATGAATCGAGGTGGTCTGATTCTAGGGGAACCTGAGACTTGCAGAAGATGTTCTGGATGATAGAAAAGTTGTCAAACAAATAGAATCAGCAGAAAATAAAAGCTGCATCTGAACAGAGCTGATGGAGGGTGTGTGTCAAAGTGAAAGTGTTAGTTGCTCAGTCATGTCCCTCTCTTTGAGACTCCATGGATGGTAGCCCTCCAGGCTCTTCTCTCCATAGGATTCTCCAGGCAAGAATAGTGGAGTGGGTAGCCATTCCCTTCTGCAGGAGAATGTGTGTACTAATGCAGCAAAACCTTTCAACTCCTATTATGTCTTTTTTTTTTGTCTTTTATATACATATTAAAAAACACAGAATGTTAACAGTATGTTCCAAAAGTAATAACATCTAGTTTTTCTAAAGGAATTTAAGCCTCCCAGCCTAACAGAATTCCTTTGCATTTGGGATAGAGGTTGTTCATCCATGCCTGTGATCTTTAGGGAATGTGGAGAACAGAAATAGTGCCAGACAGGTGTGTGTGTGTGTGTGTGGTGGGGGCGCAGATGTGGAAAAGGGTGCCAAGCTTCACTTCAAAGGAGCTGGCATCTTGCAATATTTAGAGCTCACTGAGTTTTCAGACTTGCTCTGAGTGAGCTCATAGTAGAAAAATTAGAGTCCGAGAAAGAATTTTAAATGGGAGAAAGTTGGATTGTCTGGAGTCCAAGTGGTTTTCCTCATTGGCTCATGAGTAACCTGCACTTGGAAGAATTCAGGTGTAAGATGGATGAGACTTCGGCCCGGGGATTGTCTCAGACGTGGTGTAACATCAAGGGGTGATGAGACCGTTAAGGTTTCCTCTGACCTGTTCGTAAGAGCACAACTTTAAAACGAGGCCAGAGACTCATTTGTGTCTTTGGTTTTCCCTTTGTGAAGAGGTCATTTAATCTCATTTCTACCTGAGGAAACCTGGGTTGAGAGAAGATGAGACCTGGGAAGTCTCAGGTCAGGTCAGCTTTTGGTGACGGGCAGGCTCGACACTGGGCTCTTAACCTGACTACAGCTGTCATGTATACTGTGCCATCCAGAGAGTCTCTGGGGGCAGGGCAGTTTTGGGGGTTGGGCTCACCTGGGTTCAAAGCCCACTCTGACACTTACAGTCATCCCTCAGTATCCACAGGGGATGGTTTCTGGACCCCTTACCTCCCTGCCAATACCGAAACCCAATGTGCTAACTTTCCTTATGTAAAATGGCATAGTATTTGTGTATAACCTATGCACATCCTCCCATTACTTTAAATCATCTCTAGATTACTTCTAATACCTAATACAACGTGAATGCTGTATAAATAGTTGCTGTAGTGCAGGAAACTCAAGTTTTGCTTTTTGGGACTTTCTGGATTTTTTTTCCCAAGTTTTTTCAATCTGTGTTTGGTTGAACCTGTGGATGTGGAATCTTCGGATCCATATGACCAACGGCTCTGTAACCTTCATTACTTCTTTGACTGCTCAACCAAAGAAATGGAATTGTGCAGATCAGGTGAAAAGAACGTACTTGGCATCTAGTAAGTACTAAGGATATGTCTTTGTTCTTTGTAGTTAGGCTTGAAATCTATTTATTATTACTGATAAGTTTTCTAAGATCTCTCGAGTCATGCCTGTGAAGGTTCATTTTTGCCTTAATTTTTCTTTGGATAATGTGAAATGTGATAAGGGCATTTTGTATAGTTTCTCCATAAGTAAAAACTTTATATCTTCTAGGGCCCTTTGGGTGAACAAAGCCTTGAGCAGTTTTTACCCGCTCTACAAGTATGTCATTTATTCTTTTTAAAAAAGATGCCTTCTAACTTACCTCGTTCTCCAGCATGGCTCGCTGGTTACTGTGGCAACCATTCTCTAATAATCTTGTCAGGAAATATGATGTAACTATCTGTCTAATCTAATTTTGCAGACGTAAAACAAGCACACAGCTTCCTTCTAAGAATCCTTCTAAAGCATTCAGGGCCCAAGCGCTGTTCCTCCTTGTTCTGATGGTTTATAAGCTTGTGCGCACTTGGGGAAGAACGCGCATCTTTGGGTGTTTCCTTGATTTAGAATGTTTATAGCATCCAGTGGCCCTTGTGTCACTGTAAAGGCTTATGTGCTTTCATGCTCATTCTCCTATTCTTGAGGAAATTTTGGGTATTTTTTAAAAAATGCAAGATTGTGGTTTCTAGAGGATTTGTATTTATTTTGGGACCTAAAAGGATCTAAGGTAATTGCTGGGATCAAGTCAGTATTTTCATGTATTATCAAGAGGCTAATTTTACAAAACATTTTTCTCCTGGTCCATGTGTGAGGAGTAAGTCTGTACCTTCTCTGCATCACTTCCTCCTACCTTCCTCAGCGCCCCCTAACACACTCAACAGGGGTCAAGTAGGACCTCCAGCTGTCCGTTCCTCATGAGACCCCTTCACATGGCCAGCCGGCCTTCCATCACTTTGCCTTCCCCATCAGGACCACTCTCATTACACTTCCTGCTCCTGTTTGTTTTCAGTCACCCTAGGAAGCCTGGACTCCCAAGGCATCCCCTCGTTCCTTTGTCTTGTCCTCGTTTGACTCTTCTACTTCAGCTTTTAAAATCCTGCCTCTCCCTCTGGAGTCCCCTCCCTGTGCGCCCTGTGCCCTCGGGGTCATCAGCAGAGCTCCCCAACCTCCTGACTTGTCTGTGACCTTCCCCTCCTCTCTCTGGCTTTTCTGGAAACCTGGGTCTCCCCTGACAATACTGCTTCTCCCTCTCAGGTGGCTGCAGGTTCTTTAACCTTTCCTTGAACCATGCAAGGGAGGTGGGGGAGTATCCTCTACACGGTTTCTGTACCATATCCCCTCCTTCCAAAGAGTCTCAGGTCGCTGTGTGGCCCACTGTCCCTCCTTGTCAGTCACCTGCTCCTCCCCCCAGTCACTCGCCTCACTCCCTGGAGATTTCTCTTGCGGGTTCTCTATCCCTTTCTCCAAAGTGACTCCTGCTATTCCACCATTTGTGTCGGTAATCCTCCCAACCCCCTTGTCGCTCCTCTCCTCCTATGAGTGTATCTCCCTCCTTCCTCAGTGGCTCCGTCGCATGGTCATGCCCTTGGTCCCATTGTCCTTGATAACTCCAGTGCCTCCATAGCTCTCTCTGGGCATCTTGCTCGGACCACCACTCCCATCCTTCTGGCTCATTCTGTGAGGTTTCTCCAACCTCGACAGCCCTTGAACCACCAGGAGCTTCAGTTCATTGGCATCTGCCACCTCTTTGTGGTTCCACCTGACTTCTCCCCTTTCCCAGACTGATCATCCAGTGTCATCACTGCTTGTGTCCTCGCCACTCTTGTTCCTCTCACACTGTCATTCTCGCTCGACTAAACCACAATTCCAGGAGAATGCATCTCTCTCTCTGCACCTATTCTGCACCCGTGCAGCCAAATGTGCCAGGACACAACTGCACCACCATATTGATCGTCTCACTCTCAGTTGTGATCACAAACACCCTTGATGTCACCTGACCATCACGTCATGTTGCCACTGTCTGTTCATTCCCTTGCTGTCTCAGACAACTACTGCACACTTTATACTTGCTGTTCAAATGTCCATTGTCTCCGTACTCTTTGCCACTACCTTTTTCACACATACAAAAATGAAAATGATCAAAGAGAACTTCCACATGTTCCCCACACCACACCTCCCACCTGCCCATCCGTGTCTGCACCCGAGCCCACAGCTCCTGGG
>NW_011494754.1:800254-822066 GCF_000754665.1 Bison bison bison | reverse complement strand
GGGGGGGGCGACATCCTATTTCCATCTCCAAATACCTTCTCAAGGGCATTGCTCCATAAAATTTCCCCTCTTCCTCCTGTGTCATCAGTTTTCTTCTCTCTACTGGGTTCCCACAGGCATACAAGTTATTATTTTTCCCATTAAATAAAAACATCCTCTTGACTCCAATTTCCCCTCCGGCTACTCACCAATTTCTTTCTTTCCTCTTTCAACATTTGGAGTGAGTCATCTGTATTCATCACATCTAATACCGATGCCCCCACCCCCACCCCCCATTCTGTCTGGAGCCCATACTGGGGTTTTTACCTCTTACTCAGACTCCACTGACTCTGCTCTGTCAGCTCATCAGTGACATTTCATTGCTGCAGCAGTGGTCCCAGGCTCCTCTTGTTTCACCTCCAGCAGCATTTGACGTGCTTGATTTTTCTTCCCCTTGAATACATTCTCCACTTGACTGCCTGGACACACCCCTCCTGGTTTTCCTTGTTCCTCTCTGGCTGCTCTTTCTCAGCCTCCCTTGCTGGTTGTTCATCTCCCCAAACTCTAAATGGAGTGCCTCTGGGCACTTGTATCTCTTCTCTATTTAGCTTATGCTTTCAAGCTTGTCTATACAATGAAAGTTGTTATGTTTTCATTGGTAGCCCATATCTCGCCTGTGGACCCTGGGGCCCCTTTATCTGACCACCCTGAGTAGTGGTCAGCACTACTCAGATGTGTCCAATAGGCGTTTCAAGCACAACCTGTGCCCACAACCCCTTAAGGGTGCTGATGTGTCTGTTTCACAGTGTGATCATTTCTAGGGGAGCCCCTTCTGGGAAATTGGATCTGGGGGATTGCACAAGGATGTGTGGACAAAATTAGGGCTTCAAGAGGCAAAGGGAAGGAGAAAAGGCAGGTTGGGGGGAAATGTGGCTTGATAATTGCTTGTATCTTGTCAAAGTTAATATTGCTAAGAAGCGTTAATGTTTTTGGAGGGAGGGTCAGAGAAGGGTGCAGGATGTGGAGATGGGTTTTGAAAAAGGTAAATCAGTGATGAAACCTCAGGCTGATAATGCCTTTTCTGAATGGACCTTGAGGCTATATCCTGTCAGTTTATTTTTTGATGATAAATTCAGGAATACTGGAGTAAGAATCAACTACTTGAAGTGTACAGCTGTTTTGCTAACATCTTCTAGTCTACCTGACTCGATGGACGTGGGTCTGAGTGAACTCTGGGAGTTGGTGATGGATAGGGAGGCCTGGCATGCTGCGATTCATGGGGTCGCAAAGAGTCGGACATGACTGAGCGACTGATCTGATCTGATCTGATCTAGTCTACCGGTGCCGTGGTATGCTAAGTCGCGTCCAACTCTGTTGGAAGTCCAGGTGAGCCAGTGGACTGTAGCCCGCCAGGCTCCTCTGTCCATTGGATTCCGAGGCAAGAATACTGGAGTGGGTTGCCATTTCCTACTCCAGGGGGTCTTCCAGACCCAGGGATCTAGTCCATCGGGGCGCATTATAAATACATTCAAATGCCATTTCTCCATGGAGTTTGGTGGGTTAAATTTTTCTGGATAACTTGATTATCTGGGTCACTGAGAGTTAGCTAGTTTTCGGTTGTACTGGTTGCTGGTTGTTTAGTGATTTACCTGTTCAGCTCTGTTTTTAGCTGTTTAATGAACTTTGGAAAAAAGTTCTTTTGTTTTTGAAATGTTTTAATGAAAATGGTGTGGCTGTTACTTAATCATTTTGGGAAACATATTCAGCTAGATGTTCAGTTAGAGAAATGGGTTCATTTAAAACCTCCTTCATGAAAAAAATCAACTGCTTGAATTTAAAACAACAATAAAAACAGCCTTGCTGTCCAAAAAGGAAATCCTAGTTCTCTGCTATCTCCAGTCTGCTCCCCACCCCCACCAGCCTGCCCCACCAGACTTTCCATCTCAGTGAACAACATTCCATTTTTCCCTTAGGACAGAACTTTTGGAGTCATTCTTGAATTATCTTTCTCTCACACCCTCTCACAAATCCAATAGACTATACCTTCAAAATATATTCAGAATCCATTTCTAATCTCCTGACTGCTGGCATGCTGGGCCAGGCTGCCATAATTTTTCACGTGGATTAATGGAGTGTCCTAACCTGCCTCTCTGCTTCCTGCCTGATCCCCTTCAATCAGTTCTTAAACTTGCTCAGATTGTGTCATTCCTCTTTCTATCTCATTCAGAGGGAAAGCCAGTCATTCCTGTGACTTCTAAGCTACTATGTGATCCAGGCCGCTCTTACTCTCTGACTTCATCTCTTACTTTCCTCTATTTACTTTTTTCACTTCCTTCATCCTGGCTGTTTCTTGAATCAGTCTGGGCCTGCTTTCCACCTCAGAGCTTTTGCATTTGATGGAATTCCTTTCCTTTCTGGTCCTGTGTCCATGTGGCAAGGCTCCTGCACATCCCTCAGGTCTTTCCTCAAGTGTCACTTATCCAAGAGGCCTGTCCTGCTTTCCTGGCCACCCCTCTTAGCTTTCAACACCCCTGAAACACTGTGTCTCCTTTCTCCACTTCATTGTTTCTTAGTGTTTAGCATCATCTAGCAGAATCTGTATTTACCTCATTCCTTGTCTTTTCTCCCTTCTGCTAGAACAGAAGCTGCACAGGACAGAGGTCTTTGTTCTGCTCACTGCTTATTCCCAAGACTAAGCCTGTAGGTTGCTTTGTGGTAGAACCTCATAATATGTGTTAAACAAGAAGGAATCTTTCTTGCTCTGGGCATTCTTGTGGCTTAAAGTTAAATTGTAAATCTGTTTGCCACAAAGCACTAATAAAATTAATGATTTTATTTGTCTTCTATTAAGTATATTTACTATATGTGTCACATTGATTTAAGACCATAATGATAGGAATGGCAGACAGAATGCAAATTAGAGAAGAGTTTCTACAGCTTTTCATGCTGGTTCATTTCAATGCGTCCCATTCATGGAACAGCTGTATCTATACATTGAAAATGCGTCAGCTTGTTTACATCTAGGTATCCTGCCTTATTACAGAAGCAAAAAAAGGCTCAGAGGGGCTGGTTGGAAATGTGATGACGTAAGGATGTTGTAACCTAATATGTTGTTTCAAATGCTGGGTGATGGGAAAGTCTTTGCTTTATTTATGTTAATAATCTCATTTGCAAGAGACTCCAGTCACTACCTGTTGTACAGTTTGCATTATTCCATGCCAGAACTTTTACATTTATTACTTCAGTTCTGCCTCTCTCGTTTGGGTAATAATGTCTCCAGTCCTCCAGTTGTAAGTTAATTTGTATTCTAAGACCAAAAAGCTATTGAGTATTTGGCAACTTTCTCAGTTCAAGTCAAACTAATGATAATTACCTAAATTCAGCCATTTGTTACCTTAGTAAAAGTCACTGATTCTCTGCCCCACTGGTTACTGCACGTACACAAAACAAAGGACAGAACCTGTTCTGTACATTTTGGCTTCTCTCAGTCTGTCAGAGTGAAGATTCAAGGCAATTCTTGTTTCTGCTGACTTACAAGTTTAAAACATTCCATTTTAGAAATTAATGTAATATAAAATTAATACTTAGGGTGGGGTAAAATATGAGTTTTTAAAAATTTACTTGGAAATTAGGTTTATGAAAGAGTAACCAAAGTAGTGTAGAGAGTTCCCGTGTACCTTTACCCCGCTTTCCCTAAAGTTAACAGCTTACTTGGCTTAGAGAGTAAAGAATCTGCCTGAATGCAGGAGACTGGGGTTCGATCTGGGTTGGAAAGACCCCCTGGAGAAGGGAACGAAGGGAACGGCTCCTAACTCTAGTATTCTTGCCTGGAGAATTCCCTGGACAGAGGAGCCTGGCGGGCTACAGTCCATGTGGGCCACCAAGAGTCATGACTTAGCAGCTAACACTTTTGACTGTAAACTCATCAAAACCAAGAAATTAAATGATGGTGTAATACTATTAACTACTGACTACATTTGGATTGTGACCAGTTTTTCCACTAATGCCCTTTAATTCCAGGATTGAATCCAGGATACTCTGTTTCATGTAGTCATTTTTCTTCTCGTCTCCTGTAATCAATAGCATCTCTTTCAAAGTGTACGTGGATGGAAAAAGTCAAGTTAAAGCTGTAGGGAAGTTGTGAGAATTCCAGGTTTAAGGGACTAGGTAAAACTTTGGAGATATTCTGATCCAGGGGCTATAAAGAGGTGGTCCTGTGAGCTGAATTGGGCTCATACAATACTGGAATATGATATGACTTAGTTGCCAACATTTAATGATTAGGAAGGCTTTCCTTGTAGCTCAGTTGGTAAAAAATCCGCCTACAATGCAGGAGGGCCGGGTTTGGTTCCTGGGTTGGGAAGATCCGCTGGAGAAGGGAATGGCTGCCCACTCCAGTATTCTTGCCTGGAGAATTCTATGGATAGGTTTTCCAGAAAAATCTGTGTTTTCTTTTTGTTAGAGATCAGTGGCCCCTGCCACCCCAGGTCTATTCACTGACTAGGATGATGGCGTGGTCCTGAGAGGTGGCCGTCCCTTCTCTATGAGCAAGTAATTCCAGTCACTTCAGATTGTGCCCTTCCTGATACTGCTCTGGGCTAAACCTGCCCTTTACATGCCCCAGAAGACCAGTGTTGCACTTAATCCACCCTGTCTTGCCTTCTTAGACCAAAGAGGAGCCAGACTCCTTTTGGTCTGAGAGCTTGCAAGGCATGGTTTTGGCTCCTCCAGAGGAGGACAAAGATGATGGCAGAAAGACGGTGCATTATAAATACCCAGTGAGGTCTAGTCCCACTCTTAGTCTACGTGGATCTTTACTTGTCTCCCACAAATACCACAGTTTGCAAACAAGTCCCCTGAGACGGCATCTGATTTGCTCCCACTTCCTGTTTAGCTGTATGTGGTTACCTATTATGAGTCGCTACCAGGTAAAAGATGATGAACCTGAAAATCCAGCTTTGTGGCTTCTCTTGAGAAGCCAGGTGACCAGGCAACGCTGGGGTTGCATTTCTCACCTGGCCTGGACTCAGGGCTGTGCCCTCAGCCAGGAACAGGCTCTTCTGGCCCCCACATGTCCACTGAGGGACCCCATGGCATTTGTAGTGTTGGTCTTAGGTTATTTATTGTGTCGGAAGCCAGAGAAGCCCCATTAGTTTCCTTTCGTGTTGCCTGACATTAGTTATTTTCTTGACAAGGATGACTTCAGTAACTCCTCCAAGTTGTTGAGCACAAGGGAATTTGGCACAGGGGCTTGTGATGGGTTCAGAGCCTAGCTGACACTCCAATTCTGATTCTGTCTCTTGTGCCCCGACCCCTCTTCCTGGATGTGCTCTCAGCTCCTAAGGTTTAATGATGCCTATCAGTGTAGAGTGTTCTGTTCAGGAGCATTTTTGTTAAAGTAGCTGGAAGTACTATATTTAAAGAACTCAGTTGGGACTTCCCTGGTGGTCCAGTGATTAAGAATCCACCTTGCAATGCAAGGGAGACAGGTTTGACCCCTGGCTCAGGGAACTTAAACCCTACATGCCGCGGAGCAACTAAGCCCTGGCGCCACAACTGGTCTATGTGCCACAACCAGTCCATGCGCTGCAATGAAAGATCCTGCATGCCACAAATAAGACATAACGAAGCCAAATAATTGAATAAATGGCAATTGCCTAAAGTGATAATTGAAAAAGGAAAACTAAGTGGAAACTACGGTTGTGAAATTTCAAGCAGTATCTGGTTGGTATCCCTGTAATCTCACGAGGAGCATATGCATGCGTGTATGCTCAGTCACTTCTGTTGAGTCCGACTCTTTGTGACCTCATGGACTGTAGCCTACCAGGTTCTTCTGTCCATGGGATTCTCCAGGCAAGAATACTGGAGGGGGTTGCCAAGCCCTCCCCCAGGGGATCTTCCCGACCTGGGGACTGCTCAAATCTCCCTTCCTCTCCTGAATTGCAGGCAGATTCTTTGCCCATTGAGCCACCTGGGAAGCCCCCCTAGAAGCATAGACTTTATTTTTCATTTTTTGTTAATTTTCATTAGGAATTGCATAAAATTTTTATTTTATTGAAATATAGTTGATTTACAGCATTGTGTTAGTTTCTGCTGTCCAGTGATTCAGTGATATATATATATACACATATATATACATTCTTTTTCATATTCTTTTATATTATAGTTTGTCACAGGATGTTGAATATAGGTCCCTGTGCTATACAGAGGGCCTTGTTTTTTATCCAGCCTGTATATAATAGTTGGCATCTGCTGATCCTAAACTCCCAGTTCTTTCCCCTCCATCCCACCTCCCTCCTAGCACATACATATAGAAACAAGGAGAGCATTCTCTTTTCTGATCATTATAGAAACATGGGGCCAATTATTAAAGGAGTTTTTTACCTGTGTGTAACTCTAAGGGTGTATATCTGTGTGGCTCAGTATGATAGCTGTGTTTATATGGGGTTCCTGATGGGCTGCAGTTCATGGGATCACAGAGTCAGGCATGGCTTAGCGACTAAACAATGGAGCACTTGAAATGTGCTAGTCTGAGTTGAATTGCGCTTTGAGTATAAGATACACACTGAATTTTGGATATACTCTGAAAGACAGAACATAAAATGTCTCAAATAACTTTTTATATTGTCTACATGTTTAAATGATACTGTTTTGGATAGGTTAAGTAAAATAAGTTGTTAATTTCATCTTTTTTTTTTTTTTTTTAACTTAAAAAAAGTAGCCGAAAGAAAATGTAAGCTTAAGGACACAACTCCCATTATGTTTGTGTTAGATGTAGTGACTCTAGATTTTGCTGTATTGGATGGCGAAGAAGGCTGAGCAGCCTAGTTTCTAGGTCTTGATAAAGTCAAGTTCAAAGAATAAGTGTGGACAGAATGGAATAGTAAATTGTTTTCATAACTCTTGGCTTTAATAAAATGTGTACTTCACTGCTCACTTCAGTGTATTTGCTGCATTTAGTTGGATACCAAGTTGCGCTCTTGCTTGGTTAGTTGTACTGGTGTTGTGATATTGTTGGAAGTCAGAAAGATGCTTTTTGGAATTCCAAGCTCCTCTGCTATGTCCTTGAATCAAGTATTTAACCTCCTGAGCCTCAAAGCCCTGCCCTGTAAAATAGGGACAATGGTGATCCACCCTAGTGTGTGGAAATTAGGGAAAGTAACACATGCAAAATAGTATTTTTCACATGTATAATATTGAGGATATAATATTAGTATAGTAAATGATATTTATCTTTGTTTTAATTCATTATTCTTGTTTGTATGAAAAATGTCTCATTTTATCACTTCTGTGTGCTAGGAGTAAGTGTTAGTTGCTCAGTCATGTCTGACTCTTTGCGACCCCATGGACTATAGTGCACTAAGCTCCTCTGTCCATGGAATTCTCCAGGCAAGAATACTGGAGTGGGTTGCCATTGGCTTCTCTAGGGGATCTTCCTGACCCAGGGATCAAACTCAGGTCTCCCACACTGTAGACAGATTCTTTACTGTCTGAGCCAAGGCTGCCCACAAATCAGAAAAAGGCACCTTTGTTGATTCACCAGAAAACATTTCTACTTGGGTTTTCTTCTATTCACTCCTCTGTGACAAAGGTTTTTTATTGTAAGTTGATCAGTCTTTTCAGTTGTTGATGTTCAATATTTATGAAAATCCAGCAGTGGACTATATGACAGATACTGTTTTAGAAAGTATTGGACACCTTAAACTTTTACAGAAGCTGGAGACATGTGGGTACAATAGAAAGGAATGTATATATTATTACATAAAAGATCCCACATAATTGGATAAGTGAGAATGGACAGAGTGATATAACCAAAACCATACCTTGGAGACACGCATAGCTGTTCTTCATCTGGTCCTCTCCCTTTGTGGTTGTCAGGTACACACAGGACTACTTTGTGGTTTTGTTTTTGTTTTAGGTAAGGCTAAGTTTTCCAATGCTTCAAATTCTAATTATATGCCTTATGGAGCTTATTTGACTTAGTGGAAAATGAATGTTAATAACCCTGGGAGCATCTGTAGGCATTAACTGCTAGAGAAACTCTGAATGGAAGAACAGAGTACTAGGAAGAATGAGTAGCTTTTCAATTCTTTTCTCCCTGGTTGGGTGGAGAAGAAAATGGCAACCCACTCCAGTACTCTTGCCTGGAGAGTCCCCTGGAGGGAGGAGCCTGGTGGGCTGCAGTCCATGGGGTCGCAAAGAGTCGGACACGACTGAGCGACTTTCACTTCACTTCTCCCTTGTTCATTAAGGAATCAGGACCCAGGAGCTAGAAGTTTGGGACTCAGAAGGCCAGTTGGTGGCCTGCTTGCAGATAAAAATGCATAGACTTTTTTTTTTTTTTTTAAAGCTTATCCAGTTTTCCTCAAAATCAATGAAAGTGCATTCCCAGGTGGCACTAGTGGTAAAGAAAGAAAGAAAGTGAAAGTGAAGTCGTGTCCAACTCTTTGCGACCCCATGGGGTGTAGCCTATCAGGCTCCTCCGTCCATGGGATTTTCCAGGCAATAGTACTGGAGTGGGTTGCCATTTCCTTCTCCAGGGGATCTTCCCGACCCAGGGATTGAACCTGCGTTTCCTGAATTGTAGACAGATGCTTTACTGTCTGAGCCACCAGGGAAGTCTGCCTGCTAATCCAGGAGACAGAGGCTCTATCCCTGGGTCAGGAAGATCCCCTGGAGGAGGGCACGGCAACCCTCTCCAGTATTCTTGCCTAGAGAATCCCCATAGATAGAGAAGCCTGGTGGGCTATAGTCCATAGGGTTGGAAAGAGTCTATTAAGCACGCATGCCTTTTCCCTGAAATCGGTGAAAGATACTGCATTAATCAATCATACTTTGGCTCACATCCACGTCTCTTGTGCTATAAAGGCTTGAATCTCTCACTTCTTTCCACAGATTGGCTTTGCTTGGCAGTAACTTTTAAAAAGATACAGCAAAGTCCTTCTTGCCAGAGTAACTCTCTTATTAGCTGTGCAGTGGCTTGTTTCATGCAGATTACTCAGCTAGTACATTCAGAAATGCTTCATAACCAACAACTCGTTTATAACGTGTAAGTGTTGTTATTAACTGGACTATGACTGCTGGCCAGGAAATTTACTTGAAATCACCCACAGATTCCAGCCACCCACCACCTCTTGGTAGGTATGGAGGGTGCTTTCCAAGTGGTCCTCTTGTTATCCCACCTGGATCTCAGGCAGTATCTCACGGCCACCAGGAGCCTGGCTTTATCCACCAACTCTAGGTTCTGGTTGCCCTGCTCAGGATATCAGAGTTACTCTGTAACAGGAATCCTCTGATTCCTGATAGGCAGCCTCTCTTTCCTCAATTCTTAGTATATTAATATATCATCTTATAGCTATACAGTAGCAATGGAAATGAGCAGTTGATTGCCAGAGTCTAGGGACAGGGCTGTCGGTAAGAGGATGTCACCTCTGGGACCCCTAAGCTGCTTGGCTTTCCACCGAGGACTTCAGAATCAGTGCACATGTCCTAGATGCTTCTGACGTCATGACCCCATGAATGAGCCCGGGAAGGGACTTTTGGTGGCTTGAGCACCCTCCCCCCCACCTTTTGTCTGCTCGCTCTGGGACAAGATGCCAGGCATCTGCCTTCAATACCTTTGTTTTCTGTCCAGTCTGCTAGTAAAGAAGTGCTTCAAAACCTTTCAGATTAATAGTTCCTGCTATCATCTTGGTTTTCCTCCTTGGCTTTCTGGGTAGTGCTGGATGCTGCTTCTGCTGAATCTTTTTTTTTTTTAATTTAAACAATTATGATAAAAGCCACATAAAAATTATTATTCTCTCTGGAGATGCACAGTTCAGTGGTATTAAGCATAGGCACATGGTTGTGTAGCACGTCTCCAGAGCTTTTTCATCTTGTCCACTGAGTATCCTTCACTGTGAGGTAGGATGAGATGTGTCTTTGCTGGTTCATTTACTGTTTGCCCTGCTGCTTGTCCCCCATCTACAAAATAGAGAATACTGTTTGAACATCTCTTTATCATAGAAATTGTGTCAATTTCCCCCTACTCTTGCTTACTCTTGGCGTATCAAGTGGAATATATTAATAATGTGCTTGAAGTAATCTAATATTTACCAGAATTTCTTTGTATTTCTAAGTGAGCATATGTTTGATGTTTTATTTCACGGGATAGCAATTAACACTTTTTATATCATTCAACAAATAAATGACTATGCAGTGATTAAAAAATGCTCCTATTAAGGCTTATATTAGATTGGCCAACGGTTCGTTTGGCATTTTCCACCATCTTTGTAAAACAAGAATAAACTTTTTGGCCAACCCAGGTTTTTGGGAGAGGCTCCTCTGGCCGGACTTCCTTCCCAGTGAGACTGCTGGGCCAGCCATTCAGTGAATTTGCTCAAGTTGTTGTACTGTCCTTACTTGCTAGCTGGGAATCTAGGTAGAGATGGGATTTGGAAAGCCAGAAGTGAAGTGAAGTGAAAGTTGCTCATTCGTGCCTGACTTTTTGCCTATGGACTGTCCATGGAATTCTCCAGGCCAGAATGCTGAAGTGGGTAGCCTTTCCTTCAAAAGCCAGAGATTTGGTTTAAAGATGGGGAATACGGAGGGCAGGAAGTGTTCTCAGTTGATAGGATATGCTGCTGCTAAGTCGCTTCAGTCGTGTCCAACTCTGTGTGACCCCATAGACGGCAGCCCACCAAGCTCTGCTGTCCCTGGGATTCTCCAGGCAAGAACACTGGAGTGGGTTGCCATTTCCTGCTCCATTGCCTGAAAGTGAAAAGTCAAAGTCTCTCAGTCGCGTCCGACTTGTAGTGACCCCATGGACTGCAGCCTACCAGGCTCCTCCATCCATGGTATTTTCTAGGCAAGAGTACTGGAGTGGCTTGCCATTGCCTTCTCCTGATAGGATATAAACCTCACCAAATACCTCGGCTAAAAAAAAAATATTCTCCGAGTTGAGCACAAGGTCCCAGCATGGAAAGATGTACAGGGTTATTTTTCCTGGCACTTTCCATCTCCAGCATCCCAGATGGTAGCTCCCCTAGTTCGTAACGTCCCCTGGCAGCCTTGCCCTTGTCTTGCTGGGCCTGAATCACAGATGTTGGGTGATATTGAGTTTTGAGTTAATTGGCCTTATTGCTATTATACTTTTGTGTGGTGTTTTGAATTCATGAATTAGTCATTAAGTTGTGTTTAGCAGAAGGACATCCTGGGAATCTGTGATTTGTCCAGCTGACCTTCTTTTAGAAGGATGCTGTATATGCAGACTATAGCAAATGATGGTGGGAAAAACAGAATTCTCTTAGGGGACCCTTTAACTGCAGCCTTTTTTCCCAACTCTTGGCTTTGCAGGAGAATTTATGCCTTACTGGAGAGTTTTAGTGGGATTATCTATCAGGGTGGGATGGAGGCTGTGTTCTGTGGCTTAGAAGCTTTTGTATTATTTTTGTGTAATACAGCCACCTGAAGGGGTTGAGGGAAGTCAATTATTAGATAAATTTTCCCCAGGATGAGTCACCTCTGAAATAAATGAAATTGGATAATTGGGATTTCCTGCTTGGGGCGGTCGTTGTCAGGTTCTGTTTCTTTTTTTCACAGTTGAGGAAGCACTTGAAATTTCAAGGTCACAGATGTGTGTCACAAAACAAGAATCTGAAAGCACATAGATATTTATGGTTTATTATTCTAATTACTTAATCTTTAATAATCTTTGAGAAGCTGTGATTTATGGTCTGTCCTGGGTAGGGGTAAGTTTCCCAGCTCAGGGTAAACACCCGGTAATTATGTGGTTAATGAAATAAGTTCTAACTACTTTCTAAAGCTGAAGTCCCTTTTTAACAAGTAGCAGGTAAGTGAAATGAAGGCACAAGAATTTCAACTTTTACTCCCTAGGGATGGACTGATGTGGTTTGGTGGGCTCATTGTCTTTTGGTACATTATGAATGCTTCAGATTTCTAGGTGTGATCATCTCAGAGTTTGAAATCACACACTGTATGATTTATGCCAGGGCAGGATGAATCTTTTTAGTTAAGTTTAGCTGGGTAAGTGTTGGAGAAGATTCTTGAGAGTCCCTTGGACTGCAAGGAGATCCAACCAGTCGATTCTAAAGGAGATCAGTCCTGGGTGTTCTTTGGAAGGAATGATGCTAAAGCTGAGACTCCAATACTTTGGCCACCTCATGCAAAGAGTTGACTCATTGGAGAAGACTCTGATTCTGGGAGGGATTGGGGGCAGGAGGAGAAGGGGATGACAGAGGATGAGATGGCTGGATGGTATCACTGACTCGATGGACATGAGTTTGAGTGAACTCCGGGAGTTGGTGATGGACAGGGAGGCCTGGCGTGCTGCAGTTCATGGGGTCGCAAAGAGTCGGACATGACTGAGCGACTGAGCCGAAGCTTTTAATTTTTCATGTTGGACCAACTTGTCTTGTTCACTGGTTTTCTCATACAAGGGTACCAACAGTGCCTGACATCACTTACACCTTTTTATTAACAAAAATTAGTGTTGGTTTAAAAGAAAACTTCTCTAATTCAGTGCATGGGCCAACCATTTCTGAACTAAATCATAAACAAGACTTTTGCTGTGTCTTGGCTATTGTCTTAAAAACATCAGCAGACAGTGTCATACTGGTTGTGAGTTTTCTTCCATGAAATAAAAGATGAATTTCACTTCTGGGTGAGGCATTATAGTTGCCTTGTACTTTCATTTCTGGTTAGATTAGACAGAAACAAAGAGGGAATATAAAGATAGGAGAGGTATTAGTTTAATGTGACATGTAGAAAAATATTTTTCTGTTTTTCATGGGTACATGCCAGAAATAGAAATAAAAGTAAGGAAGTTTATCAAATAGTATGTTACCTGTTGAATATTACATTATCTGTAAAGCATATCAAAGGCTGTATAAAGTTGGGGCATACAGAGCTAATTTATATGCCTCAGTGATAACTGGGTCATTCAGAGGCATCATTATAAGGAAGTGATGTATCTCTGTGGTGGGTATGAGTAGTCTCTAGCTGCTTATATGAGAAGCCATAAATTGTTTAAGGCTGGTCCCCTAGCAAACAGTGACAATGTGTACCATGCGTTTCTGAGAAATAATGCCAGGAAATGTATGGCGAAACAATGAAGCTTAGTATATAAGCAGTTTAAGAAATATGACACAAGGAAGGTCCAATGATCTGAACAGCAATCATGTGTTAGTCACATGCAATTCATGTATGCTGGCATTGTGCTTAGAAATCTCTTAGGATGGCAGTTTTATGATATGGTCATTGTGACCAAGAATACTGATTGCTTTACCCAGTTCAGAAAGCTCACTGTGGATGTATAATCATGCAAAGTTTGGTTTGTTCTCTGCTGGGTGTGCATTTATCTTTGAGATCATGGCTTGTCCTTTTCTGCCACAGTGGGCATTGGGCATCATGGTCACAGGCTTCTTGGGCGCCACAGAGGGAAGGCTCCCTCCCACTGGGCAGAAGCCTGTGAATGCTGTCGAGGCTAAGACTGTCCCACACTGAGCAGAAAGGGAAGCCAGAAGGACTTGGACTCACGATATTTTGCTGACATCGTTCAGACCTGCTGCTGGAAGCTTTAATGAGCTGGTGTTTCAGAACCACGTGGCAGGGCAGGCCACTTGCTCATACACAGACTTCTCGGATTGCTGGCTTCCCTTAGCTCACTGAAGCTCTTGTCCAGCCAGGAGGACCTTGTGGCAGGTTTGCCCCTGGGCCCAGGAAGACAGAAGCATCGGCCATTAGGCTGGCCCAGTGCTCAGAGATAAACATGAAGGTGCTCAACTGAGCGAGACCTTGGGGCGGACACACAGCCCCTTGGTTACCTCCAGCATTTCGGGCATGTGGGTTTGTGTTTGGAATTGGTGAGGAGGTGCTCTATTGATCCAGCAGGCTTACAGCTCCAGTGGCATACTAATTTCTTCCCCCCTGATGCCAGGATTTCCTTCCCTTGACTGTGAGTAGAGAAGGTAAAGGGGGAATCATTTTCTGTGAGTGCCCTGATGTGCACAGAGTGGGAACAGAAGCCCACCTGGAGGCTCTTGCTCATTTCTGAAGCCCTGAGCCTGGCTCTTCCCTTAGGGGTATTTGGGCCAATTGTTACCGCATTTCCCACTGCGTAAATGGAAGATTTGGGCAAGTCTGGTTGAATGGTTTAGTCTTCTACAAAAACAAAAGCACTTTTTTTTTTTCTTAAAGTGAAAAAAGTTTAACTTGTTTTTGAACCCAGCTTTATTGACCTAAATGAGCTCAGGCAGCTCTAAGGCTACAAGGGAGCACTTTGGCTGCAGTGAGGCAGGGCCTGTCACTTTGGAGGTGCATCAGTGTACAATTGAGGGCCCCCAGATAAGCCATCGGTCAGCCTCCCGAGGGGTGGGGGAGCAGAGTGTCACAGTGCAGTCCTGGGTCATTGTCCTCCCATTTACATTATTTTGAAAACTGCACAGCATTTAAAATTCTGCTGAAAGAACATTTGATTAGGGATAGAGTACATAGGCTTTCCCTCCTTCCATAGTGCTAAAAGGAATTTAGGAAAATCACTGTTTCCTGTGTTTAAGAATAGGGGAGGGTAAGAAGGAGGGAAAGAGACCACTTTTCTCCCTTTGAAATCAGGAAAGCAATATCTTACAGAGAGATGTGAGAGTATAAAAGATACCTGAGCTCCTTGTAAGAAAACTTTCATTGACCATTAGAGGTTTCAGTTATTCAGCAGGCAGATTTAGAAGTTTTCTATTGACTTTCTTCTCTCTCATTTGTTTAGTCTGTGGGGGTCCTGAGTTCTGGAAAGAGCTCATTGGGATCTCTGCTAAATTACCAGGAGAGATTTTTTTTTTTTTAACCAAAATAATTAATTTTTTTCCCATCTTATTTTCTGGGTCAAGAAGAAGAGACAGTGAGACAGTCAAGGCAAAAGTTGCTCAAATAATTGTAGCCAAGGGGAGAGGGGTGTTTGTGGGATGCTGCAAGGAGGAGAGGACTGCAGAGAAAAGCAGGGTGGAGGACCAGATGGACATCTGTCTGTTGACATCTTAGTTCATCTGAAGTGTTACGATTAGACCTGGCCTCTTCATATTGAGAAGTGGATGTGCCTGACAGCCGTATTCCTGCAGTGGGAAGATTATTCACTGCAATGGGATGTCTAAAAAATTGCTCAGTTCTACACAGCAGCCTTGAAGACCAGGAATTCTTGGGAAGCCAGGGTCTCTTGGTTAAACTGAGGTTTTATCTGAAACCCACTTGGTTTTCAGACATGTTGGGAATGTTCTTAAAATGCCCAAGTGTGCCTTGGAGTGGAATGCTCAGTGAGTTCACTTTATTATCCTTTGGTGATTGAGACATTTTTCCAATATGTGAGGAGTTCATGATAAATTCTGCCTTTCCAAACCTTTACCTAGAAATGTGTATAGTTGAGCTAATTTCCAAGTACGTATTCCTCAAGAGCTCTGTGTATTTTTTAAGGAACCATAATGTTTGTTCCACATTCATTTTTCTGACAAATTTCATTCTTTTAAAAATTACTGTGATTAATTCCTTTAATTTTCCAGTTGGTTTATGATTCTCCAAGTTGAGTATGGGTTATTTCTATAAATGGACATGTGTAATTGTAAAGCAGTGTCTCTGGCCCTGAGGGACCTGTGAATTAAATGAAGCTCATTTTTGATGATTTCTGCCTCTTCTCTTTCTCCTTCTGTCCCTCCCTAGGATTCAGGATTTTCACCTTTGTCTTGCCCTCATCCAAGCCTAATCTCTGACATTTGAAATTCATTTCAGCTGAAGTCACCTTCACGAAATGACAAGTTTAACTCATTCTCTCACACAGAAATAATCACAGTTAAAGCCTTTTCTTTATTTTTGGTAGGAAAGGCCCTATATGCTGCTAATGGAATTTCAGGTGCTAGAGTTTTGAGTACAGATTTTTTTAGTCATGACCTTATTCCTTATAATGATACCATATTGTAAACTGCTGTTTTAGTTGCCACTCAGGAGGAGACAAATTTCTAAGAAACTTTCAGAAACTTCTAGAAAGCTCTAGAAAGGAGCACTTTTGTTTTCTCAACTGAGACTTAAAAACAGGAATTGCTACTTCTATGCCTAGAGTTGTCATCCTGGAAATTGTTCCTGCATTGAATCTAATTTAGCAAACGTTTATTGATAGCCAATTGTATGCAGTTATAACTACTACCCTAGCTGTAGAAAAACCACCCGTTTGTCTTCTAAAGTACATATTGAGTAAAGAAACTGGGTAGTGAGTAGCTGACTGATAATGAATGATTTTTATAATTCTGGATCTCGGAAATATCTCTCAGGATGCCAGCAGGTATAATAAAATGGTCTTGTGAACAAGTAAATTTCCCTCCCCCAACTAGAGCTCTCACAGGGGAAAATGTGTATAGTATTTCCCAAATTTACTTCATTATGAAATTTTATAATTATTATTATCATCAGTAGTAGCAGTAGTATAGCATTAATAGTCCCTGGAGGGACAGTTTGGAAAATGCTAATCTAGTCCATGAAAATATATTTTTGTCTTTTTAGAGAGCTCTTTTATTTCACTCTTTTTTTTCTTTTTGGTTTGGCTGTGCCTCATGGCTTGTGGGATCTTAGTTCCCAACCGACCAAGAATTGAACCTAAGCCCCCTGCAGTGAAGCATGGAGTCTTAACCACTGGACTGCCAGGGAATTCAGAGAGCTCATTTATATTAGTGTGTATGTATTTATTATTCAGAAACAGAAAAACTGTTCTTTGAATAGTGATAAATGGATTCCTGTCCGTAAGTTTTTTTATGTAAAGGGTGCCTGTATTTCACTTGGGTACTGGTGAGGTTTTAGAGGGCTGGGGTCCAGAGATGATGGTGGTGATAACCTTCATGGGATGAACCCTCACACAGGGTGCTTACTTAAGGATGGTGTTGGGTATTTCTTCTGGAATCTAAAGCAAGAAGTAGGAACTTGCAGTTCCTGTTTATAGATGACAGATAACTTGCCCAATATGCCGCTTAGAGAGTTTTTATAACATGCTAGCCACTTTTTTTTTTTTAAGGTGATGAGATATTTTTATTTTTATTTTATTTTTGATTTTTTTTTTAAACCACTTATTTAAATTCCATGGATGGAGGAGCCTGGTGGACTACAGTCCATGGGGTCGCAAAGAGTTGGACACGACTGAGCGACTTCACTCACTCACTCACGCCACTTTTTTTTTTTTTAAGGTGATGAGATTTTTTTTTTAAAAACCACTTATTTGAGATAATTGTAGGTTCATATGCAGTGGTAAGAAAGGAGACCCTGTATTCCTTTCATCCATTTCCTCTAGTGATAACATGTTGCATAACAGTGTTATAGTTTCACAATGAAGAAATTAACATTGATACAATCAGCAATCTTATTTAGATTTCCAAGCGTTTACATACACCTGTGTGTGTGTGTTTCGTTCTGTGCAGTTTTATCATGTGTGACAATTCACGTGACCATCACAGTCAAGATACTGAACTTCTTTCTAAGGATGCCTCGATGTCCCCTTTATGATCACAGCCATCTTTCTCCCGGCCTCCCACCCTCAATCCCTGACATGGCTGCATGACTGGTGGACCACAGAGGGCACCCGTGTGTGCCTGACCCTTAGTCCTGGCTCCTCTCACTCCACCCTTGACTTTTCTCTAGGGATTCACATTCTGTTCTTTCACATACACAGTTCTCCTTTTCTTTCCTTAGTATCCAAAATTAGAGTTCTTAGGCTTTTTTCTTTAAAAAAAAAAAAAAATTGTAATTTTTAAGAAAGAAAATTGAATCACACTATTATTTTGCAAGTGTGGAGACCGGTTATTTTTTCCCCCTCCAGCTCTGTTTTGAGCTTGCCTCCATTTTTGAAGATTTTTTTTGCTGACCTCCCATTAGCTTGACATCAGAGCACACACAAGGAGGATGGTGGTGACTTTAGGGGATAAAGGTAGAGATTCCTGCACGCCATTCCTTGAATTCATATAAAGGCATCTTTACTTCAGCATCTCTGAGTGCTGTACTAGCTTTGGTTGCTGTGGTGCTAAGCATACTCCCAGAGCCCTAGGGATTTAACTCGCTGCAGACTAGAAGCTGTCAGTACACCTAGGGGTGCAGGGAAGCACAGCACATACATTTCTATGAATCACAATCATGTCAGAGGCTATGTACATTTAAGAGAAAACTCCAAAACTGGAAACAGTGAAGTCTTTTGAAATCTCTATGTGGGATACAGTTAAAAAAACAAACAAACAAACCAAAACACAGAATTATGGAACAGTTAGCCAAATGTAGATTTTTGCTTATTGAACCCACCAAGCATACTCCTCATTCGGGTCTTTGAACTAGCTGTTCCCTCTGTGCCTGGAAAGCTTTTTTTTCCAGAATTCCACCTGGCTTGGCTCCTTCCCTCCGCCGCCTTTAGGTCTCTGAGCAATGTTACCTCTTCCCTGTAGTGAATTACACCAACCCCACCCCATTCTCCTTACTTTTTCTCCATCCCACTTTGATCACCATCTAACATGTCCAATGTCGTATTTATGTGACTGTATTCTTTTCCCCCTGGTAGAACGTGAGCCTCCTGAAGGCAGGAATTTTTGCCTATTTTGTGCATTGCTGTATCCCTAGCATCTTATAGAATAGTGCCTGCACATATGAGATAATGGATATTCTTCAGATGCATGTTTTCAAGAGTAAAGGTTTGTTTAAGTTGTAGGACACAAAGGAATAATCGTATCTGTGTAGGTCAGCTCCTGATAAAGATGCTCATTTAAAAATGTTGAGTCAGTTTAGTACAAGTGTATACTTTGCTTGCCTACGTAGAACAAGTTTCTAGCAGTGACTTTTCTGTTGGAAAATGATTGACTTTGGGGGAGCTCTTGCAGATGTAAAGGAAATTAACCAGCCGATCGAGGTAATTGAACCTTGCAAACTACCCTGGAAGTGTTTATCCTTCTGCCGAACTGAAGCATGAGTTCAGTGTTTGCATAACCACCTGTGTAATTACTCACATTAGCATTCCAGCATGTATTGGGTGAGCTACACTCTTCAATTTTGCAATGAAAGTATTTGCACATGTTGGCTGCTACTGTGCAAAGTGGGTTTTTGTACATTCTGGAAGCCTGTGTCACTGTTTTGATCTGGGGGGTGTGGTCTAGTGGTGTAGAGCATTTGCTTTCTGGGTGAAAAGAGAATCCATGATGGAAGCAAACTTTTGGTTTCAGTTTTTCTTTGGGGGCTGTTTCTGTTAGTTCTAGGAATGGAAAAAAGTAAATATTGCTCTAAAACTGAACTGAAGTCGCTCAGTCGTGTCCAACTCTTCTCAACCTCATGGATTGTTGCCTGCCAGGCTCCTCCGTCCATGGGATTTTCCAGGCAAGAGTACTGTACTGAGTTGCCATTTCCTTCTCCAGGGAATCTTCCTGACCCAGGGATTGAACCCAGGTCTCCCACATTGTAGGCAGATGCTTTACCATCAGAACCACCAGGGAAGTAAATACTGCTCTAAGGATACTTTATATAAATATATTGTGGTTGAAAAAATACAATGTTGTTTGTACAGCAACATTGTAGGGTAGGGTAGGGTTGGAAGCTTCTGGGCCAGATGAATGTCTGGTGGTTTGGGGAGCAGTTTGGAGGGAGGCACTGGCTGGGGAGCAAAAAGGGGATGTAATGTGGCTGGAAAAGGCCTCCTTGGGGAGACGTACCGTCTCCCGCCAGTTCCCGTAGGACTGGGAGCTCTGTGGTGTGGCTGTATGGGTGCTTCCTGTTACCTCACCCTGTATGAGTTGAGAATGTTAGGAGGAAGCAGAAACACTAATTCGGAAAGTTACATGGACCCCAATGTTCACGGCAGCATTACTGACAATTGCCAAGATACGGAAGCAACCTAAGTGCCCATCGACAGATGAATGGATAAAGAATATAGAGTATGTCTACACAATGCAGTATTACTCAGCCCTAAAAACGAATGAAATAATGCCATTTGCAGCAATATAGATGGACCTAGAGATGATCATACTAAGTGAAGTACGTCAGATAAAGACAAATACTGTATGCTTTCACTTACATGCAAAATCTAAAAAAGAAATCAGTTAAAGCAGACTCATGGGTACAAACTAGTGGTTACCAGAGGGGAGAGGGCTGGCAGGAGGGGCACGATGGGGGAGGAGGTACAAACTACTCGGGATAAATAAGTTACATGTATGTAATGTCCATCTCAGAGAATATAATCAGTATTTAATAATTATATGTGGAGTATAATCTATAAAAACGTTGAATTACTGTCTTGTGCACCTGAAACTAACATGATATTGTAAGACAACGATACTTCAGTTTAAAAAATGTCAGAAGAGAAAGGTTGGAGAGGGAAGAGTTAAGGGAGAACGTTAAGGCAGCAAGAAAGTAATTCATTTTTTTTGAGACAGGCGCCCACGTGTGAACACTTGGCTCTCAAACAACTCACACTTTCCTTCATTATCCACAGACACCCCCAAACCACCTTTCACGTACTGGATTCTGACTTTTTTTTTTTTTTTTTCTGATTCTGACTTTTCTGTATCAGCCAAACATTAAAGAAAATTCTGAGTACAGCTGTGAGGGAAATTCAGGCAGTTCAGTCATTCAGTGTGCTGGAAGCACAGAGTCCTGATGTTCATGCGAGCTGACTGGAACACCTTTCCTTTGTTAGTAAAGTTATTGCTAACTTTAAATAACTAATAGGGGTCAGATGCCACTTAATTAATTTCTGAGCCTAGTCAGCTAGCTGTCCTTTCCCCAAGGGAAATAAGCTCAGCTGAGTTACTTAAATCACACTTTTCCCATTTCTTGAAGTCATTTCCATTACCCTGCCCTAGAAAAAGTAGGCGGCTGCAGAGAGGAGGTTGAGACAGAATTATAAGACCATTTGCGTTAAATGAGCTCAGTGCACCACTCTTCGAGATCCTTGAGCAGACAGCTAACATCTCCTAATAAGCACCAGCTGCATACAGATCCAGGTTTTCCAATGAAACCAAAGTGGGCTGTTTGCAGAGATGAAACAGACAAGACTTGACAATCTCACAGAACACTCGACGCAAAATGACGTGGTAGAACCAGGAACATGAGAACAGTCTGATAATCTGTGAATCTTCCCACTGAAGTGTGTGAATTCTATAGTTTTAAGTCCTCTGCCCACTCTTCAGAAATGGTCAAAATATCTAGACGTGGAATTAAGGAGACTTCTGCAATGTCTACAACCTTATTTCACATATGTATATCACTGTCTTTTGTCCCAGGCTCCCATTTCTTGACCCAAATTTTTAATCAGCCACAATATGTTACATGGGATGGTACAGCTATTGGATTATAGTAAGGAATTATAATAAAGCATTCTTTTAGGAGGGTTTTAGTTTTTTGCCATCTTAACAAGAAAAATTTCATATGGTCCTATTTGCTAGTTATTTTGGCTGAATTTTAAAAATCCTTACAAGGATTATACATTCTTTCTATTTTTGCTACAGTGGAGGAATTCAAGTAGTGTAGTTTATCTGAATTTTTAGGAGCCCCTTCTTGGGCTCCAGTGCCTAAGTCTGGTGTTCATACAGGGCCTTTGGGAAAGGCTAGATTTAAATATTGGGTGGGTATGTCTTGAACCCTGTTCTGGGGAACTCTTCTTGCAAGTCTCAGATGGAGGAACTCAGAACAACTAGTTTTACCCAAAAGCTGGGCCCCAGGCTTAGATGCCAATACAGCAGGGCTTAGTGCCTTGGGTTTTAGTTTCAGTCTCATTCCATGGATCATTCTCGCCGTTTACTTAACATTGAGTGTCATGCTGTATTTTGAATTTGCCCCCCACCCGC
>NW_011494754.1:788273-800154 GCF_000754665.1 Bison bison bison | reverse complement strand
CAGCCCAAGTTATTTCAGAAATTACCACAGCTGCTTCTCGGTTATTCGAATGCTTAACACTCCTATTTCCACAGGAGTTGTTAACCCCACAGCTGTCCGGGGGCAGCTTCACCCCCACCATCACCCCATCCCATCTGCCACCTCTCACTGCTTCCTCACTTGCTACACTTCGAGGTGGCAAATTCCCAAATGAGCCACTGACTTCCCGCCTTTACAGGGGGCTGGGCCTTAGGTTCATAGTAACTTCTTTCACTGGAAGGACTTTCTTTGGCTGGGACCCCCACCCTGGGGCACTGCTGCCTCTCAAGGACGTGCTTTGTACGGTGGGTGTTGATTCTTCCACTCGGCTTGGAAACTTTTGCAAGGAAACCGAAAGGTGCCTTTAGCTTAAGCAGCTCTGGCTCCCCCTCCCACTCACCCCCTCGTTTTTCAAACTCAGAATCTTGTTAGAACATGGGAAGGTCGCAAAGTTTCATCCGTTTCTGAAGGATGTGGCTCACCTTGGATGCCCGTCTTCCCAACACTGTTTCCGGTCTCGGTCTTTTTCCAGATGGGTAGCGTCCACAGGGAGCTGTTTTATCCTGGCCACCTCTTCAAAGCTTAGCAGACTCTCTCTCCAGTGCTCCCTCAGCAAGCTGTTACAGTAAGCAGAAAAACAAGCCCATTAAATTAAGAATTGAATGCTCAGTGTCTCTTTCCTTGCCAACCTCATTAGAAAACAGCGATAAAGTATGGATGCATATAATTACATGATGCATATAATTAAACACTTGAAATCAGTTCAAGAGGGGACCTTTATAATGCTTTTCTAACTGTGGAATTTTCATGTCAGAGTGGGGAGCTAGGTGTCTCTGTTGTACTTAATCCCTCATCTCACTGCAGGTAGGAGGGAGGAGGTAAAGGAGAGGACAGCGTTCATTTTGACCACAGCTCCAAGGTCCCATCAGAGTCATTTTGTTACCCATGGAGTACATTGGAACAGACCTACTCCCCCGTAATTGTGTTTATTTTTGACTGTGTGTAGTTTGATGATTAGCAGTCATCAAAGATAAAGATGTGCATGACTTGGCTATTCTAAAGAAGCATGGAAGATGATTGTTAACTGTGTGATGTGCTTGCTCACAGGAATGAAAAATAGGGATATTCGGTATTTTGTGCTATCCCCATGGAGTCATGTGGGTACTCAATTTTTGAGGGATGAAAGAGCACTAGGAGATTCATCTGTCTCACAGGTCTCCCACCCTGTGGGCTCTTCTCAGGTAGGAAGACTAAAGGACTAGCTAAGGGTTGAACTAGACTTTTGGTCCACAAAGCAGGTTTCATTGAGTACCTTCTAGGTGAGAGTTGTTCGGTTCCTCAGTCCTGTCTGACACTTGGCGACCCCATGGACTGCCGCACACCAGGCCGTCTTTCGCTATCTCCTGGAGTTTGCTCAAACTCATGTTCACTGAGTCGGTGATGCCATCCAACCATCTCATTCTCTGTCATCCCCTTCTCCTCCTGCCTTCCTTCAATCTTTCCCAGCATCAGGGTCTTTTCCAGTGAGTTGGCTCTTCACATCAGGTGGTCCGAGTATTGGAGCTTCAGCTTCAGCATCAGTCCTTCCAAGGAATATTCAGGGTTGATTTATTGGGGCAGGCATCACTAATTGACTAGTTTGATGTCCTTGCTGTCCAAGAGACTCTCAAGAGTCCTCTCCAGCACCATAGTTCGAAGGCATCAATTCTTCAGTGTTCAGTCTTTTTTATTGTCTAGCTGTACATGACTACTAGAAAAACCGTAACTTTGATTATATGGACCTTTGTCGGCAAAGTAACATTTCTGCTTTTTAATATGCTGTCTAGGTCTGTCATAACTTTTCTTCCAAGGAGCAAGTGTCTTCTAATTTCATGGCTGCAGTCACCATCCACAGTGATTTTGTAGCTCAGGATAAGAAAGTCTGTCACTGTTTCCACTGTTTCCCATTTATTTACCATCAAGTGATGGGACTGGATGCCATGATCTTAATTTTCTGAATGTTGAGTTTTAAGCCAGCCTTTTCACTCTCCTCTTTCATTTTTATCAAGAGATCTTTAATTCCTCTTCACTTTCTGCCATTAAGGTGGTATCATCTGCATATCTGAGGTTATTGATATTTCTCCCGGCAATCTTGATTCCAGCTTGTGCTTCATCCAGCCCGGCATTTTGCATGATGTACCCTGCATATAAGTTAAATGACCAGGGTGACAATATACAGCCTTGATGTACTCCTTTCCTGATTTGGAACCAGTCTTTGTTCCATGTCCAGTTCTGACTGTTGCTTTTTGACCTGCATACAGATTTCTCAGGAGGCAGGTCAGGTGGTCTAATATTCCCATCTCTTTAAGAATTTTCCACAGTTTGTTGTGATCCATACAGTCAAAGGTTTTAGTGTAGTCAGTGGAGCAGAAACAGATGTTTTTCTGTGATTCCTTTGCTTTTTCTATGATACAGTGGATTTTGGCAATTTGATCTCTGGTTTCTCTGCCTTGGTTCACATACTGTTGAAGCCTTGCTTGAAGGATTAACTTGCTGGCATGTGAATTGAGCGCAATTGTGTAATAGTTTGAACATTCTTTAGCATTGCTCGTCTTTGGGATTGTAATGAAAACTGACCTTTTCCAGCCCTGTGGCCACTACTGAGTTCTCTAAATTTGCTGGCATATTGAGTGCAGCACTTTCATAGCATCATCTTTTAGGATTTGAAAAAGCTCAATTGGAATTCCATCACCTCCACTAGCTTTGTTCATAGTGATGCTTCCTAAGGCCCACTTGACGTCACATTCCAGGATGTCTGGCTCTAGGTGAGTGATCACACTATCGTGGTTATCTGGGTCATAAAGTTCTTTTTTGTATAGTTCTTCTGTGTACTGTGTATTCCTGTCACCTCGTCTTAGTATCTTCTGCTTCTGTTAGGTCCATACCATTTCTGTCCTTTATTGTGCCTATATTTACATGAAATATTCCCTTGGTATCTCTAATTTTCTTGAAGAGATCTCTAGTTTTTCCTATTCTATTATTTTTCCTCTATTTCTTTACATTGATCACTGAGGAAGGCTTTCTTATCTCTCCTTGTTATTCTTTGGAACTCTGCATTCAGATGGGTATAGTTTTCCTTTTCTCCTGTATCTTTCACTTCTCTTCTTTACTCAGCTATTTGTAAGGCCGCCTCAGACAACCGTTTTGCCTTTTTGTATTTCTTTTTCTTGGAGATGGTCTTGATCACTACCTCCTGAACAATGTTATGAACCTCTGTCCATAGTTCTTTAGGCACTCTTTCTATCAAATCTAATCCCTTGAATCTGTTTGTCACTTCCACTGTATAATCCTAAGGGATTTGATTTAGGTCATACCTAAATGATCTAGTGGTTTTCCCTACTTTGTTCAATTTAAGTCTGAATTTTGCAATAAGGAGTTCATGATCTGAGCCACAGTTAGCTCCTGGTCTTATTTTTGCTGACTGCATAGGGCTTCTCCATCTTCGGCTATGAAGAATATACAATCAATCTGATTTCAGTATTGACTATCTGGTGATGTCCATGTGTAGAGTTGTCTCCTGTGTTGTTGGAAGAGGGTGTTTGATATGACTGGTACATTGTCTTGGCAAAACTCTGTTAGCCTTTGCTTGCTTCATTTTGTATTCCAGGGCCGAACTTGCCTGTTACTCCAGGTATCTTTTGCCTTCCTACTTTTGCATTGCAGTTTCCTATGATGAAAAGGACATTCTTTTTTTTTTTTTTTGGTGTTAGTTCCAGAAGGCCTTGTAGGTCTTCATAGAGCCGTTCAGCTTCTTTGGCATTAGTGGTTGGGGCATAGACTTGGATTACTGTGATTTTGAATGGCTTGCCTTGGAAACGAACAGAGATCATTTTTTCGTTTTTGAGATTGCATCCACGTACTGCATTTTGGACTCTTTTGTTGACTGTGAAGGCTACTTGAATTCTTCTAAGGGGTTCTTGCCCCGAGTGGTAGGTATAATCATCATCTGAATTACATTTGCCCTTTCCTGTCCTTGTAGTTCACTGATTCTTAAAATGTTGATGTTCACCCTTGCCATCTCCTGTTTGACCACTTTCAACTTACCTTGATTCATGGACTTCACATTCCAGGTTCCTACACAATATTGTTCTTTACAGCATTGGACTTTACTTTTACCATCAGACTCATCCACAACTGGGCATTGTTTTTGCTTTAACTCAGATTCTTCGTTCCTTCTGGAGCTCTTTCTCTACTCTTCTCCAGTAGTGTATTGGAACCCTGCTGGCCTGGGGGCTTCATATTTCATTGTCATGTCTTTTTGCCTCTTCATACTGTTCATGGGATTCTTAGGGCTTCCCCCATGGCTCAGGGGGTACAGAATCTGCTAGCAATGCAGGAAACACAGGAGACCCGGGTTCAATTCCTGGGTTGGGAAGATCCCCTGGAGAAGGATATGGTAACCCACTCCAGTATTCTTGCCTTGAGAATCCCACGGATGAAGGAGCCTGTCAGGCTATAGTCCAAAGCATTGCAAAGGGTCAGACACGACTGAGCGACTACACACACATGGGGTTCTCAAGGTGAAAATGCTGAAGTGGTTGGCCATTCCCTTCTTCAGGGAACCATGAGTTGACAGAACTCTCCACCACGACCCATCCATCTTGGGTGGCCCTACGTGGCGTGGCTCATAGTTTCAGGGAGTTAGACAAGGCTGTGACCCATGTGATCAGTTTGGTTAGTTTTCTGTGACCGTGGTTTTCATTCTGTCTGCCCTCTGATAGATGAGGATAAGAGGCTTGTGCAAGCCTCCTGATAGGAGGGACTGATTGTGGAGAAAACTGGATCTTGTTTGGTCTTGGACCAAACTATGGTAGGGGTAATGGTTGTAATGGTGACCTCTTTCAAAAGAATTTATGCCAGCATGTCGTGCCTCACAGGACTGTTCTAGTCAGTGCCCCTGACTCCACGGCAGCCACTGTCGACCCACGCCTCCACCAGAGACTCCCAAACACTCACAGGCAAGTCTGGGTGAGTCTCTTGTGGGGTCAGTGCTCCTTTCTCCTGGGTCCTGGTGTGCACAAGGTTTTGTTGTTCCCTCCAAGACTCTGTTTCCTCCAGTCCTGTGAAAGTTCTGTAATCAAATCCCGCTGACCTTCAAAGTCAGATTCGCTGGGGATACTCAGTCCCTTTGCCAGATCCCCAGGTTGGGAAGTATGTTGTCGGGCCTAAAACTTTGCAGCAGTGCAAGAACTTCTTTGGTATAATTATTCTCCGGTTTGTGAGTCACCCCTCTGCCCCCACCACCAGTGGCTCTATAGTGGGGCTAATGGGGACCTCCACTGGATGAGAGTTAGAGAATTATTTAAGGACCTTGGAATCAGACCCCTGTCAGAATCCTGGCTCAGCTTATGGGGCCTCCAGCAAATTTAACTCTCTTGTCTTAGCTGCCTCATTTGTAAAACTGGAAAATGGTGATAATGCCTACTCATAGGATTGTTTTGAGAGTTGAATACAGTGATGCCTACAGAGCACTTAGCACAAGGCCTGACACACTTGAGTGCTGTTTATTGTTAGTGTCACTACTGACTGAGGTGTGGAGAAAACATGTCATGTGAGTCCAGTGGAGGCATGAGACATATGTATGGTTTTAGGAAAGGGAGAAGGGAGTGCTAACCTGCTGTGATGTTGGAGAGACTTTATGGAGGAGTTGGGGTTGGGGCCACCATGTTGCACAACTCCGTGAGTACCCTTCGTACCATCATCTTTATGAATGGATCCCTCTCTGTGTGGTACAGCTTTGCTGGTTGGGATTATGAATGAGACCATGAAGGATGGGTGGCATTTGAATGGATAAAAGAGGGATGAGGGTGGACTTGGTAGAAATAAACAAGGTTCTTTCAGAGGAAGGTGAGGCCTGCAGCTGGTAAGAGAGCTATTGGCATTGAGGATGAGTAGGCAGGAGGTGAGATCTGACTTCGCTTCTTTGCAGTTACAGAAAGCTGGGTGGAGGGAACCTTCTGGTGTGACGGGTAGCGATCAGGGTGAAAACACCAGGACCCAGGAGAAAGGAGCAGTGACCCAACAACAGACTGTGCCAGATTTAACCTGTGTGTGTTTGGGAGTCTCTGATGGAGGCGTGGGTTGACAGTGGCCGCCATGGATCCTGGTATGCACAAGGTTTTGTTGTCCCCTCCAAGAGTCTGTTTCCTCCAGTCCTGTGAAAGTTCTGTAATCAAATCCTGCTGACCTTCAAAGTCAGATTCCCTGGGGATACTCAGTCCCTTTGCCAGATCCCCAGGTTGGGGAGTCTGTTGTTGGGCCTAAAACTTTGCAGATAGCAAATATTTCAGGCTTGCAGGTCAATTCTCTGTGGCAGTCCTCAACTCTGCCTTTGTAGGATGAAAGCAGCTAATGAACAACAGATAAATAGATGGATATAGCTTTTTGCTATAAAACTCTATTTACAAAAATAGATAGTAGGCAAAATTTGACTCTCTGAAGCAGTCTGTGAACCCTGCTCTAAAGAAAAGGGATTTTGTTGGATGGGGAAGGTAAGTGGAAAATTGAAAATAGGTAAATCACAACACTTCCAGATAATAGATTCCACCAAAACCTTGAAAAAAATTTTCTCCTAGTGTTTGGATTAAATCTCATGTATAATAATCTTTGTAAATAAACCTGGAACTTCTTTGTAGTTTTGTTTCTTTTTCCCTGAATCTGGGTTCTAAGGTTCAGAACAAGCCTCTCTTTATTAAGCAACCATTTATTGAGTGTTTTCTTTGTACCAGGCTCTGGTACATTGGAAATTCTGGTCATTGGAAATACTGGTCACTGGAAATTCACAAATACTTCAGGCACAAACCTTTCCTTCAGGGAGCCACAGTCTAGACAGGGCATCATTATTGCCAAATGTGGGCCCATGCCTTAAACCACATCAAATATGTGGCTCAAGGCACCAAGGAACCTGCATCCTTGTAGAGACTTTTAGGGGGACACTTCTCTCTCTACTGTCTATCCATGTAGGACTTTCATATTTTTGTTTCTTTTTGTGTATTGTTAAGAGAAAGCCTGTTCAAAGAATTTACAAGTGGTGAAAATGTTTATTTTAGTACCTTCATTGCCAGAACTCTTGGTCTTGATGATTCAAGAGGTTATGTGTTTTCCTGCCCTTTGTAGTTTTAACTTAGTCACTTTAAACCATTTTTCAAATTTCTGTCAGTTCTCCCCCTCAAACTATAGACTGACCCAGCCAGATTGCAGGGAGTGATATGCTAATAGTACCGAAATACACAGGTTTAGATAATTGTGTCTAGTCACCTTTCCAGAGTGTTCTTTGGACCTGAGCCATTCTGGCCCTTGCAGACTGGGTGGAGTTGTTGGGCAGTTCCTGAAGGAGGAGGCTTTTAAGTCTCAATGGGTATGGAATGTGAGTTCTCTGACCGCATTGGAGCGGCCCGTTGAGCACTGTGGGCTGCTGCCCTGGGACAAGTGTCTGTGATTCTGATAGAGGAGGACCGAGGGAGCCAGGCCAAAGTTTACATGTGATGGAAGAGAGGAGCAAGAGAAGGTTGTTCCCTAAGGGCAGGGATGGTAGGAGGAGCTGAGGCATTTGAGGTTTGTTTCTTTGACCAGCAAAATGCAAGAGGGATGGAGAGAGGAGGAGGAATGGGACTTCAAGAGGAGAGAGATCTGGGCTCAGGTGACTTAGGGCAAGGCTTAGGAAGGAAGAAGGCTTTCATCTCTTTCTGCTTTACATAATTATGAAAGTATCCCCAAGAACTTCTTTAGTAGAGTTTGAGGCAAGAGGAAGCACTTGGGGTTGAGAGAACCCCTATTTTTAAGAATAGAAATAAAAAGATACATTTTTACAAATACAGTTGGCATAGCATGTCATTGATGAAAACATGATGAAGGAGTGAACATAAAATATCTATAAATGGCCATCATTTATATGCTATGCTAAGTCACTTCAGTCGTGTCCGACTCTGTGCGACCCCATAGACGGCAGCCCACCAGGCTCCGTCGTCTCTGGGATTCTCCAGGCAATAATACTGGAGTGGGTTGCCATTTCCTTCTCCAGTGCATGAAAAGAGAAAAGTGAAACTGAAGTCGCTTGGTCGTGTCCAACTCTTAGCGACCCCATGGACTGCAGCCTACCAGGCTCCTCCATCCATGGGATTTTCCAGGCAAGAGTACTGGAGTGGGGTGCCATTGCCTTCTCCAAATCATTTATATATTTCTCTATAAAAAATACAGTCGAAAGGCCTCCTCCGCCCCCCCCCTTTTTTTTGATTAAATAGTGGCTTGCTTTGAAGTAGAAATTCTACTTTGTCCCTTTGGGGTCATGAAGGGTTAGCTGGTGGGAATACAATGGACTAAGATTGTGACATTTGAGGGTACCAAGGACTGTCTGTGTAAGGTGTTAAACATACACACACACACACACACACACACACACAGAAGAGAAGCAGCATGCCTATCTGAATTGCTTTAGAAATGAAAACCAAAAGTTTCCACAAACAATTTCCACAAATATATAACAATCCATAGAGAAGAATGTGGTCTGCTTGTGGTGACATGGAGTCACCCTGTAGCAGGTGGGATGAATTCTAGGTTTGAATCTATTGTCCTTAGTATTTTGGCCTTTTCCCTCAACAAGATAATCACTTACTTTTTTGTGTGTCCCAATTACCTTAGAATTAAAAGTCCTGAGATAATATAAAAATTATGACTTACATATCTAAAAACTTATTATAGAAAACTTCTTGAGCAAATTATTATGGGAAGTTTTAAATAGCTGCTGAGAAATCTGTATGCAGGTCAAGAAGCAACAGTTAGAACTGGACATGGAACAGACTGGTTCCAATATGTCAAGGCTGTATATTGTCACCGTGCTTATTTAACTTACATGCAGAGTACATCATGAGAAATGCTGGGCTGGATGAAGCACAAGCTGGAATCACGATTGCCGAGAGAAATATCAACAACCTCAGATATGCAGATGACACCACCCTTATGACAGAAAGAAAGGAATAACTAAAGAGCCTCTTGATGAAAGTGAAAGAGGAGAGTGAAAAGGCTGGCTTAAAACTCAACATTTAAAAAATGAAGATCCTGGCATCTGATTCCATCACTTCATGGCAAATAGATGGGGAAACAATGGAAATAGTGACAGACTTTTTTCTTGAGCTCCAAAATTACTGCAGATGGTGACTGAAGCCATGAAATTAAAAGACACTCCTTGGAAGAAAAGTTATGACTAACCTAGACAGCATATTAAAAAGCAGAGACATTACTTTGCCAATAAAGGTTTGTCTAGTCAAAGCTATGGTTTTTCCAGTAGTCATGTACGGATGTGAGAGTTGGACTATAAAGAAAGCTGAGTGCCGAAGAATTGATGCTTTTGAACTGTGGTGTTGGAGAAGACTCTTGAGAGTCCTTGGACTGCAAGGAGATCCAACCAGTCCATCCTAAAGAAGATCAGTCCTGAATATTCATTGGAAGGACTCATGTTGAAGCTGAAACTCCAGTACTTTGGCCACCTGATGAAAAGAGCTGATTCATTTGAAAAAACCCTGATGCTGGGAAAGATTGAAGGTGGGAGAAGAAGGGGACAACAGAGGATGAGATGGCATCACTGACTCAGTGAACATGAGTTTAAGTAAACTCCAGGAGTTGATGATGGACAGTGAGGCCTGGCGTGCTGCAGTCCATGGGGTCGCAAAGAGTTGGACACAACTGAGCAACTGAACTGAACTGGACTGCAAGGAGATCCAACCAGTCAATCCTAAAGGAAATCAACCCTAAAGGAAATCAACCCTGAATATTCATTGGAAGAACTGATGCTGAAGCTCCAATACTTTGGCCACCTGATACAAAGAACTGACTTCTTGGAAAAGACCCTGATGCTGGGAAAGATTGAAGGTGAGAGAAGGGGATGACAGAGGATGAGACGGTTGGATGGCATCACTGATGCAATTGACATGAGTTTGAGTAAGCTCCGGTAGTTGGTGATGGACAGGGAAGCCTGGCGTGCTGCAGTCCATGGGGTCACAAAGAGTTTGACACCACTGAGCAACTGAGCTGAACTGAAATATCTGCTAAAATAGAGCAGCATAATGAACCTCCCATCTATTTTCTCTTTTTAAGATACAGAATTTCAGAAGGTTTGGTTTTCAAGAAGTAACGGCCATTTTTCCCACTACTGTGTCTGGGGACAGAGCCTGAAATGAGCAGACATGGTGGGACCTTCCCCAATGCAGCTCAGATGTAGCAAAAACAAGCTTTCTTGTCTTCTATCTCTTTTTGCTAGTGTTGACACTCAGGTCTTCCTGTGGCACTTAGCACCTGTGCCAAAGGTGACTCCTCAATTAAGACACTAACCCCAAACTTCTGGCCTGGAGAAGGCAATGGCACCCCACTCCAGTACTCTTGCCTGGAGAATCCCATGGATGGAGGAGCCTGGTGGGCTGCCCTCTATGGGGTCGTACAGAGTTGGACACGACTTAAGCGACTTAGCAGCAGCAACCCCAAACTTCTGGCCAGTGACCCAGTGCAAGCTAAAGTTAGACTAAATTCTTCAGTGCCAGCCCAGCGCACACCTGGTACTTGGGTTTCTACTAGCTTCCTCTTCTACAGGAGGGTGGTTTTGCAGTGGTGTGTTCGTGGGTTGATGGTCAAGGCTGCACCAAGCCAGCCTCCATTCTCTGTGTACTGAGTGGAAGCCATGTACCTGCATGATACTGCAAAGACTGGCATATTTTTCCTTAGCACTGGATGGAAATCATTGCTGTTTTTAGATTTGCTTTCAGAATATTACCTCTGGAGCAGGGAATCCACAGATGTGTAGTTAGGGTTGCCTTGAGAAATGAAGTGAAAGTCTTGAACATGATGAATATACATTCTGTAATCATTGCTAATTACGGGGAGTATTTTCTTGTGTAATCCATTTATGGTTATTTTCGCTTCCTCCTGGCAAGTCTGAAATTGTCATCCTCAAGAGCATGGCTGCCTGTGATTTTTATGAATAGGAGTAGTACTGTTTGATTTTGCCCATCCATTCATCCACTCAAGCGTTCAGTACACATTTATTGATACCAGCTGTGTTTTGAATATTTTGGTAGATGCTGGGGACACAGTGATTAGTAGGATCACCTTCCCTTAAAGAGTTCGTAGACGAAAGGCAGGCAGTTAGATGCCAAAATAGTGAGTAACAGTGAGGTAAGTGCAGTGACAGAGATATGTGCAGCCTTTTAGGAGAACACAGTCAGCTAAGGCATGAGGTGGACAGAAGGGAGGAGAGGACACCAGGGGCAATCTGACTCTTGTTAAGGCCAAGAGCTGTGAGATAATGGGCCAGGGATGTAACACGGCTGCTCTGTGGCAGGGTCGGGTCTGTCGGTTCGGCTTGCTGATGAGGTGTGGGGCAGTCTTTGAAGGGGATTCAAGCAGTGGAGCAGCAGAGATATCTTTGTATTTATGTGCAGTGTGGTTTTCAGGAGCCAAGGGCTGGAAACTCCAGGAATGCTGAGGTGCCTGAACTATTCATTTGTGCATTTCATTAAGTAAACCTAGGAGAGTGAAAAAGCTGGCTTAAAACTCAACACTCAAAAAATGGCATCTGGTTCCATCACTTCATGGCAAATAGATGGGGAAACAATGAAAACAGTGACAGACTTTCTTTTCTTGGGCTCCAAAATCACTGCAGGTGGTGACTGCAGCCATGAAATTAAAAGACGCTTGCTCCTTGGAAGAAAAGCTGTGACCAACCTAGACAGTATATTAAAAATGGAGACTTTGCTGACAAAGGTCCATATAGTCAAAGCTATGGTTTTTCCTGTGGTCATGTATGGATGTGAGAGTTGGACCATAAAGAAAGCTGAGC
>NW_011494754.1:787860-788173 GCF_000754665.1 Bison bison bison | reverse complement strand
GTATAAGTATTGGACTCAACGTTGGAAGGTCTCCACCTTTGCTATGGAAGTCAAACGATCTTTCTTTGAAATGAAAATGGAGCCTACTGAACGTTCACATTCTTCTAGAGCATTTGAAAAGCCCTAACTTGTAGAAATCTGCTGTACGAGTTCCTTGAAGGCAAGACCCTCTATGTATGGATATGTCTTCATGCCTTAGATTGTGCCTCGAATATAGTGTACCCATCAACCCAGGAAAGGAAAGAATTGACTCGCCAAATATACAAAGAGATCAAAAGTGCCGAGCCAAGTGACCCCTTGAGGCTTCCAAGAG
>NW_011494754.1:773531-787760 GCF_000754665.1 Bison bison bison | reverse complement strand
GACTCATTTGAAAAGACCCTGATGCTGGGAAAGATTGAAGGCGGGAAGAGAAGGGGATGACAGAGGATAAGATGGTTGGATGGCATCACCAACTCAGTGGACATGAGTTTGAGCAAACTCTGGGAGATGGTGAAGGACAAGGAAGCCTGGCGTGCTGCAGTTCATGGGATTGCGAAGAGTCTGACAGGACTAAGCGACCTAAGAACAAGAAAAAAGCCTTTATTGAGTACTTACTGTGTGCCCTGCTCTCTTCTAGGCACTTGCAATATTCACTTACATAGAAGAACAAAAGAGAGAAATAGTAGTAAGATTTTGGGAAATTACATTTATTTTGGGATATTTTATCTTGGATTTGGGCCTCTTCTATGGTGGAAACTAGTGAAGATTTAATAAATCAGCTCTTGAGATTTCAAAAATTGGTTATTCCAGTCTGTAGATTATTCTAGGCTGGAGACTCATTTTTCTGCTCATTAGCACCTCTGCCAGAGGCTGGGTAGAAGGGCAGGAAGAATAACTTCAGTCTCACCTGGCACTTGTTAGCAGATTTGATAGAGAAAGTGAGATTTATATTTCATATAAAAATTGGATTGCAAGTTGTCTATACGCTTGTTCTAGTCTGTGGTTCTTACTCTCTATGAAGCCCGGCTAACTCTATGTCTGGATGTATCTGGTGGGTGTGTATCTCACACACTGGGTGTGAGATTAACCCTGGGAAATTTGGTGTGAGCAAAATAGCCTAGGAATTAATACACTTTATTGTTTTAGTGATCACAGTAATCATTTGCAATATGAAGTAAGTTACCCTGGTCTGATATAAGGATACAGAATTTATTTTGTTATTCCTCTGATCTTTATTTTTATTTTGCTAGTTTAGGAGTAGGAATTAAAAAACAAACAAATGACAGCTCCCTGAGGCCTTGGAAAGTAATAGTATATATATCTCCTAGGGTTTAGGCGAGATTTGTATGAATTAATAGAAGCAATGAGTAAGGTCTTGCACATGGTAAATATTGTATAAATATTGGCCATTATTATTGCTCTACTTTTGAAAAACCAATCATGAAATTAATAAGCAACAGGTGAGAACGATGACAATACTAGGTGATATAACATCTAGATAATACAACGCGACATACAGGGTTAGATAATATATCAGCCTTACTCCACTAGCAAGGGCAGAATAGACATTTAAAAAGGCTTAGGTTCAAGGAAAGTTGAAAGTGTTTATACTTGTCATTTGAAAAATTCTTGTTATAAACTAAGAAACAGGCAAATATACAGCATTTGAGCTGTGACTTTTCTTTAAGAGTCCCTGAAATAGTAACTGTGAAGAGTGCGCGCAAAAGCATGAATGTCTGTGACTAAATAGATAGCTCAGTTTATTGAGCACTGTGCTCATGAGCCTGATTTCAAGACAAATGAAACATTAATGTAAATTGTTCTGAATTTTCTAAGAGGTCTATACGTCCTTAAGTAGAGGATGTACAAACTCTTAAATAGCAGCATATATTCTGCAATCCAGCAGCTTTCCAAGCTACGATTTTTATGACTATCTTTTGCATTTGAAGATGCAGAATTTGAAATTTCTACTTTTGTTCAATTCAGCAAGCTATTCTCGAGATGCGACTGGCGAAGATACTGAGCACAATGAGAGGGAGAGATGGAACCTAAAGTGACTTGTTTCTTGGTTGCAGTGACTTCTAAGCAAAGTGAACCAGCTATAGATCTTCCCTGATAGCTCAGTCAGTAAAGAATCTGTCTGCAATGCAGGAGACCCAGGATTGATACCTGGGTCAGGAAGATCCCCTGGAGAAGGGTGTGGCTACCCACTCCAGTATTCTTGCCTGGAGAATTCTGTAGACAGAGGAGCCTGGTGGGCTACAGTCCATGGGGTCGTAAAGAGTCGGACATGACTAAGTGACTAACACTATGCTTATATAGTGCTGAATGGTGATGACTTTATAATTACGGTTAGAATACCTTCAGTACAAGAATGAGGCCTTGGGGAAGAGGAACATAAATGTGTAGTCATTGTACGAACTGGAGGATAATCACCAGTTGTGACTGTGGGCCCCTTTTCCAGCGGGCAATGATTTCTTGGCCTCTGGCTATGACTTGGCTAGTGGATTCTGTCATTTTGGTTATTTTTTGGAAGAATGAAAAGGAAACGGGGGAAGCATGTTCATAAAAAAAAACAAAACAAAAACCCCCTGAGGGGGTTGGGCAAGTGGGAACAAATGTCCCCAGGCCTCCAGACCTTTTGAATCATGCTGGTGATTTTAGCATCACACCTGTCACGTGTCTACTGGTATTTGGAAACAGTCTTGATGTCCACGAGCTCATAAATGTCACATTTGGTGGTGGTCTCGAGAGCTCCAGAGTTAAGGCTAGAGAGTATTGAAAGGCCAGTGTTCCTTATGGTGATGGCTGCCCTAGTTGAAAGAGCTGAAGTTCTGTGATAGGAAGGAAGTTTCCTGTTTATATTAATACTGCAGGTTTCCAAGGTATTTAGAATGGCGTTGTGTTTTCTTCTTTAGATGTGAATTTCTCCACTTATTAATGGCCGGTTTTACCTCCCATGCAGGAACAGCTAGCTGAGGGGGAATTCAGCTTCCATTGTTATGGCTGGGGATTTCCTCTTTCCACGGTTGGGGAAACCCACACGCCCATGTTTGCAGTTTCAGCATTCACCAGGCATTTCCAAGTGCCTGGAATGGTACCGTGCACTTTGCTTCTCTCACCCTTGGATACCCTCCCTACTGAAAATGCGCTGATCTTAATTCAGAAGACAAGAGGAGGATTTGTATTCTTTATGCGGAGTCTGTGGTGGACTAAATGTGTTCCCCCTAATTCACTTCTTGAAGCCCTGATCCCCATGTGATGGTGTTTGTAGGTAGAGCCTTTGAGAAGTAAAGACGGTACAAGCCTCGTGATGAAATCAGAGTCCTTAGAAGAGGCCAAAAAGCTGGCTTTCTCTCTCTCTCTGCCATGGATGGATACAGCAAGAAGGCATCCATCAGCAAACCAGGAGAAGGGCTCTTATGAAGAAGGAAATTGGCCAAGGCCTTTAGCTTCGACCCTCAACCTCTGAAAATGTAAGGAATAAGCATTGTTGCTTAAGGTGCTCAGTCTAGGGTATTTGTCCTATCAGTCCAAGAAGACTAAGATGGAGTCTTTAGGCAACTCTAAAGGAATCTGTCCTTAGCCTTTCATTAAATGTTAAAAAAAAAAAAAAAATGGTACTGTTCATTCTATATGATACCATCCATTCTGTATGGTAACTATGGTGGCGCTACTGGTAAAGAACCTACCTGCCAGTGCAGGAGATGTAAGCGACTCAGGTTCTATCCCTGGGTCACCCTGGGTTGGGAAGATTTCCTGGAGGAGGAAATGGCACCCACTCCAGTATTCTTGCCTGGAAAATCCCATGGATAGAGGATCCTGGCGGGCTATAGTCCATGGGGTTGCAGAGTCAGCCGTTCTATATATTTGTTTAGAACCTCAAGTTATCGTTATGTCAAGTTTAAAAAAATGTTGACAGTTTTAGTCAGACTGGAAGTAATTGATCACTTTAAAGTTGAAAGTGGGATCATTGCTGGAGTTGAACACCAGTGTTTTTCATTCTAGACACTCGGAAACGTGAATGCTGGTACTTGAGTCAGCATGTGAAAAAAAAGGCAGTGAGTTCAGTGTCTGCCCAGTGATCAGAGCCAATTAAACAGGGAAAGGCAAGCTAATGCTGGTAGGGGCAGCGGCAGCAGAGTTTTCATCTGCCTTGTTCTCTGGATGTAGGACTCCTGATAATTACCAGTGGTATGCATCATCAGCAGAATGCAGCTCAGGAATTAAGAATCAGCAAGCCGGCATCTGAGTTTTCTGCATGGGAGAATTTCCTCTGTGAGACTAGCCAGTGGTGATGTGTTTTATGCGAGGAAGCTATCCACTCAGCTGTTAAACTGATGATTGACTTGTGATTTGTAAGATTTTTCTGGTGGCCATTGCCTATAATAGTTGTTATGTCCCAGATATGCTGTGAACTTTTTCCTAAAAATAGCCCTTGTGATAGGTTCCCTACCCTTTCACATTTGCTGTTGGGGGTTCTCATTTTTCAGTGCTGTAATGATTGACATTTCTAATAAATGTTAGTAGATTTGTCCCTAAGTTTCTCTGAAAGCTCTGTAATATGCCTATTATTAATATTATCTGGCAATTTTTCAAAAGGGACTTTTTCTAGACTCTTCACATTTCTTAAACAACCTAGATGACTCCTTAAAGAGTCATCATTTTTGGCTTTTATGATTTGTATGTTTTCAAACATGTGAAAGAGCTTTTAGGATTGGTTGCACAATTTGATTTGAAATTAAAAAAAAAAATCCGATGATGTATTTCATGAGAGATATTTAACTAATTTAATGGTAGCTTTTTGTACTCTGCAAGGAACCTTGTATTTCAGTGATACTCATTAGTTACTCACTATTTTTCACAAATATTTCATTAATAATTTGCTAATGTTTTCATACTGGGGATAGGTGGCTGGTAGTATTACTGGCTGGTGATATTTCCTGTAGGGCATTGCACTTTAAGGGTAATTTTTCTGGAGAATTTTGATAATTACACTACCATACTTGAATATGGAACCCAGCTCTGGACATTAGAGGATAAAGGACCACAAAAAAAAATAAAAAATAAAATAAAAAAATAAAGGATAAAGGGCCACTGTGCTGTTGATTCCAAGATAATATGATACTGTAATACTGTGTGTGCTCAGTCACGTCCAACTCTTTGCAACCCCATGCTCCTCTGTCCATGGGAGAATATTCATGCCTCTGTCCAGGCAAGAATATTGGAACAGGTTGCCATTTCCTTCTTCAGTGTATCTTCCTGACCCAGGGATCAAGCCCATGTCTCCTGTGTTGGCAGGTGGATTCTTTACTGCTGAGCCACCTGGGAAGCCCTATCCCAGGATATTGGAGGGATGTCCATCAGATAGGCAGTAGCTGGCAGGAGCCCTAATCATCTTCTGTAGTTGGGCCTCAGGATTTCATCTCTCTTCCTTCTCACACAGCTGCTTGTATGGTATTGAGCCCTTACTCAGGATGATGGGTTGAATGAAGTTGGTCTGGAATTTCACTTTCTCCTTCAGAGGTGTTCAGGAATCATTAGAGCTTGACTATTCAACACAGTAGCCACTAGCTACATGTGGCTATTTAAATTTAATAAATTAGGATAGAATTACAATTGTATTTAAATTAAAAATTCTTCTGTTGCACTAGCCGCATTGCAAAGGCTCTATAAGGAACCTGTGATGAGTGGGCTACCATAATGAACAGCACTCCAAGTTCTTTGGACACTGACATCTATGGAGATGCAATGGTGTGCCCCAGGTTCATAGCTAGTTAGTGCAGAATCAGTTTCCACAGGTTTAGCAATTAAAAAAATGTATATATCACGTGATCCCTCAGTTTTGGGGCATCATCAGTTCAGTTCAGTCGCTCAATCGTGTCCGACACTTTGCGACCCCATGAATTGCAGCATGCCAGGCCTCCCTGTCCATCACCAACTCCCAGAGTTCACTCAGACTCACGTCCATCGAGTCGGTGATGCCACCTAGCCATCTCATCCTCTGTCATCCCCTTCTCTTCCTGCCCCCAATCCTGCCCAGCATCAGAGTCTTTTCCAGTGAGTCAACTCTTTGCATGAGGTGGCCAAAGTACTGGAGTTTCAGCTTTAGCATCATTCCTTCCAGAGAACACTCAGGACTGATCTCCTTTAGAATGGACTGGTTGATCTCCTTGCAGTCCAAGGACTCTCAAGAGTCTTCTCCAACACCACAGTTCAAAAGCATCAATTCTTTTGCGCTCAGCTTTCTTCACAGTCCAACTCTCACATCCATACATGACACTGGAAAAACCATAGCCTTGACTAGGCAGACCTGTGTTGGCAAAGTAATGTCTCTGCTTTTGAATATGCTATCTAGGTTGGGGCATCATAAGTTGAACTAAAACGTTTGGCCCTGGGGACTATCACATCCTTCTTTGAAAGTCTGTGAGGGAGACTCAATAGCAGAGTTAGAAATTAGTTTTTACCTCATAATTCTAGCTTCATAAGTGTTTATGATTCATCTTAGGTTGGGGGTGTGTGTATGTGTATGTGCATGCCTGTGTGTGTGCATGCCCATCTGTGTACAGTGGTAGTTTGCCACATATGCCATATATTGCTAACTCTGGTTTGTATGATGCTCATCACTTAGGTAGACATGGGGGTCTAGAATCACAGGATATTGGACTTGGACAGCAACTTTGAAGGTATTTAGTTAAACCTTGCTTGTGAGTTTCTGAAGTAGGAGTGATCCTTGGAATAGCTTCCTCCTAGAATTATTCTAAACCTTATGATCAAAATGGTCAGTCAGTTCAGTCACTCAGTCATGTCGGACTCTTTGCAACCCCATGGACTATAGCACGCCAGCAGCCAAAGATGGAGAAGCTCTATACAGTCAGCAAAAACAAGACTGGGAGCTGACTGTAGCTCAAATCATGAACTTCTTATTGCAAAGTTCAGACTTAAATTGAAGAAAGTAGGGGAAACCATTAGACCATTCAAATGTGACCTAAATCAAATCCCTTATGATTATACAGTGAAAGGGAGAAATAGATTCAAGGGATTAGATCTGATAGACAGAATGCCTGAAGAACTATGGACAGATGTTCGTGACATTGGATAGGAGGCAGTGATCGAGACCATCCCCAAGAAAAAGAAATGCAAAAAGGCAGAATGGTTGTCTGAGGAGGCCTTACACATAGCTGAGAAAAGAAGACAAGTGAAAGGCAAAGGAGAAAAGGAAAAATATACCTTTGAATCAAAATGGTAGAACACAGTAAATGATCATGGCCATTATTGTTGTGCTGTCTTCGTTGGTACTGATTAATAACACTCTTTTGAAGGAGGGTCCGAGTGACCAATCTCCCATGTTAATTTCTCTTTTTTCACACGTTGCTTCCCCTTCTTTCACCATTTTATTATGAGGTTTTCTAAACACGCGGAAAAGTTGAGACTGTTAACGTGAAGACCCATATGCCACCACCTAGTCTCTGCCCTCTGTTTTACTCTGTCACACAGGCTGTCCATCCCACTGTCATGACCCAGTATTAATGAGCTTGTATTCATAGAGCATGAAGCTTGGTAGTTACTTTCTCTGTGAATTGGAGTCCTTCCCAACATAGTTTTGTCCCTGTCTTCCCCACTGGGTTGAGGAAATAAGGGGTTGAGTGGTAATGATGCTTAGGGTGTTGACATGGTACTCAGCACAAAGTACTACAATTAACTCATTTAGTCTTTATAATGATGCTAGTGGACACGTGCTGTCATTAATCTCCATTTTATAGAAGGAGACACTGAGGCATAGAAAGATGAAATGATATGTCCCAAGTCATATAGCTAGTAAGGAAAAAAATGAAAAATTGGGCAATCACTCTGGTTAGGCTAGGTTTAAAAAATTTTTTTTAATCTATAGAATTAATGGGAAAAAATTGAGATACCATTTTATGATCACGAAAAATAACCTCTGCATTTGTCTTAAGCTGCTAGTTTGTGGCAGCTGCTGTGCCAGGAGCTGGGGTCATGCAGGTGATGACATCAGGTCTCCTCCCTGCCCAGCCTAATGGACAAAAAGCCACCGTGAGTTGTTGGCGGATCAGTGTTTTAATATAAACAATTTTCCTGGAATAGTTAGAAATGAAGGATTTCAGTAACAGAAAGTTACATTATGTATCTAGTTTTACTTCACAGAAACCTTTGCACAAATAAACAGTTGCTTTTTGGGGGTGTTTGTGACAGGATAAATAATTCCAGCGAATGAACAGTACCTTTTTGTAAATGTCTTGCCATTTACAGACTTATTTTCTTCTGCCATAGCAGAGGAAAATAATTTGGGAAAAATGCATTCAAGGATTATTTACTTTAACCATAAAACATATTCAGAATAATGGTATGGTAAAAATGAGGGCTTTCCTGGTGGCTTAGTGGTAAAGAATCTGCCTGCCAGTGCAGGAGTCACGGATTTGATCCCTGTCCAGGAATATCCCCTGGAGAAGGAAATGGCAACCCAATCCAGTATTCTTGCCTGGAAAGTTCCATGGACAGAGGAGCCTGGTGGACTGCAATCCATGGGGATGCAAAGTGTTGGATACAATCTAGTGACTGAACAACAACGGGTACCAAATTACACTTCCCAAGGCATCTTATCACTTTAAAAACTATTGCTACTTCAATATTTTTTCCCTTTTATCTTTTTCAACGTTTTTTATTTCAATGTACCAGCACACCACAAGAAATGCAAGTTACAACCTCAACAGGGGCCTGGAGCCTTGCCCAGGTGGCTCACATCAGTGTGAGTGTGTGGACACGTCTCTGTGCCCTGCTGTCTCCAAGCCCATTGCCTTAAGAACATGGACTGTTGTGGCGGGGACGGATGGGTGACGAGCTCATTAGGAAGGGTGTACAGGGTGGGGAAACAAGGTGCCACCATGACACCAGAATCAACGTTGGTTGAATGGCAGAGTAAGGAATTCTTATACATCAAGAACAAAAGCATCCTCTCTGATAAATGTTTAGCATTATTGAAAATTTAGAAACTCCCTGCTCTAGGCTCATTGGCTTCTTTGGGTAAGGGAAGGCTTCTTTAAATTAAAAAAAAAAAAAAAAAAATTTCTAGGTTAAAATAAACATTTTCAGTTGACCCTCCTTGGGGCCACTCCTTGATTAATATCTCTGTGAATAAGATGATTAATCGAAGAATGCCTCTTATAGCAGAAAATGAGATAATATTAGGGACTTTGTAGTTTTGTTTTCATTTTTCCTATTAAAGCATTTAAAATGTATTTTTATTTATATATAAGTAATAATTTGAGAACCTCCTCAGTGATCACTCATATATTGTGATTTAGTTTTCTGAACCAGTGATTTACCTAAGGACTGCAAGTCATCCTTACTAGCATTCCTGTAAATGTGCTGTTATAAATGATAATTTTATATAGAGAATAGAGGAAATCAGATTGCATTTGTCCTCCTGTTGAGGTGAGTGCAGGGGGAAGATAGTTTCCAGCAAAGTAATGAAGCCTACGGTTCTTGCTGTGGTGTTGACTTTTCTCCTGCCTGGCTACCTTGACCGTGGCAGTCCTTGTGACTTCCATATGTCACAGATTCTAAATACAATTCTGTGCCTCGTCTTCCTCCCAGAGTCTTTCCCCCACTGTAGTTATTTCTTCATTGATGCGTAATACTCAAGCTCTTCTTTATTCAAGACTCATCCCCTTCAGGGCTTGCAGATTTATTTTGATGGCACTTCCTGGAGGGCTTGCTGCCATTTCTTTCCAGGAAAAATTAAAATTGTCCTGCTCCCACCCTTTTTAAAAACACTGTCTATTTCATAAGAGCCACAGAATTATAAAAAACTTAATAGGATTATTAACATTGTTTTGAAAAGTCCTCACTTGGTCACAGAACTACAGAACTGAAAAAAAGAGGTCTCCTGGGTCACTCACCTTCTTGCTTCCTGAAGCCCTGGGAGTAAAAGCATCCCAGGAAAATCAGTAAATGTCACATCTTAGTCTTCTTCAGGTGGCTTCAGTAACTCCTAGTTTGAGTCTGTTTTTTGTTTCGATAGGAAGTTAAAGGAAGTTCTTCCCTGACCTGAAACTTTGGAATGATATGGTCACAGGGTCCCTTCTCTTAGAAGTAGTCCCGGTTATTTTCTGCAGAGTTGAAGAAATGGGTGCAGCAAAGCTGAGTGGCTCACCTAGCATGGGATAGCTCGTTAATAACTGCTGGTTTGTTAATGGTTGCCGTTTCTGTGCCTTTGCTCCGTGGAGCCACTTACTTTAAGGTCTCCTGTCCTTGGCTGATTAACAATTTTCATGTAAATGCTAGCTGATGAAAGAGGCTGATGAGAGATACTTGAATCGATTGTCATTTAGCAAACACTTTTGGGAGGGTGAGTTACCAAGATAAAGATGATTACTGTTACTGGGATAAAGATTATTAAAGTCTATCCTCTAAGAGCAAACAGTCCATCAAAGTGTTTTCAGGCCTGTCCTTTGTGGCTCAGACGGTGAAGAATCTGTCTGTAATGCAGGGGACCTGAATTTGGTCTCTGGATCAGGAAGATCCCCCGGAGAAGGGAATAGCAGCCCACTCCAGCATTCTTGCCTGGAGAATTCCATGGAAAGAAGAGCCTGGTGTGCTACAGTCCATGGGGTTGCAAAGAGTCCGACACAACTGCACAACTTTCACTTTCCCATCTTAAAGTTCTTTCTAGCCCAGTGATTCTAGATTATTCCCCCCCTCCCCCAAATTTTGCTATTTTTACGTCTCCACAGAAATAAGTGCCTGGTGGTTAAACTACCATAGAAGGTGGGATACCAAGTTGTGGTGTATAGAGTCTAAGCAGGGGAATGCAGCCTGATTGATCCAGTTCATGTCAAGAGAGCATCATCAGATAGGTGGTTGGAGTAGAAATCTGGATGGTTTGGGGAAATGGCAGCAAATAGACCTGGAGGAGGGGGCAAGCACTCAACAGTAATGGGGCCATTCTGAGTATGGGCTAGGGTAGAGGGTAAGTCTAAAAGTCAGAGACTGAGTGGGGAGACTTGCAGTTAAAGGCACCAACCAAAGAAAGGGCCCTTTTCATGTGAATGTTCCTCTTCCAGAGGAACCACTTTTGGGCACTGGTTTTCCATCAAGTGCGCAGCTTGGTGTTGACTGGGTTGCTCAGACAAGTGCTGTTTATCTGGGTAAAGACTGGTTTGTCATGTGGCTGATCTCTAGTGTATTGGGGATGGGCTGTCATCTCTTTTCCACCTAATGTATTCTTAGACCTTCCGTCTCCTATGGTTTTCCTGGAGCATCCATGAAGTTTGAAATCTTATTTTAGGCAGTTCAAATTACTCAGATATCCTTGCTTTAAGCATATGCACAAGTTTGAAGTAAATTCAGGTTTATTTTCTTTTATTCACATAGCTTTGTGGGGCACTATGGGGGGAGAGATGTGTCTATTCCTGGATTATCATTTAATATTAATGCCATCTTTCTGTGTAAATCTGAATGTTGTAAGAGTATTGGGAGGAAAAGGATTCATTTCCTAAGCAATCTGAAGAGGGGCCACATCTCTGAAGATTGGGTTACTGCAAAAGACGCATGGCTGGAGGAAGAACTGTTTACGAATTAATGACCAAGACAGTTACAATGTTTTTCTGATGTGGATGGAGCTTTGCATCACTCATAGTGAGACCCAGTGATATTCGTGACTAGGTTCTGTTCCTCCAAGAGCTTCAATGGGGGTAGTTCATTTGTTTGTGCTCAAAATTCACAGCCACACATGCCTCTTTAATGGCTCAGTGGTAAAGGGATGCACAAATATACAGAAAATAGATATTGGACAACGACCTGTTGTATATAGCACAGGGAACTCTACTCAGTATTCTGTAATTACCTACATGGGAAAAGAATCGGAAAAAGAATGAACTCATATATACATGCATAACTGAATCACTTTGTACATTTGAAACTACCACTGACTAGCATTATAAATCACCTATACTCCAATAAGGGCTTCCCTCGTGGATCAGACGGTAAAGCGTCTGCCTGCAGTGTGGGAGACCCGGGTTCGATCCCTGGGTTGGGAACATCCCCTGGAGAAGGAAATGGCAACCCACTCCAGTACTCTTGCCTGGAAAATTCCTTGGACTAAGGAGCCTGGTAGGCTACAGTCCACGGGGTAGCAAAGAGTTGGACACGACTGAGCAACTTCACTTCACTTCATACTCCAATAAAGTTTAAAACAAATGAAAAAAAGAACACACAAGTGGAGAAATCGGCACATGTATTAAAACAATGTGTATTCCCCTCCTCTCACAGAGATCTCCCTATGTAGGAGTGTCAGTCCTGTCCTTCCCTTGAGTTAATCGTTTTCTTAATGTGAAATGCTTAGGATGATAGACCAGTGCATCTTTTAATTACTGACTAGCTTGTTATTGTGGAGAAGGCAGCGGCACCCCATTTTCCAGTACTCCTGCCTGGAAAATCCCGTGGACGGAGGAGCCTGGTGGACTGCAGTCCATGGGGTTGCTAAGAGTCAGACACGACTGAACGACTTCACTTTCACTTTTCACTTTCATGCATTGGAGGAGGAAATGGCAACCCACTCCAGTGTTTTTGCCTGGAGAATCCCATGGACAGAGAAGCCTGGTGGGCTGCCGTCTATGGGGTCGCACAGAGTCGGACACGACTGAAGTGACTTAGCAGCAGCAGCAGCCTGTTATTGAGTGGAAATAGGCTGGCTTTTGAAAGCTTGATGTTAGTGAGGCTCATTTATGTGATGGTCACATGCAGAGGACACAGGCGTGCTGTCTTCAGGTTAGGAGCGGGGAGACTTGGATCAGACAGCTGCCTTTGTTCTGCCAGACCCTGTGCTAAGTGAAGTGTGACGTGGACAAGCTCTTTGAGGTGCACAGAAATTGTTGCCCGACATGAGAAGACTGAGGAATAAATCAGGTGACCCGTGGGCCAGGCGCCATAACTTGGTTTAAGGTGGCGATGACAAGCACTGATAGTGAGAGGCTCACCCCACAGTGGGGACTGCTGGGAACACAGGTGTAGAAACTGATGGATGAGGGTTCAGTTCTAACTCCTTTCAGTGTTGTTGCTGCTGCTGCTAAGTCGCTTAGGTCGTGTCCGACTCTGTGCGACCCCAGAGACGGCAGCCTACCAGGCTCCCCTGTCCCTGGGATTCTCCAGGCAAGAACACTGGAGTGGGTTGCCATTTCCTTCTCCAATGCATGAAAGTGAAAAGACTGTAGCCCACCAGGCTCCTGTGTCTATGGGATTTTCCAGGCAAGAGTACTGGAGTGGAGTGCCATCGCCTTCTCCGTTAGTGTTGTTAGGGCAAGTTAAATTAAACCTAAGTTTCCTTATCCATAACACAAGGATTATGGTACCTGCTGTACAGGGTTAAATGCAGTATGTTAAGGGCCACAGACTTCACAGATATCACCCTTCCTTCCTTCTTCATCCCAGGTAGTTCTTAAGATGAAGAGCAGTTGTGACCTACAGTGTTGGGGGAAGTCATATCTTTAGATATGGATGTGCAAGATGCTATCTAAGTGGTCCAGAATGGAAGGCCAGTGTTTATGGCTAGAAATACCCTGGGTTCTCTGCTTGGACAGGTAAAATATGGATGACAGTGGTTGCCCAGCTCCTGGGGCTGCTGTTCCAAGTATATCTGCTCAGGAAAGATACTGGGCTTCCCATCTTTACCCTGTGTGCGAATGTGGGTGTAAACTGGCCCATGAACCAAAGAAGACCATCAACAGCCAAGGCCCCTTTGACCCAGGGATGCTGATAGGAGTCCTGAATAGAATGCCACCTTTTACTGAGGACTAGTGTGTGTTTTGGGGACTGGATGTGAGTTGACTTTCTGAAAACAGTTGCTAATTAGCAAGTTTTGTAAAAAAAAAAAAAAAAAGTCAGAGATTGGGAAACCAGATATCAAACCAGCCCTTGAACACTCAGAAAATAGACTGGCTTCTAATGAGTAGAAAACACAAGTTCTTTTAACTTATTAAATTTGAAAAGAACACTAATGAATGTAGAGGGATGGTTTGGATGGAGCCTGCTCTGTGTAGGTCCTTCATGTAGTTGTTAGAGATTTCATAAACCAGATTATGCCTGAGGTGGGGGAAATTCTATATCCAATTCAGATGACTCATTGGTCTGTTACAGAAGTTAAAAAATGGTTTAGTGTGGCCTTTCAGAGACGTATTATTACTGTGATGCTTTTTTTTGTGTGTGTAAGCATTTTCAGTTTTATTGTTATAAGTTGCTGAAAACTATTTCCTTTGTATTTTTGAAAGTTTAATTTTGACACTGATATTTTTTACTAGAAGAGAAATTTCTTCCTAGTATCATTTCTTAAAGTGGAGAGTTATTTTAAAGCTAGGTATTAATATTATTATTACAGTAATACTTCATGGTTTATAGCCCTTCAGATATGCTATGCTTTCACAGGCACGTTATCCTTCCTGCTTGAACCTCACAACCCCTAGAAGTCAGTATTGTTTTGCCTTTTTTAAGCTGTGAGAAAAGATGACTTCTGAGTTAAGCCATATAGTTGAATCTAAGAAAAGTCTTCTCACTCGTGTTTAATAATCTGCTGGTTTTCTACATTGCCTTTTTTTT
>NW_011494754.1:769003-773431 GCF_000754665.1 Bison bison bison | reverse complement strand
TTTTCTACATTTTTTTTTTTTTTTTTTGGTTAGAAGCACACTAAATCTAATCTTTTTTAAAATTTATTTTTAATGAGAGGAGAAATTGCTTTACAATATTGTGCTGGTTTCTGCCATACATCAACATGAATCAGCCATAGGTTTACATATGTCCCCTCTCTCCCATCTCACACCCTCTAGGTTGTCAGCAGTGGGTTTGTTGGGTCACGTAGCAAATTCCCACTGGCTAGCTATTTTACATAGGGTAATGTCTATGTTTCAGTGTTATTCGGAGAGGTATTATTTCTGGGTGAACCATGACTACTCTTATTATCATTAGACAGCTAATACTGAATTGTTGTAGTTGGCCAGGCTCTGTGCTTAAAAGCTCTTACATATATCCTTGCATCTAATCTTCACAATACTCATATATAGGAAGTGGATACTGTGTTGTAACCACTTACAGTTGAGGATGTGAGGTGTAGGGATATTAGATCATTTGCCCCAAACACGGCTTGGAAGCAGTGGAGCTAGCTCAGATGTGTCTGTCTTGAGAAGCACTGTGGCATCGTCTAGAATTAGATCTGTAGGAATTGTCCGACATGTACAATTAATTCATGGGGTATATTTCTACAGCTTCCATTTCTGTCCTTCTGTCCTCTTTGTCTTTAGTTCTTTGCCTTAAAATCTATGTGTAAATCGTGCTAATTTAGCACCGTCTGTCATGACCCCACTGTGACTTGGTTCTTCCTGTGTCCCTTCTGATTACTTTAGATTAACACACATCTGCCTGGAAGCTTTGTCTTTCTGCATGTCTTTGGAAGAATTAGAATCAGTCTTCCTGCCATGAAAGTGTCTCAGGCAATTAAAAAATTTTTAATTTTTTTTTTCATATAATGATGGAGTGTTGACTAATTCTCCTTTCTTGTAAAATGCTTTGCATAGATTTTGTCCCTGCACCCAGCTGTACTTAATGGTATTGACCAAAATCGTTTTCAGAATTAAGATGAGGAATTTTTTTGGATTCACATCTTGAAGCTCCTTTCAAAACTTATAATTTGGGGGAAAAAATCTCTTATGAAGGAAACATGTTTTTCTTTTGCTAAGCCAAGTGATGCTGCACAGCTGGGAACCTTCTGGGTAGGGAACCCTTAGCAGAACAGAAGTCGCCTTCCTTCACTTATAGCATTTAAAATCATCCACCATCTCCATTCACATCTTCATTGTCATCTGGCAACATATCTGAAGTCCCTGCCTATGTAGCATTTTGCATATCACTAAAGTGGAGGTGAGGGAATTTTTGAATGTCTCTGCTCACTGAAAGGAAACATCAGCTTGGATTAGACCAGACTGCATTTTAAAAGACCAGGGTAGCTCAGCTGTTCTGAGGAGGCCCCTCTAGATTCCAAGAGGCATAAATTCCAAGATTTATGATATAAGTTCTAATTTTATGCATTTTCTAGATATTGAATAGTATTTTTGGCTTCATTTAGAATGTACTTAGTATATTTATGCTTATTTCATAGGAACTAACACATACTTGAACAATCTTGAATTATTTTAATGTTCTGTGTTTGTTTTATCTTTGCTTTTATAATATTGTTATGTCTCAGTTCAGATTTAAGAATGCTGATCAAGGCTGTATGTGTGTGTGGGTGTGCTCAGTTGCTCAGTCATGTCTGACTCTTTTGCAACCCCATGGACTGTAGCCTGCCAGGCTCCTCTGTCCATGGGATTTTCCAGGCAAGAATACTGGAGTAGGTTGCCATTTCTTCCTTCAGGGGATCTTCCCAATTCAAGGGTCAAACCTGGGTCTCCTGCATTGCAGGCAGATTCTTTACCATCTGAGCCACTAGAGAAGTCCATAAAATATAAATAAATAAATAAATAAATATATATATATAATTGTTATATATATTTTATGGTCTTTGCAGGTATCTTAGTGGTAAACAATCTGCCTACCAATACAGGAGACACAGGTTCCATCCCTGGGTTGGGAAGATCCCTGGAGGAGGAAATGGCAACCAGTGTTCTTGCCTGGAAAATCCCATGGACAGAGGAGCCTTGCGGGCTACAGTCTGTGGGGTGGAAAAGAGTCAGACATGACTCAGCAACTGAGTATGCACACGTACATTTGTGTTATATAATATATAACAATGATTATCCTCAAGTCTGTAGTGTCTAGAAACACATTGGAGTTGAAAAGTAAGGATAATTGACTTCTTTTAACTGTTTATGGGAGACATAATGCCATAGTAGTTATATGTAACATAGAAACACAGGCTTGCTTGCTTGTAAAAGGAATACACTTTTGTTCTTTGGCAAGTATCAAAGTATCCTAGTATAATTTGGCAAGTATACTAGGATTTAGTATCCTCATTCTCAAAATGAAGGAACTGACAACTTCCGACGTCAGCTGTAAATGGATTGAATTGCCCTGTTAATCTCTTGGGTCATGCAATTTAGTATATAACTGGGGTTAGCCCGAGTGTTTCCAAAGCAAGATTACTGGAAGCTCATTCTCCAGCTGTTGGGTTCGGAGAGTATTCAAGAATGTTGCCCTGTCATTTGGATCTGGTTTGCTGAGGAATAAGCCAGCATCGTTATATGAGGCCATTTTGCTGATCGAGCCCCAGCCTAACAACTGCATCCTCTTCACCGTTCGGTTGGGGAGCCAGCGTCTTGCTTCAGGTGCCTTGCTGGACTTCTGGAAAGTCTGAGTCACAGGCTCCTAAGGACAGACACAGCAACCCTGTTTGTCTAGACAGCATTTTCTAGACCCAGATCTCAGCTCACTTGAATTTGGCAATCAAGGATTTACATGTAGTCTTTTTTTTTCTTTCTCATTTTCAAGTGATTTCTCTTTTTATGTCTTCCTAAGTTCTGCTCTTTTCCAACAAAACTATAGATTGACGCTGTACAATGTTGTTGTTTAGTCACTTAGTTGTGTCTGACTCTGTGACCCGGTAGACTGTAGCCTGCCAGGCTCCTCTGTCCATGGGATTTTCCAGGCGAGAATACTGGGGTGGGTTGCCATTTCCTTCTCCAGAGGCTCTATCTGACCCAAAGATTGAACCTGTGTCTCCTGCATTGGCTGGAAGATTTTTAACCACTGAGCAACTAGGGAAGCCCTACAGTGTACAGTGGGCTGCCTTTAATCTTCCTCTGCCTTGATTTTCTCAACTGGAAAATGGTGATACTAACTTCAGCTCCTTCATCTGTTTTGGGAAGAAAAATGAGATAACTGATGCCATAAAGTTCTTTTTAATTTAGAGCAGGAGGGAAACTCAATTATAATAAGAATCTTGTATCTTTATTTTTATGGGGCATTTACAATGTTAGCATTGAATACAAATCAGGGAGGGAAATCTCATTTTGAATGTCGTTGATAGAATGATGGCCAAGAAGGTATTAGAGGTGCATGCAAAAGCTAAGAAAATGTGTTTAAAAATGATGAACACCAAGCCATCTAATATTTCTTTTCAAGAAGGAGAATTAGATGGTGACTGTAGGGTGTAATAAAAAAAAATAATGTATATTTTGGGATTTTCCAAATCTATTCTGTATATATCCTTTTAATTTGATTTCAAGAGTAAAAGTGTTATGTAATGTTCAGGAATGTTTCGCTGTGTGGGGAGCTCTGTATGGTTCAGTATGGTAGCTACTAACAACAAGCGGCAACATTTTAACTAAAATTAATTAGAATTAAATTAAAATTTTAGCTACTCAGTCACACTAGTCACATTTGAAGTGCTTAGTAACCACACATGGCTAGTGGCTACAGTATTGGAGAGTCCAGATGTAGAGCATTTCCAGAAGATTCTGTGGGATAGGACTGCTCTAGAGAAACTGAAAAAAGGGAAAGTAAATTCCCTTCTTCCTCTTCCCCACAGCTGCATTTTATAATCTCTGGCCTTATATTATTATATTGTAAAAGCACAGTTGACATTTTATGAAGGGACGCAAAAATCCTGGAACCAGTTCTTTGCTCTCTATTTGCTTTTCTTCCATAATTATTTTCTTACGTAAGTAACAAATTACCTAGACCAATCCAGTAGTCCTCAAATCATGTGCCACATTCACTTGTTTTATAATTATTTCACAGGCATAAACCAAACTGTTGCCTCTAACAAAATAACTAATATATTCCAAATCCACTCTGTCCACAAATCCATCCGGGCTCTACCATCAACATATATCCAGGATCGGGCCCTTTTTGTCCACTCCACTGATCACTCTGGCCCCAGCCATCATCACCTCTCTTGTAAATTATTGCTGATGCAGCCTGAATGGGTTCTTGCTTCCCCTCCTGCCCTTTCACCCACTTTCAAGCCTGTTCTCAACAGAGAGATCATTTTAAATATCAGGTCACCTTACTCTTGTACGCAAAATTCCTGGCAGCTTCTCCTTTTATTCCAAGTAAAAGCGAAAATGTGGACAGTGGACTTT
>NW_011494754.1:754715-768903 GCF_000754665.1 Bison bison bison | reverse complement strand
CAGTGGACTTTAGGGCCTCATGGGTCTCACGGCCCCCTCTGACATCACCAGTGCGTACTCCCCTGAAGCTACAGTAAGCTCTTCTTTCTTCTCCAATTATCAAAAGTTTATTCTTGTCTTGGGCTTGCCTGGCGGCTCAGTGGTAAAGAATTTGCCTGTCAGTGCCAGGAGACGAGGGTCCAATCCTTGGGTTGGGAAGATCCCCTGGAGAAGGAAATGGCAACCCACTCCAGTATTCTTGCCCGGAGAATCCCATGGACGGAGGAGCCTGGTGGGCCCCAGTCCATGGGGTCGCAAAAGAGTCTGGCATGACTTAGCAACTAAGCAAAAATTCTTACTTCAGGAGTATGCTGTTGGCTTTTGCCATTTTCTCTGTCTGGCTCACTTGTTCAAGATGTCCACCTAACTCATTTCTTCACTTCTTTTAGTCCTTTTTCAACATGATTTCGTAATGAGGTCTCACCAAACTATTTAAAAATGTCACCAACACCACCCCTTCTCCAGTCCCCATATAACCCTCATTCTTCACTTCCCCTACTAGGCTTTTCTCCACAACACTTATCACCATCTGACATACCTCAGTGTGTGTGTGTGTGTGTGTGTGTGTGTGTGTGCGCGCGTGCGTGCTTTTCTCCACAACACTTATCACCATCTGACATACCTCAGTGTGTGTGTGTGTGTGTGTGTGCGCGCGCGCTTTTCTCCACAACACTTATCACCATCTGACATACCTCAGTGTGTGTGTGTGTGTGTGGCTTTTCTTCACAACACTTATCACCATCTGACATACCTCAGTGTGTGTGTGTGTGTGTGTGTGTGCTTTTCTCCATAACACTTATCACCATCTGACATACCTCAGTGTGCGTGTGTGTGTATGTGTGTGTATGTATGTGCTTTTCTTCACAACACTTATCACCATCTGACATACCTCAGTGTGTGTGTGTGTGTGCTTTTCTTCACAACACTTATCACCATCTGACATACCTCTGTGTGTGTGTGTGTGTGTGTGCTTTTCTTCACAACACTTATCACCATCTGACATACCTCAGTGTGTGTGTGTGTGTGTGTGTGTGTGTGTGTGGTCTGTCTCCTCCCAGTAGAATATACACTGTTTGAAGGCAATGCTTTATGTCTTTTTCATCTTTAGTGTCTGCAAGGTAGACCCTCAATGATAATCTAATGAATGAAAGAAAGACTTAAGTGAATGACAGTTATGATAAATCATGGGCTTTCCAGGTGGTGCTAGTGGTACAGAACCTGCTTGCCAATGCAGGAGACATAAGAGACCAGGGTTCGATCCCTTGGGTGGGAAGATCCCTAGAGGAGAGCATGATAACCCACTCCAGCATTCTTGCCTGGAGAATCCCATGGACAGAGGAGGCTGGCAGGCTGCACTCCATGGCGTCACACAGAGTTGGACACGACTGAAGCGACTTAGCATGCACATGATAAGTAATACCAAAAAGAACAGGATAGATGCATCGAAAAGAGTACTTTTTGGGAACCCAAGTGTGCTAGTTTAATGAGATTCATTTTAGCAAGAGACACAGAAACACAAAGACACACCATCCAGCATCATCTTTCCTCTACCCTGTTCCCCTCTGAGAGGGCTCTGGGATGAGGCTGCGCTCTCTGAGGGCTCTGCCAGGAGCCTATGGACTTCTCCTTCCCACTCTTGAGGGGCCACATAGGGGAGAGTTTGGACCAGGGCTGCAGGAGTTGTATGGGGACAACTTTAAAAAAAAAAGGACTTGGGGCTCCAGCTGGGCTGATCCTTCAGCAGAGTAACCAGTCCTTCAAGATGACCATGACACTCGAAGGCAGGAAAAAGGGTCCCTCTTGGTTGTGGAGCTGGACTCCACGGGTGTGTGTGCTGAGCGAAGGGGAACAGAGCAGGGAAGGGGCCAACCATAGTTTGCTGCCTTAGGAGGGAAGTGATGAGCTATAGAAACAGAAATCTAGAAACATGGAGGCAGAGAGTTCCCTTCCTGCACTGGGAAGCTGGTGATGCCAGACTGGGGCACCGGCCTGTTTTCTGGCATAGCTGGGGAGAGGGGAAAGCTTGGCAATGGTCGGGAGCAAAAACAAACAAAAAAATTAAAGGGATCACTTACAGTTTGCTGGTTCCCACTGAGGCTGGGAGGAGGAGACACAAACAAGCAGAGAGTCACTTGCTCACTTCTAGTTAAAGGGCGGAGCAGTAGCAGTGTTCAGGGGAGGCCAGCTTTTCACTTCCTCCCATCGTGCAAAGACTGGGTTTAGCTTCAAGAGCTCTGCCCCCAGCTTTCGCTTCATCTTGCAACTTTGAGCCTTTTGGCACAATGCTCGGGTGGGGTTCTTTGAACAGATGAGTGATATTCCTGTGTTCCCAGAGCAAAAACGTTTCTCCGTATAGCAAATTTCATTTATCTGAAGCTTCAAGAAGGAAAAACATGCTCTATTTTTTAAAATAGGTTTCCTCTTTTTGCCATGTCCTTTCATTATGCACTGGTTTTTTAAAGGATAAATTTTCTTCTGTTTAAATGGTCTATTAATTGTCACTAAAATAACATGTGATTTTTTCCCCCTATATTTTGTGTGAAGTCTGCCTGTCAGTACCCCAACCCACCCTTTGTAAATTGTTTTGTTGATTTAACTGTTTGCTCTGTTGGCACAATCAAGGGCAAAATCAAGATCTAGAAAGCCTTAGGACACCTGAAATCATTTATTGGAATGGATTTTGCTTTCCCTGCCTCCATTGCTAGAAATGGTATTGCCAGCCTGTGGGAGTTGCAGAAGACTAGAGTCTTTCTGGAGTGAATTTATGAGTAAAGAAGTTCTTTGAACACAGTAGGCAAAAGGCAGGGATGTCAGCATTTGGCATTTCTAGAACTTTCCTCTGTTTAGGTTATCTTTTTCTTTTTCTATTTCTCTTTCTTTTGGCAGCTGAGTTGGGGATCAGCTAGTATTAATGTATCTGTTTGAACTGGGTTGAGGTGAGCTGCAAACAACAAATTTTCAGGTACTTCCCATATAGGATATGACTATTAAATAGGAAGGATGTGTCAATTACGTGGTAGGCATCAGGAATAATGAGGCAAAACTGAATTTTTACAATTGGATTCACAATTATAGCAACTTTTTTTTTAACCTTCTGAGATCTTGCATTTTCATAGCTGGAAAGGAGGTAAGGAAGAGGAGTAAACCTTGACAAAGACAGATATGGTCCCTGCTCCCAAGTACCTTACAGTCTGGTGGGGATGGTAGATATTAAATATATAACTCCACTAATTAAAATTGTGATAGGTATTACGGAGGAAAGGAGCAAATACTGTGAGAATATATGATCGGGAGGCCTGCTGTAGTCTGGACTTTGTTAGGGAAGTTCTTTAGGTGGGGCTCTGAAGGATGAGTAGATGTGATCAGGGGAAGGTAAAGCAAAGAGGCAGAAGGAAGAACGGTTGGAGCAGACGGTGGGACCAGCAGAAGGCCAGTATGGCTATAACTGGAGGGGATGGGTTCGGGAAGGAGAGGGAGTGAAACGAGGCTGCAGGTAGAGGCAAGGACCAGCGTAGTCATGCGGAGCCACTAAAGAGCTTGAGTAGAGAAGTGATAGGATAAATGATTGGATGTTTAGAAGATCGCATCAAGATCCTTTATGGGCAGTTGATTTGATGAGGCAAGATGGGTCCGTGGGGAGGCTGCTCAAAGTGTTACAGGAGCAAGATGATGGTGGCCTGGGGTAGAGTCATTGTATTGGAACTGGAGAGAAGTGAGTGGATTTAAGAGATGTTTCAATTGCATTGAACTTGGTGAATGACTGAGATTCCATTGATGATGCCTGGATTTCTGGCTTGAGAAGCTGTATGGATTGCCATGGCTCATTACTGAGCTCAAACGCTTAGTGAGGAACAGATTCTGAAAGAAAGATCACATGCTGAGTTTAAGGGTTGAAGTAGAGTTAGAGCTGATGATTTAAGACAGGTTTGGGCTGCACAGGAACTTGGGAGCCCTCTGGGATTCACTGAAGTCATGGGAGAAAATGGAAGGTAGCAGGGAGTGGGGAATGGACATGACCAGGGAGGTGGGTGGAGAAATCAGTGGAAAAAAGAATTCAAGCACAAGGGGCTATATCAGCATTAAGGTGGTATCTAGTTCGGCTGTGAAATCTAAGTCAGTTCTGCCCATTACTAAGGAGAAATCTCATTAGGAAATGCTGAAAACTATATGTGGGGCTTAGCAACAAAGAGGTGGTTGGGACCTCAGGGGAGCTGTGGGGACAGAAGCCAGTTTTGAACAATAGGTTGCATTCGAGGCAGAAGAATGAATCAGGTACAGATCCTTTTTTGAGAAGTTAGGAGCAGGGAGGGGGTTAGATGGAGCTACAAGAGGGGTGTAGAATCCAGGATACAGATCTAGATCTTGGGAATCCTGTATCTGGACGTTTAGATATGGAACAGAAGACATAGTTACATAAACCTCTGCAAATGTGGGCGGGGTATAATCCAGAGTCAAGGCAAGGGGATAGGCATTTACCTCCAGCAGTTCAGAAGAAGGGGACAGATGGAGCCTCAGGAGCAGGCAGGTGGGGAGGGTTAGAGTGGGATGGTCAGCGGTACCATTCTGATGAAGTCTGTGTACTCAGTGGCGCAGGAAGGAAGCAGAATCAGTTTGTAGGCTAGCTCTGTTCTCCAGCTGTGCCTGGAAGCCACCATGGCAAGCCTGGGATAGGCAGATGGGTGGGTTCATCCAGGGTTGAGGTTTTTCCTCTGTGGGAGTAATGAAAGGACAGGGAACACACAGACTGAAGGTATTAACAGTAGAGGAATGATTTCAGTGGGGTTTTAATGGGATGAAGATGGCTGGGAGGATGTAGGATGGTCAGTGACCAGCAGTGTTGGGGTAGCGGGCACAGCTGAGTGGAGGAAAAGACGCATGTACTTTGCTAAGTGTGCGGCGTGTGTATGAATCACCTGGGGATCTTATTAAACTGCAGATCCTGATGCAGTAGGTCTGGATTCCCAGATTATGCATTTCTAATAAGCTCCTAAGTGCTGCTAGCCCCTCTGGTCCTTAGATCACACTGAAGGAGAAATGAGAAGGTGGTGGTCCAAGAATGGGATGCCTGAGCTGGGAATCATAGAGCGGACAGATAGCACAGCCCAGGGAATGACTAAGTGGACCACCAGAAGGTCAAAGAATGAGACGGGCCGGCTGGTCATCAAGTCTCTCAGGATGCGTGACAGTGATGCTAGCACTTACTGTTGGCAACACTGTTCTAGGCACCTCAGGTATAGTCTGTTGTTTAATCCTCACAACGGTCTGCCATGAGGTATTGATACCCATGATGATCCCTTATTTTACAGACAAGGAAAGTGAGACCCAGAGAAGCCTTTCCCCAAATCACCCTCACTTGTGAGTGGAGGAGTCAGGATTCACACTGTGGCCATAAAATTCTAGAACATCTAAAGAGTCCAGTGCCCTTATGTGAATGGATGCATTGCTTATCTCTGATGATGGAAGCTGGAGGGGGGATGGTATATAGACATTTTTAGCCAGATGTTAGCATCATCAGTGAATAAAGTTAAGAGAGTGCTAGGGTTTTGGTAAACTATCCCTTTTAATCCTCATCTAGAGCCATACCCATTTTACAGGTAAGAAAAATAAGACTCAGGGAGAGATGGCAAGTGAATTCAAATTGGTCCAAAGCCTCTTCTTCCTCTGTATCAGGTTTCACTCTTATCACCACCCAGACATGGAAGTTCTTTTCTAATTCTCAGATAGGCTATAGTTACCATGGGAATAATTTCTTCCTGTACTGAAAGCTGCATCCTGGAGATGATGTGTGGTAAACAGGTGACTGAGTGGGAGCCAGGGCATCTGGGCTTGGCTCTGTCTCTGACTAGCAGGTGTGCGCATGTGTCTATAGGTCTCAGTTTTTTTTAATCCCTATGGATCCCTTTCAGAGCTGTATTCAATAAGTATGATGTCAGTTAGAATGACTCCTTTCATACTAATGTTTACTATAGACTTAGCACTTGATAACTTGATAGGTAATCCCCGATTCTTACACAAGGATAAATATTGTCTCTGAATTAGAAATGAGGATACTGCAGCCTGGAGACTTACAGGAACCTGCCAACTTCCTCTCTGCTCACAAAATGCTAAAGCTGGGGTTTCTCTGAGGTTTTTGAATCCAAAGCTCATGTTCTTGCTATCCAAGCTTGCTTCCTCAACCTCTTCTGTATCCTCTTGCTTATGGGTGTAGATGGTGCCATTAGCCAGCTTTATCAAACTTTCAATACCTGGACCCAGAGAAGAAATGCATTTTATGTTGATTTTGAGAAGCAACCCCCCTGCATGCACGTCAGCATGCGCGTGCACACACACACACATGCACACATACACATATACACACACATGTGTACCGTGTGCACACTGATACCTCTGAAACAGAAGTTTCATGAAGCAATGCTTATGGTTTGTATTAGCAATGCTCTTAATTTTCTTTTCACTTCCAGTTCAGTTTAATCTATTTTATTAATATGCTTGTTAAACTCTACCGAATTGATTTAACTACCTACCAATGGGCTGTAGCCCTCAGTTTGAAAATTATGTGCACATCCAGATTTCTCAATATAATTAATCCAGATCTTTACCCCCTGCCTCTCCCTGTTTCTTCTTATGGAATGTAATGAAAAATATCTCTCGACCTGATAATTTCTGTAACAGTGTTAAATCTAAATCAATGCTTGCCCTCACCCATCTGCCATCCATACATCTGTAGAGTGAAAAACTATTTCATATATTTGTCCTGAGAGCAGGAATGAAAATGTATGCTTTTTTTCTTGCTGAAAATACTAATTAACAAAAAGTGAAGAATAAGGAAGTGACATTTGTCCCTCCTGGACTTGAGAAGATGAGGATAGAAGAACCTCTCTTGTGGGCTGATAAATTGAAAGGGTGTAGGGTGGGGAGGGACCGCAGCATTAGAATTCTGGTAAATGATGAGTGAAACTTACTTCATGTTCATCTGTGCCATATAGCTGTCTAACTACTATTACCGTTGGACTTGTCCAAGGCTGTGTGTTTATTGGACTCCTTTATGTACCAGGTCTTGTTCTGAGTACCTCACCTGTTATCTCAGCAGTTGTATTGTCTCCATGTTTTTACAGGTGGGGAGACCAAGGCATGGAGAGGTTAAGTGACCTGCCCAAGGTCACACAGCTAGTAGGGATTGGTCTCGGGGGGATTCATATCCAGGGAGGCTGCCCCTGGAGCTCATGGTCTTTATCATTAAGCTGTAACTGTCACATCTTTCAGGTAATTCTTTGTTAGGCACCATGCCCAGAACTGGGTTCTCACTTCTGGGTTTTGAATCCTGAGAAGAATCACACAGGGAAGAAAAATGGTTGGTATCCATTCACTCCACAAGGGCTGCCAGAAGGGACTTACCACTTGAGGGAAGAAGTTCTTGCTTCTCAAATTGGTAGAGTTGATTTAGTTTCTTTCTCTCTTGAGCTCTGGTTTTTAATTTAAAAGAAAACCAACAACTTTCAAAAAAAAAATGAGAGCTACCCATTTCCTTTAAATAAATTTATTTGTGCTTAAAATTTCACTGTCAGAGAAAAAAACAAAAATGGGAACCCTGATAAATGCAGACAGTTGTTTGACTCTTCCTGGTCTGTTTCCTCATTTTTAAAATAAAGGAATTGCATACGCCCATCCCTAGATCCCTCTTAACTGTGATCTTTCGCTAGAATTGGGTGCTAGTGACTCATGACATTTTCAGGAAGAGACCAGCTGGCCCCATGTTAGGGAAGCAGGAGAAGGTTTGTTAACGTGACCTTTGCATTCATGTTGTATGTTTTCTATATGTTTTACATGACTGTGATTCTACTGTTGGTGAATTAATTTAAACCATAAACATAACAATGATGACTAGCAGAGGTTCCTTCCCAGGCGTGCCTCGTGCAGACCACGGAGACCCCAGTGCTGAGAGGTCTGGGCAGAAACTCTGTGCCAGGTGAGTATCTTAACGTGACCTTCCTGGACCTGGCACTAGGAGTTAGATTCATCTTCACTCTTAGCCTAAGAAGTGGTCCCATTCCAGGGATTATGATCACGCCATTATTCTGCCTTTAAAAGCATGTCATTATCAAAGAATCAGTACGACCCATTCCAGAGTTTTGTATCAGACAGTGCTTTGAAAAGAAGATCTGAAATGTCAATGACATCAAGAAGACTTGAAGTTGTTTGAAAGTAGCCATGTGTTCATCCGTGGGAAAAACTTAGAGATGCTTGTTTTCTTTCACGCTTTGATGAAGCCTTACAACTTGCAATAAAGGGACTGTGGGAAGAATGAAGCAATTGTTTCTGACAAGCTGTATGTAAACATTGCATTTCTGCATAATGACATAAATAACCAGGTGAAAAGAAATGGATTTGCACAGGTGTTAGAGTACAAAGGTTTCCCCTGAAACTAGACATCTGAAGACAAAAACGCACCTCCAGTGGCTCTCTCCTGCTACCCGCCAATTGAGGGAGCATCTGTCCTTCCTGGAAGGAGAGACCCATGGAGGAGTTAATTCCTCTCAGCAAGTATTTACTGGTGACTTACATTCCTGGCAGTCCACGCAGAGCAAAGAGAAGCAGGGTCTGAGAACTGGGTCAGACCCACAGTGGGTCTGAGCCATAACCCAGCGTGTAGGAAAGTAACTCAGACATCTGTTCCAACCCCCTTATTTTAAGCTTGGGTGACTTGAGATCCACACAGATAGTTAACTTGTTCAGACTCAGGTCATTTGTCTAGCTTGAGATCAGACCCAGCCTAAATCTAGGAACTCTGTTCTTAGTATAATTGACATGAGTAATATTATTATAATATTGTAATAAAAATAATAAGAAACACCTGCTTTCCATACGCTGGCCCCTTCTGTATGCTGTCAGTACTTTACATACGTTTACTTAGTGACACGCAGTGACTCATTTAACCCTCATGGCTCCCTGAGGTATACATCATTGCTTCCATTTTACAGAAGAGGAAACTGAGGCAATGAGAAAGGGAAGTAGTTTGCCCCAAGTCACGCAGATAGTAAATGGTGACGTTTGGATCAAAACCCAGGCAACCTGATCCCAGAGTTTCCCCTCTAAACCACTAGGCAAGGGGTCAGCAAACCTATACTTTCTGTAAAGGACCAACCGGATAGTAAATATTTTCAGCTTTGTGAGCCGTAAGCATCTCTGTTGCATCTGCTCGGCTCTGTCTTCGTAGTGTGAAAGCAGCTGGAGACCACCAGTTAAATGAATGGATGTGGCCGTGTCCCAATAAAACTTTATTTATAAAAACAGGCGGGGCTGGATCTGTAGTTTTCAGATCCTACACTGGACTATGCCACCTCCTAGGGCACACTTATAAATGGCATTAGGAGAGATACAGATGTCTGAGGAGTGTGGTGATCTGGTTTTACAAGGCATTTGGGGCCAGAAATTGCACTAAAACAGTATGGTTTTTGTATTCCTTTTGGGTCTAGTGTCCTGCTTTGGCCAGAGAGAGTGATGGTCATCAAAGCCGTGTGCAGTGGGTTGTTAGGAGGCTGAGAGTCAGAAGAGGCTTTTTATTCTCCCTCAGCTTTCTGGTGACCTTGCACAAGTCCCTTAGCACCTGTCACTCAGAACTCTCCTCAATGGTGATAGCATTCCTTGCCACCTGTCCCTCTCCTTCTCTGAAGTGTGTGTCTTGGATTAATGAAGTCTTGTCCGAGATGTACTTGGAGCTGTGAGTTTGGAAGAGAGGAAACGTAGTAAGTGACAGTCATCGTTTAGCTTGCTTGCACATGAGCATTTTGGGGATATGAGACCATCGATCTTATGTTTGGCAGGAAGGGCCCAGTTTTAAATGAAAGGCACTTTTGGTAATGTGCGGGAGAGAATGTGGACGGAGGGGCCATAAATTTATGTGTTGCCTATGCAGCGGTAGACTTTAGGTAATGGCATTCTTTAGAGGGTGAAACATACTTATTTCTGTTTTTAGCAAGTGTGCAATGAGAGGATTCCATGGCCTACCTCATTATGTATCATCTCCGTAAGGAAATTTAGGCTTCTCTGCTAAGCTGTGCGTCTTAACATGAGGGAGGATTTTTATAAATGTTTCCAAGTGAAATTTTGAAGTTAAAAGTTGAACCAAGAAGCCTCAAAGGGAACCAAGCTGCTGCTTGCATTTCAATGAAGGGGAGAGGAAATTCATTATAGAGGTTGAAAATGTGGTTTGCATGCTAAGACTCTGGTGGAAGAATGGGCCTCCCGGACCGGGTGGGAGGGAAATTCTAGTTTGCCCTTTGTGGTTAAGGTTTCTTGACTAAGTACGCATAGACCTTCTAATGCTCCCCCTGCCTTTTTTTTTTTCATTTTTTTAAAGCTTTGTAAGAACATTTTTCTTCAAGTTTAAAGATACATATTGAACTGAAAATTTCAGCTTGTCTCAGAATCTTTGTTTTTTTTTCCCAATTGTTTGTTTTGTTCTCTTGACAAAAACTATTTAAAAATTCAATAGATGTTAATCTTTGGGAATCTAAACTTAAGATGCTCTCACACCAATTAAATTGATATATTCAGTGGAGATGTTCTTGGTACTGGGCTAGGTCTCTATTAATACGGTTGTATCTTACTGTAAACAATAGCGTCAATCCTGCAGAGCAACATTCTTCTGGTTCTACAGGTGAGCAGACTGAGAAGCTAACTCTGTGAGAGTGAATCAGCTAGAAAGTGGCAAAGCCATAACTGGATTCTGTCTTCCTAATTCCAAAACCCCAGCAAGTAGGGCGACCAAACGTCCCAGTTTCTGGGATGCAGGATTCTCAGAGCTAAAACTGGAAATGGAGATTGTGGTCACCCTGCCCAGAAGAGGCTTGCTATCCCAAGTGTCAAGGGAGTGCTCACTCATGACCAGGAAGCACGTCCTCATACACCACAGGGGGGTTTTCCTCTGTGATGTCTCCCCTCACCTGCTGGAAGCCACGTGTGTGCACCGTAAGACCTCTAGGGCCACAACTCCTAGGGCATCTTGGCCCCAAAGAGGAAACCTAGGAGCCTGAGTTCGTTGGGATTTCCAGCTTGCTGCTGCTGCTGCTGCTAAGTCGCTTCAGTCGTGTCCGACTCTGTGTGACCCCATAGATGGTAGCCCACCAGGCTCCCCTGTCCCTGGGATTCTCCAGGCAAGAATACTGGAGTGGGTTGCCATTTCCTTCTCCATTTCCAGCTTGAATGTAGCCCTATTTATCAGTCCAGTTTGGGTTGATAGAGCAAAAGGCACAATTCTTAGAGTGGTAGCATCCATAGTTTTGCACATGTGCTTCAAAATATTGCTATGCTCTTGTGCTCACAAGTGAGCCTATTGTTTGAAAGGCTGGGTAAGCACTGGAGAATTTTACCCCTTCTATTCCATCTCCTTCCAGGCTTTCTAAGGACAATTCGTTTGCCTTTGGGGATCAGATCAGACCACCGGAAATGGGGGCCAGCCAGCACAAAGCTTCTCCTCTCAAAGCCTGAACGTTTCTTTTCAAGCAAATGATTTTGACCTGTGTCCAGCTGCCAAAGGGCACTGTGTACTTAGGCTGCCTTTAAAATATTTCTAAAGAAAGGTTGGCATGCAGGGCCACAGATTGTGAGCGCTGTTGTTGCCAGAGTGAAAGCAGAAGTGATCATTAGAACATTATGCATCTACATATGGTCAAGAGATTGCTCTTTATGCAAAAGGTGAATCCGTGTGAACACACGTTTTTTTTTTTTTTCCTGTTTTAAAAAATATACTGAGCCAGGGCCCTGTCAGTGGCCCCTGGAAACCCCCCTGGTGACTTTCCAGGAAAGGACAGATCAAAAGCAGGCAGGGAGGTCACTTGATGCTTCAGCTGATTTGTGGGAGATGTTATTCTCCAAAATGTGATGCTTGTAAATGGATGAAAAGGCCAGCCTGTGCCACCGTGCTGGGATCACTGCCGTGTGTCAGTTACATGGGTGCCTGTTTTGAGATTAGTTTTTAAGACTTAGTCATTAGATTCACACAGGGGACCTTGTAATCACTTAATTACCGGTGTGCTTGCTGTATAATGTCAAAAGATGCCTTGTCATTTTTATTTCATGTTTTGTTCAAGTTTCTCTGTGACTATGTCCCAAATGAAATACCCTTCAAGAACAAAGTATTTCTTCTGTGATGGGAGCCTGTTTCTGGGAGAAATAAGATACAAGCTCTGGTTGATGAGCAGAGAGAAAGGGCCAGGAAATGAGGGCAGAGCAAAGGGGATGGGAACAAGAGGAGGGGGAAGAGAATGAGAAGCTGGGGTTGGGTGTGGTGGGCATAGCGGTGGCCACAGAAGAGAGGAGAAGTTGAAGGGAGGGCTGGGCAACAGTCCAGGAGATGCACAGATAAGCTGAGAGAGACACATGTAGAATCAGGTAGACAGATCCAAATAGAGACACACAGAGATTAACCCACGATCAGAGAGAGGCCCTGGTCTACTGGTCTGGACAGACAGTTAAGAGTGGTCCTTGTTCGTATGTTATGCAATCATCCATCATCTTATTGATGACACTTTTACCTGTTTGCATCTTTCTGGCTTTAAAGATCTATAACTCATCTGTGTTTGTATATGTGCAGACTATTGAGGAAGCTGGCTCTTAGGTGAGATTTGAGAGCCTGTATAAGTAATTAGCATAATCTCTGGGGCCAGACCATCTGTTTGAATCCAAGCCTTGCCACCTACTTGCTTGGTGACTCGGGCAAGTAACATAATCTCTGTATCTCAGTTTCTTCTTAAAATGGAGTTAATAATAGTGTTTACTGCATTGGTTGCTGTGAGGGTTAAAGGAGATGATGTATGGAAACCCGTGGGACCATAGTACCCCACAAGTATCAGCTGGTATTACTACTGTACTTGTAAAATGATCCTGGATGTTGTGGCACCAATTTTCCTCTGATGGCCTGTTCACAGAGGTTAGTATGCTCTTCTGGCTACTGAAGAGGCTTCATGTTCCCATCTGGGGCTTTTGGCACTGACCCTTATTGCCATCTGAGGAGAGAGTGAAAAGGTAGTCATACGCTGTGAATAAAGAGTTTCAGCCTCTAGTCCGGCTCTGGTATGGACTACCTATGAGACAATTTCTTTGGATCTTCTCTCAGATTATGGTCTTTCACTAGGTGATTGATATTGAGTCCTTTCTGGTGTGTGAGTTTTATGATTTGGCTATTATTTTACTTCTATGCAAAAGTTTTGTGGACTTAAGATTGTTGAAAAGATCAGAGATTGATTATACAAGAACCACTGGAAGGAAGAAGTGTGTGTGCTGCAGTATACTGTCGACCCTTGAGCAACAGTTGAGCTACACATTATATGCAGATATTTTTTAGTAATAAATACTGCAGTACTTACTAGACAGTCCGTGGTTGGTTGAATCCTCAGATGCAGCCAAACTATAGATGCGAAGGGCCCACTCCACTATAAGCTATATGCAGACTAACCCCTGAGTTGGTCAAGGGTTAACCATAGATAGATGAAAGGATGAAAAGTCTGACTTCCTGTAGACATGCTGGTCATCATGACTGTTGACATTATTTCCATTTTTAAACCTTTTCTGCTAGAGGGGGAGCAGAGTTTGAAAAGGTGCTACATCAAGATGTGCTGTGGAATGGAATATTATTCAGTTATAAAAAGAATGAAATATTGCTATGTTATAGCCACACGGATGGACCTTCAGTTCAGTTTAGTTGTTCAGTCGTGTCTGACTCTTTGCGACCCTGTGGACTGTAGCACGCCAGGCCTCGCTGTTCATCACCAACTCCTGGAGTTTACTCAAACTCATGTCCATTGAGTCGGTGATGTCATCCAACCATCTCATCCTCTGTCGTCCCCTTCTCCTTCCGCCTTCAGTCTTTCCCAGCGTCAGGGTCTTGTCAAATGAGTCAGTGCTTTGCTTCAGGTGGCCAAAGTATTAGAATTTCAGCTTCAGCATCAGTCCTTCCAATGAATATTCAGGACTGATTTTCTTTAGGATGGACTGGCTGGATCCCCTTGCTGTCCAAGGGACTCTCAACAGTCTTCTTCAACACCACAGTTCAAAAGCATCAATTCTTTGGTGCTCAGCTTTGTTTATAGTCCAACTCTCACATCCATACATGACTACTGGAAAAACCATATCTTTGACTAGACAGACCTTT
>NW_011494754.1:721492-754593 GCF_000754665.1 Bison bison bison | reverse complement strand
AAGCAAGTGTCTTTTAATTTCATGGCTGCAGTCACGATCTGCAGTGATTTTGGAGCCCCTCCAAAATAAAGTCTGTCACTGTTTCCTTTGTTTCCCCATCTATTTGCCATGAAGTGATGGGAACTGATGCCATGATCTTCGTTTTCTGAATGTTGAGCTTTAAGCCAAGTTTTTCACTCTCCTCTTTCACTTTCATCAAGAGGCTCTTTAGTTTTTCACTTTCTGCCATAAGTGTGGTATTATCTGCATATCTGAGGCTATTGATATTTCTCTCGGCAATCTTGATTCCAGTTGGTGCTTCATCCAGTCCTGCATTTCTCATTATGTACTCTGCATATAAATTAAGTAAGCAGGGTAACAATATACAGCCTTGACGTACTCCTTTCCCAATTTGGAACCAGTCTGTTGTTCGACGTCCAGTTCTAACTGTTGCTTCTTGACCTGCATACAGATTTCTTAGGAGGCAGGTTAGGTGGTCTGGTATTCCCATCTCCTGAAGAATTTTCTACAATTCTTGTGATCCACACAGTCAAAGGCTTTGGCATATTATGCTTAGTGAAATAAGACAGAAAAATGATACCACTTAGATATGGAATCTAAAAAATTATATAAATGACAGTATATGCAAAACAGAAACAAATTCACAGATGCAGAATGCAAATTTGTGGTTACCAATGGGGAGAGGGGAGAGGGGAGGGACAAACTAGGGGTATGGGATGAGCATATACAAACTACAGTATGTAAAATAAATAAGCAACAAGGATATGCTGTAGAGTACAGGGAGTTATACTCACTATTCTGTGATGGTCTATAATGGAGTAGAATCTGCAAAAATTCTGAGTCACTGTGCTATGTACCTGAAACTAACACAATCTTGTAAATCAACTGAACTTCAATGAAAAAAGATGAACTGTGGGGCAGGGTCTTAGTTCACAGAAGGTAAATTTTCATCCTTTAAAGCTGAGTCCTGATCTTGCAATTTAGCACAGGTAACCTGTTTGTTCGACCTAAGCGAGTGACTACACTGACTATGCCTGTCTCTGGCGCCTTTTATCTCCCTTTCTATTACTGTCCCAGCTTCTTCCAACTGTCAGATGTTCACCACGGAACCCTGTGTGTCTCAGTCAACAAAACTGCCTCTTGCCCTTTCCCTAAGGCAGCCAAACTCTTCTTCCTGCTTTCCTTCCTGGGTAGTGATGCCAGTGTGGATGACTGAAAAAACGTAGCTCTCCAGGTCATTCTTGGATTTAAAAAGAGAATTCCTTTAAACTTCGAACTTTGAGGAAGATAGTGTTTGAGCTGGGAGCTTTGAGAGTCTCCTCCCAGTCACAGGCCGCCCGCTGGGCTGTACCTTTCTACCTCAAATCTGAGTAAATTGCCAGGGTCTAGAGTACCCAAAGGCATGATTGGGTTGGAATGTGTAAAGGTAGCCTAGTGGTGAAGAACATAGGTGAGCTGACTGACAAAACTAGGTAGGAATCCTATTTTTGCCCTTGGATACATCAGAGTCTCAGTTTGTTTGTCTGAAAAATGGGGGAAATAGTGACAAAGAATATAGTCGTTGAGAGGATTAAATGTATTAACGTATCCGAGGATGTTTGCTCATTTATGGCACATAGGGAATGCTTGTATATAGTTGCAATGACTCAGGGCTATCTTCCTGAGCACGTGACCTGTACAGTTGCACAAGGCATCCTTCTCAGGGGGGCCCTGTGCTGGGGTTAGTGCTTTCTGTCCCTGTCTTAAAATTCTTCATAATTTTGAACAAGGGCCCTGAAGTTACGTAGCCAGTCCTGCTACTCCTGGGCTACCTTTGACCTCTGCTCACTCATCTGGTCCCACTTGTTACACACCTCTCCCCTTTCTATTGCTTGTTGTTTTCTCGGGCCTTAGTTAAAAGAAAGGATCTTTTCTTTGGGAAAAGAACTGTGGTTCACAGCCTCTGGAATATTCAGATACAGATATCTTTTGTTGCCTCCACTTTTAGAAGTCACTGATTAAAGGTCTTTTAGAGCACATCCCCTCTAAAGTCAAATGGCAAAAATTACCCCAGGTAGACAAGAACCCTGTGAAGACGTGTGATTGAAGACATTTGGGTGGAAAGTCTTGCAGTGTGCCCTGTCCCTCCCCCTCTGCCTTCCCCGTGCTCATTATCAGACTCTCTCAGCCACTGTCGGGCTGTGTCCCTTTGTCATCTTTCTCACAGAGGGTCCTGACTTGAGTTACTCCCCATAATGGTGACCTATGATTATTCAAAGCAGTTTTCTAGAAAATATACCGTTTCTGTTGGAGTTGGGAGACTAGAGAGAGGCACAGAGCAGCCCACAGGCATACCCATGGATTCACCTTCTGTGTGTGGATGAACAGGATAAGCCTTGGCTTGAATCTAGATAAACCCTGTAACAACTTGGTCCTCAGGTTCCCTGACTTATGGTCTCTAAGTGTGGTTGCTCAGTTGCATCTGACCCTTTGCAACCCCATGAACTGTAGCCCACCAGGCTCTACTGTCCATGAAATTCTTCAGGCAAGAATACTGGAGTGGATTGCCATTCCCTTCTCCAGAGTATTTTCCAAACCAAGGGATCAAACCCAGGTCTCCCACAATGCAGGAAGATTCTTTACCATCTGAGCCAACAGGGAAGCCAGTTTTGTCCAAATCTAGCATTCTTAGACTAGCACATGTGTGTTAGTCACTAAATATCAACTTCGGGACAGGGGAGTTCTTTGGAAAATCAAAGACAGGTCTCCCATCAGAACTTGAGAAGTGTTGGGATCCGCTTGCTTTCTTTCTTGCAAAGACACCCCCAGGCCTGCCTGGACCTCTGGGTTGCAGAGCAGCACATTTGGATACTAAAAGTGGTGGGTGGCCAGGGAGCTCTGCTCTAGGTGTGAACTAGGAGTTCAGACTATTCCCAGCCTTAGTATTCTCTAGGGCCCCTGCTGGGCAAGAGGGGCCTATAGGTATACGGGACCCCATTGGCTATCTGTATGTTCTTAGCTGAAAATTGGAATGGAAACGTCCATAAATGTGCTCTCTAGGACTGAGACAGGCATAGCAGAAAAGGAGTCAGGGTTGACTTCTTGGAATAATAGCCTGTTTTGCTGCCTGTGCGTTTTGTAAATGTTATCAGCTAGTGGACAGAGAACAGAAAGCAAGTGGGCAACCTCGGGTGGCAGTTGTATTTTGGAAAGCATGAATGAGTACTTGGCTTTTTCATTAAGTTTGCTGTTGAGATAGTGGGGCTCCTCCTATGCATGACATCTATATTTTAGTATCTCTGAGCCCTGTCTTGCTTCCTCAACTGGAGTAATCTGTGGCTCTTTTGGGCTGCTGACTGGTTGCTCGTCTTGAGATTTGGCAGGTGATCTGTTCAATACAGCCCTTCATCCAGTGATTCTTAGGGTAAAGTTAATACTCCTACAAGGTCAATAATCTGTTCCAGCTCACTTAGTCTTTCGTGAAGCCTCAGGAGCCCAGTATCTAATGGTCTGTGGGTCACACCAAAGCCCACCAGCCCACTTTCTGGTATTGATACTGATGCTGCCACTTCTATCTTACAGGTGCTCACGTCATGCCGTGCCTTCCTCGTCACAGCACGAATCCCCACCAAGGTGAGTGTCGATGAGTTTCCTCCTTCCAACACACGTACACAGCCCAACACAACACACACTGGCTTCTCAGTTGCGTAGACTTACGATTTAGGCCAGTATGTCCAGAGTTCTCTTTGCACAACCTTATTTTCCTTCCTTCTCCCCAGAAAGCGCCTGCATATCTCCTTTGTCCCCCTGTGTAGAGCATCCAAGAAAAGCAGCAAAGCATTTCATGCTCTGTATCCTCAGGGCTGGTGAATTTCAATGATTTTCCTCTCAACTGGGGCAGGGTTTATACTTTCTTCAAGTCTGGTTCTTATTTCCTTGGGTCTAATAATGGCCCAATTTTCTAAGGCTTTGACAGGTGGGGAATAACCATCCTAACTCATAAAGAGTATATGACCGGAAATGTAGCCATCCAGTCCTCCTCCATGGTGGAGGACTTTGATGTGGCCTCTAAAAAATAAGTAAAAATATAGTTTTAGAGGTGTTGCCTCTAGAAAATAACACGATACCACTTCGTTCTTTAAAAAAGACTAACATCTTCCATAAGCTGTCCTTCATTATAGGGTGCAAATGAACATTTGAACTGATAACTGGTGAATTAGGCACCACAATCGCTTCTTTTATTTCCTTTATGGTCACAGAAGGGTTTTGGCCTGTTTTATAGGATATGAACTGAATGGTAACAAGAAATTGGGATTTTTTTTTCCCCTGAAAAGATAATGATAGCTACATTTATTGAATATTGTTTTAGTAAATAAGATGATCTCCCTAAAAATAAGTTATGAAAGCCATGTGGTAGGTCTCATTATTCTTCTTGTCTTACAGATGAGGAAACTGAGGCACAAGGAGGGATGGTGGCTTGCCTGAGGTCAGGCTTACACCAGTTAGTGACAGATACATGGTTCTCATCAAAGCATGGGAGCAGGGGCTTTACATCCCTAAAAGTACCTTGTTATCACCAGAATTTAGTTAGTTATCTATCAAGTATATTTTAAGTACATTATCTCACTCAATTCTCACAGTAGCCTTGTAGGTGAGCTATTAGAAAAGAGCTCAAAAACTACAGAGCTGGCTTATCTGAGTATTTGCAAGTAATGAATGGGAAAAGATTTAGACTCATTAGCCTCCTCTTTTCCGGAGAAGGCAATGCCACCCCACTCCAGTACTCTTGCCTGGAAAATCCCATGGATGGAGGAGCCTGGAAGGCTGAAGTCCATGGGGTCGCTGAGGGTTGGACACAATTGAGCGACTTCACTTTCACTTTTCACTTTCATGCATGGAGAAGGAAATGGCAACCCATTCCAGTGTTCTTGCCTGGAGAATCCCAGGGACGGGGGAGCCTGGTGGGCTGCCGTCTATGGGGTCGCACAGAGTCAGACACGACTGAAGCAACTTAGTAGTAGTAGTAGCCTCCTCTTTTCACCTTTCTACTGAGCTGAACTTGCCTCACTTGCCAACAAACCCAGGAAGATGGGGAAGGGTTGGAAGATGCTTTCAGCCTCATTGAACTATGATGTTTGGGTTGCATCATGTTTCTAGTCCTTTCTTCTTAAAATTCAATATTTAGCCACTGTCTTGTGAATACTTTCTTATGTGCTGGACACGGTGCTGTCATGAAGTGGACCTTGTAGGACTGACTAATGATTTGCATGATTTTCGCTGAATTTTGAGAAGGTGCCAACCCAGAGTTTGCTAATCAAAGGCTGTGGCTACCTGATGTCTTTTTTCTTTCTAATCATGCAAATGTTAAATTTTACACAGTTTCTCTAAGGAATGAGACTTTATATTATCCCACCCCTTTTGATAATACAGAGTGAGGCTTTATGTTTATAATGTGTTAAAAGTGAAATCAGTTATTCTGTAAATGATTTTGGACTAAATTACCTGTATGCTAAAGTACCTGAAGGCAGGCTATAAGGAAGTGAGTTAACCATTATTGTACTGGTGAAAAATTAATTAAGGAAGGAAAATAGTCAAGCAGTCTATTGACTGGAAGGCTCCTGAATGATATGTTTACCCTAATTAAAAATGTTATCACCTCTTGAAGAGTCACGTGTCTCCCTTCTGTTGCCCCCTCCTTGCTCTGCTCTTGAGCAAATGGCCATTTTCATCCCATGATACATATAACATTCACACCGGCCTGGCTAGGGCAGTTTGGACATCGGTTCTGATTTCTGATATTGTCAGCATCACAAGGAAAGAAAGGCAGACCTTCTCTCAGAATGACCCATGGGCAGGCTGCCCTGGAGAGAAGGCTGGTTTTCATGTGTCACAGCATACCTTGGTTAAGAAGCAGAGCCAGTGTCAATGACATTCATTTTTCTGGGGAAATAATTATATTCAGAACAGTAGTGTACAACCGCCTCTGGTTTTCGCACAGGCTTCTTCTCTTTTCTTCGGGGCTGATTAATTAAACATTTTCTTTTCTCTTTTTATAGTCAAATGTACCTCATACACAGTCAAATGTGCAAAATAGAAACGTGCAACTCTGTGATTAATCACCAAGCAGAGACCTCTGCAGCCACATGCAGATGAAAAAATAGAACTTTGCCATTCCCCCCAGAAGGCCCCAACTCTGCTTAGGGGGATGGGGAGTGGGTTATTGTCAGGGGAGGGTCCACAGGAAAGCTGGGTTGGAAGATGACCCCATGTCAACCAGGCAGTGGAAGGAGTCTCCCACTGGTCAGAGGTTTACTAGTTGACAAGAGCACAGTGCATCTGGGGAGCTGGGTTGTGGGCCCAGGACTGAGGAGGAGGCTGTGGAGGAAGGGAAACTGGCCAGAAAGATGGGCAGTCATGACACAGGTCACTGCGTCCAGAATAGTGGGAGTTCCCAGAGGAGCGAGGGAGCTGTTGATAGCCTGGGCCCATTCCTTCCTCATACCTAACCGATTCCTAGTGTCTGTGGCTCTCTCAAAGATGCCCCAGGTCTCCTGCAGCACGCCTGTGTCTCCGCTTCCTCACTAGTCCCCCTGCCTGTTTCTGCTCAGTGGTGTTCTTTAAGCTATCTTCAGGGTGGCCTGGAGTCAGGGGAGGGTCAGTGACAGGGGTTGAGAGCACAGGTCTATTAAAAAGAGCCGTGGGTGAGATTAGAGAGAATGCCTTGGACCTGGTTATAACATCAGTCAATGTGTCTCAGGGACTCCCTTCCTCACCATTCATTGATTGTTAAGATCAATAACCCTTGATTGTTATGATCAATAACAGACTCAGCCTGTCCTCCCTTCCTCATCCCCAAAACTGCAGAGTCTGCTTCCCATTTCAGCCTTGCCCTCATTCTCTGAATCCTTCTGTGCCTTTGCAGATTCTTTTTCTTCTGCCTGGATTTCCTTTTTCCGTTTTTCTTTGTTGGACACACTTGAAGTCATTCTTCAGGGCCTAGCTGGAATGTCTCAGTGCTTTCCTGGCTCCCTGGCACTTGGCTTATTCCAGGGACAGCCCTGAGGGGCAGGAGAAGCATCTTAACTGACCTCCAGCTGACCTCTTCCAGCCAGACTGACCACAGCTGCCCATGCCAGCCCCAGTGATGCTGACTGCTGCCAGCTGCATCTTTGTAGCTGCTAGGTTGTAAGAGAGTGCAGGTCCTCCCAGACACCTGTCCCCACCAGTTGAATGAGATGCCCACTAAGAGTCAGTGGTTTGTTTCCAAACCTATTCACAGCAGTTACAATTACAGTTTTAAATTAAAGAAATATATATTTCACATTATCAATGAAATAGGCTGTAAAAAGAGAGAGCATCTATGAAGTATTGAATGTTGATCAAGTAATTCACTTAAAATATTACTGTCATGTTAAGGACCAGGCATCTGTTAAAAGCCAGGGGCATGGGGAATATAACAACATAGAGAACTTATACCCTCATATTGCTTTCCCAGTGTCTTCAAGTTCTCACTCCATTTTAAAGAGCTTACATTCAAAGTTGGGTGCTCTGCAGTTATGAGTGTGGCCCACAAAGGAAATGCCTTTGAAGGGCCAACCCAAGGGGCTTAACTCAAAGAAGAAACTTTGGCACTATGTCCAAGGCTGGCAAATAAAAATATGTTTATAAGATTTAATTTGAAATAAACGGGAAGGTAGAGATACACTTTATTTAGAAACGAATTCCTGCTTTAAATGAGTTTTCAAACCTCACCAAGTATTGATCTTGATAACAATAGGGAAGAAGACATCCACTCTAATTGAATGTTTAAGAGGTGCCTCCAAGACTGCATTTAACTCTGGGAGGACGAGATAAATGTGTCATTTCTCTTGCCCATCTTGGCACATAGTAGGCCTTCTGTAACTATCTGTTGGCTCAATGATGTGAATGATGAAGCAGTGAATTTATCTTTCTACTTCCAGCCCTCATCTTCATACTTCAAAGCATTTAACTGGAGATTCACGGGTCCTCTGTTCTAAAATTGATCCTATCAAATGTATAAAGGTACAGCATAGCACCAGCAGGCAGAGCTATGGGTCCTATGGATTTGGCTCTAGATGGGTTCTTTCCCCATTACTTTTCTGGTTTTAAACCGAGAGAGTGAAATAAACTGATCCAGCTCAGTTCTGCCCATTGTCTTTAGTCCTCGGTTCTGTGACTGTTTGCTGTACTCAGATGAAACACTGAAAAACTGGGAGAAAGATTAGTGGCCGTTTTCCAGGAAAAACAGGCAGAGAGTGAGAGACTGGAGATATTTTGAAGAAAAAGAAATGCTGATTATAGGAGAAGCGAGGAAGGAGCATATGCTATTAAAATAGAAAGGAAATAAATCATAATTTATGCATATACAGGGACAGAAGACTTTTATTTATTAATAACTGTGTTTCATTGGAGCACAGATGAAAATTCCTAAATACTGTGTTTTCCTAAATCCATTTAAAATAGGCACTTTAATGAAAGACAGTGGAAAGAATGATGACTTCAATAAGTGGTCAGAATGTAACCCAAAGGGGTAAGGGTTTAGAAAGAAGGGAAAACCAAAAGACACAGGATGAAAACCAGTGTCTTTATCCTGATCTGATTTGCTGAAGCAACGTCTGAAATAAGAGAAAAAAGTCTATTTAGATGGCTCCCTTCATACAGTCATTCCTCAGTAAATAAATAATGGAGTAGAAGTACAGAAACTTTCCATGGGGTTTGTCCTTGGATGAAATTTTAAAAAGTCAGACTTGGCATTTCCTTTTGGCCCTTTAGGAAAGTTACTAATGCTTTTTTTGAAATATGATAGGTCAAAGGTCATGTCATATTGAATGAATGGAAATACTAAATCAGCCTACCTTCAGAAGATGTCCAATATTTTGTTTGCACTTGGACTATTTCTAATTGTAGCATTTTTCCTTTGAATTATAGGTTTTAACACCCTTATTACAGGTCTGTCTTTCCTCCCCCTCCCTCAATTGCAGCTCGAGGTAACCTTCAGCTACTTGGAGATTCATGGTGTCATCTGCAGCAAGCCGGCTCAGGTGGGTCTGAACAACCTGTTTGTCATTATTCCAAGGTCAGAACCTTTCTTGAGTTTCTGAAACCAGATAATACCTTCTGTTTGGTTCACTAATGAAAGTTTCTTGAGATAATGTGGAAAAACAAGATAAGGGAAAATGGAGTTTTGAATGAGAGACTGAACAGGGGCTGGGTGGGCAGGGGTCAGGAGTTCGTGATAAAGGAAGCAGTTTGTTCTCCTTAGTATGGAAAGACCTAATGAGCTCTTATGTTACCTGGCAATGTAAATGTGAGAGTACTGTTCCTTAGAAATGTACAAGTTTTAGCACTAAAATTTCATAGCTATTCTACAATACTATGTAAGATCTTTCTGGGAATAGAGTGATTAAGAGAATTTTTTGATATTAATAAAATATAGATTTTAAAGGACAACTTTATTGAACTGTAATATGCAGTCAACTAAAGTGTGCAGCTTGATAAGCTGTGACATGTGGAGCCATGAAACAATGACCACAATCAAGATCCTGAACATATTCATCACTCCCATGCATCACTCTCACGCATCTTAGTAAACATTTCCTCTTGCCCCTCCTCATCTGTAATCACCTATAGGCATCTGCTCTCAGCCACTAATTTCTGAAATTTTATCTGAGTAGAATCATAGTGTGTGTGCTTCCTTTTAGCCAGTGTATTTATTTGGAGAATGATTGATTTTGTTGCATATCTCAATAGTTCGTTCCTTTTTATTGCTGAGTAGTGTTCCATTGTATGACTGTATCACAGTTTATCATCCCTTGATGGACATTTGGGTTGTTTTAGCTTTTGGCTGACAAGCAAAGGTGCAGTGGGCATTTATTTACAAATCATTGATTGGACATTGGCTTTTAGTTCATGTGGGTAAATATCTAGGAGTGGAATGGCTGAATTGTATGGTAGGTATCTGTTATCTGCAGGCTACTGTCCATGGGGGTCACAAAGAGTCGGACACGACTGAGCGGTTTCACTTCACTTCAAACTGTTTTCCAAAGTGGTTGTACCATTTTACATCACCACCAGCACTGTGTAAGAGTTCCAGTTCCTTCATATCCTCCATAATACTGGTATGATCAGTGCTTTAAATTTTAGCCATTTTAATAAATTTGTAGTTTTTAAAATTTGTATTTTCCTAGTGACTAAAGATATTGAACGTCTTATCTGTTTATTTACTGTCATGTATCTTTGTTCAAGTGTTGGTTCAAATCTTTTGCCATTTTAAAAATTAAGTTCTTGTTCTTTTACTGGTTCTTTGTATATTTTGGATACAAATCCTTTATCAGATATATGATTTGTACATATTTTCTCTTGGTCTGTGGCTGGTTTTTTCATTTTCTTTACAGTGCTTTCCAAAGAGCGGAATTTAAAAATTTTGATGAAGTTCAGTTTGTCTGTTTTCTTTCATGGATCATGCTGACATCATATTGAATAAATTCTTGATTAACTTAAGGTCACAGATGCTCCATATCTTCTCAGGTGTTTTATAGCTCTAAGTTATACATTTAGGTCTATGATCCATTTTGAAATATTAATAATTTCTGTATATAAAGCAATATGTGGATCAATTTTTTAATATATATATTTCTACTTGTTCCAGTAATGTCTGTTTGAAACTGTCATTTCCCCACTGAACTTTGACTTTTGTTGAAGATCAACTGTACACGTAAATGTTGCTCTTTTTCTGGTCTCCTTGGTCCCTTTCATCCTGTCCGTCTGGTCTATTTGTATGATCGTGCATTGTCCTTATGTTGATCTTGCATTGTCTTGATTACTGTGGCTGTTATAGCAAGAATCGAAATCAGATAGTGTTAGTCCTCCAATTTTGTTCTTTTTCAAAGTTGTTTTAGTGATTCTATGTTCTTTGCATTCCATATGAATTTTAGACTCAGCTCAGTTTCTCTACAAAAAGGCCTGCTGAGATTTTGATTGGGATTATATTGTATCTATAAATCAGTTTGGAGAGAACTGATGTCTTAATAAAATGGAATCTCTGATCCAAGAAAATTATTTCCCAAAGGTGTTAGGTCTTTTAAAATTTATCTTGGTAGTATTTTGTTGTAGCTTTCAGTATACAAGTCTTATATATCTTTGTCAAATTTACTGATATAAAGTTGTTCATAGTATCCACTTGTTAGCATTTAATTATCTGTAGATTGTCTTTCATGATGTTGATGATTTGGTTCTTCTCTCTTTTCTTTTCCATATCAATCTGGTTAGAGGTTTATCAACTCTTTTGATCTTCTCAAGGAACTTGCTTTTTGGTTGTATTCACTTTTCTCTATTGACTTCATTGATTGTTTTATATTCCATTGATTCTTACTCTGATGTTTTTATTTCCTTCTATTTAATTAAAAAAAAAAAAACTCTAAAGAAAATGTGTGTGTGTGTAGTTTGTTGATAACGTTCCTAAAAGAAATTGTCACTTTATGTTGATTGAGATTGCATACAAATCCTTGGAACATTTCCATAGTTCATCTTAAAGCAATGTTTTATCCTATCTGTTTATCATTCTCCAGGAACTGGAGTTTGGAAGGAAAATTATAGCTCCATATGTTTGCCCAAATGGGCAAACATATGCAGGAGTGATCACTCATGAATGATGACATAACCAGGGCCTTCCTGATGGTCTTAATTCAGGAATGTTTGTGTTTATGATTTTGGGGTTGTGATGGGAACAGAAGGGTGGTATTGAAATGTCAATGCCAAGGTTATATTCAGAATATGATTAGACTGTGCTATTTAATTATAAGAAAGGATGTTAATACAGCAAGACCAATTTTTGCATGTGGCTGCTGAAACTGATCTTACCACACTTACGGTGCTGTGCCTTCAGTATGTCCAGCATTCAGAGGAATGAGGGTTAAGGCAATCTGCCTCAGTCCCATGGAGCTGTTCTGTCACTGTAAGTACCACAACAGCAGCTCTACAATGTCACTTCAGTGACTGTATGCATGGTGTGGACCTTGAAAATAAAATCACTATATAGTGAAACAGTGGGACTGTTTTCACAAAGGAGCCAGCAATCCAGACACTGGCAATATGAGTCATTTAGTGGGATTCAAAATTTGATGTTTTAAAATTGCCTGTGGTGCTTTTTAAAAATACCGATGCCTCAGCTATTGGGTGTAAGACAGGCTACAAGGATGTGTTGTACAGCACAGGGAATATAGCCCATATTTTCCAGTAACTATAAGTGGAGTGTAACCTTTAAAATTTGTATAAAAATGAAAAAGATGTACCTCCGGCAGCCCTACTCCGTCCTCTGCCACATACACACTCTCACACATATTCACTCACGACAGTTAGGATTCCATATGTCTGAGGTTGACAATGAATAACCCGTGTTACCTCAGGACCGTTGATGTTGCTGGATTTTTTTTTTTTTTTCTGATGTGAAATCATAAGAATGATGGCATCTGCCTGACTACCCTTGAACAGAACATTTTTTTTAGTGTTTTCTGGGATTTATTAACTTTTCTGTCACTGCAATTTTATCATTTAATTATAGTAAATTCTGATAAGATTCAAGGAGACATATGCATTTCATGGTATATTAGTGAGAGTGGGTGAACTTGGTGCTGAGTTTGTGAAATGTGACTTTTACTATTCTTTTCTTCCTTCTTGTGAAAATGTGGGAGAGCGTCATCTTATTTTAGAAGTCCCCACTCCAGTACTCTTGCCTGGAGAATCCCATGGATGGAGGAGCCTGGTAGGCTGCAGTCCATGGGGTCGCCAAGAGTCGGACACAACTGAGCGACTTCACTTTGACTTTTCACTTTCATGCATTGGAGAAGGAAATGGCAACTCACTCCAGTGTTCTTGCCTGGAGAATCCCGGGAAGGGGGAGCCTGGTGGGCTGCCGTCTATGGGGTTGCACAGAGTCGGACACGACTGAAGCGACTTATCCTTATCCTTGCCATAACACTTTCTGGGGTTCAAGTTTTCTTGCTGTCATGGTCGATAAATAGAGATCAGTGGTTGTATAGTTTTATAGTTCTAGCATTTTTGGACCATTTTTTATACAACTGAAATAGCTGCTAAATTTTTTTCCTTTTTTTTCATTATAAGGTTGTTTGCTGTGTCATAGAATGATTTTGATAAACCACCTATGGCTATTTCCGTTGCAAGAAAAATGCTTCACAGATCTGTTGGCTGGGCTTTAGTAAGAACATTTTTCTTAAAGATTACTCAGGTGGTTCTAAGCAAGAGGTGGAGTGGGGTTAGAAACTTGAGTCTTAAATATTAATAGGATACTAGTGTTCATAGTGCTGACTATTATTTTAAATGTTCATTGGACTCAGGGAATATATTCTGCTAGGTGTCTAAGCAGTAGTTGTTTCAAACATTCTGTTTTAGCCTCAACTGAAGTAGGAGGGCGAGGGATATTTGAGAGGGAGTTCTTTTTTCTGATGAAATGATTTACTGTGTTGGTCTCACCTCTATCACTTTGTTGTCATCTTTACATTATGCAAAGGTGGTGACATATTATGCAAGGCTGGATGACTTTTATGTGAGGTTGAATTCAAAGGCCTCAATTCTTCCCACCTGTCACCTTTTTTCCTTCCCTGTCATTCTATTCAATCTTGTACAATTAAGGATGATTAGGTGTTAAGATTAAGTGGAATTAGAATAAGCTAGTTACTAATTATCCACACCCAAACTGTGAACTGAATAGATGCACTAGATGTGATGAAAGAAGTAGTACATTATAATGAAAAATATAATTACCTGTTGTGGGAAGGTTGTGGGTGGGGTGTGGAACATAGACAAGGAGGTTGCATCACAAAGTATCTGGCTTTTTAAAACATACGTATGCCCAGATAGGTGTGTATGAAACATCAGCAGCTTTAGCCTTACTCAAGACATATCACTGAAGTGTCATGTAAGTAACTACCTCCATGTACAAGAATGCTTGCTGCCTTTTTTGGGATAAATATCTCTTGGACCAGCTTCTACAAGACCAATGAAGTCTTTGTCTAGAGAGTTTCAAAGGCAGTGCTGTAGTGAAAATTGGGATTAAAAAAATGCTTTCTATTTAGGGAGCCAACTAACCGTTACAAAGTTGGTATGGATTAAATACTTGTTAACAGATTCCTCTAAGGGTACTTATGAAAAAGTAACATTTAAGGACTTAAATTACTTAAGTCTTTTTTATTTCATTTTGACAAATAAATTGGATTGCTTTTTCTTTTAATATAAGCACTTTGAAATACAGATTATTTTTTAAAATTCAGCTGATTTTTTTGTTTTTGTTCAGTTGCTAAGTTGTGTCCAAATCTTTGCAACCTCATGGACTGTAGCCCGCCAGGCTCCTCTGTCCATGGGCTTTTCCAGGTCAGAAATACTGGAGTGGATTGTCATTTCCTTTTCCAGGGGATCTTCCTGGACCGGAGATCATTCTTTACCACTCAGCCACCAGGAAGCTAATTTTAGGACAACCTAAATTCTGTGGGCAGAGGAGCCTGGTGGGCTACAGTCCATGGGGTTGTAGAGTTGGATAGGACCAAGCTGCACATACAACCACACATACACAGTGAATCTAAAAGCTTCTTTTAAATCCAGTTGTTTAGTTGCATATTAAGGGTAGAGTTTCCCCATCATATTTTTGTACAAATTAAGTAGCAACAGGGAGTAGATACACAAGGATATTTTGATGCAGTGATCATCAAAGGGATTGCATTTTATATTAATATTTTTGAGATCCAAGATAATGGTATCTTTTTTCCTTTCAAAAGATGTGACTTGAACAACTTTTTATTTGGAATGTGTTTCTAGTCAGTCTAATGTCTCTTTTGTGACCTACCTTTCTATCAGATTGTTTTATTCTTATTTGTAAGCCTAGCTATATGAACTCAGTTTAGCATTTTGGTATAAGTTTTGGACATCTCCAGCAGATAATGATAGAAATGAGTCTTCACTGAGCATGAATTTTATTAACCTCTTCCCTCTGTATAATCCTTTCCAAATATCCTCTCTTAGAAAAGTTGAAGCTTTTATAACACTTGATTTTTCTTTTCTTATCAGGGAAAAGATTTTACCCTTTTACTTAAATATCTCATGATGTCTTGTTTTTAAAGCATGTTTTTGAAAAATGGAACTACCAGCTTGTCCTCTGGTATTCACCGAAGGAGGTATTCTTACTTACACTAGATGGTAGGGATATAACAGACTTTGTAAGTCAAGGTAAAATCTTGGTAAAAGGAGAAGTCACCCACAAATGTGGATATTCACTCTCCATCATTGAGGGGATCTGTTTCAATCTGCAGTTTTGCCCTTAGAGACACTTGCTTCAGTTTCTGGATATTTCTGACAAACTAACCACTCTACCCAGACAGTCTTAAAATTAAGAGCATTATTTTAAGAAATTGCTTCTTAAAATCTGGTATTCGATTAGTATATATCAGCATTAACACAGAAGTATCCTGTTATGCAAAGTTTCAATTTCTGTAGTTTCAGTTATCCATGGTTGACTATGGTTGGAAAAATGGAAAAATCTGGAAATAATTCATAAATCTTACATTTCATGCTGTTCTGAGTAGTCTTACATACATGGCTGTTCAAGCATGTATGAAATCTTGCAGTGTCCTGCCTCATCCCATCCAGGACTTGAATCATCTCTTCATTCAGTGTTTGTCACACGTTAGTCACATGGTTGCCAGCTAGGTTATTAGACCAGCTGTCACAGTATTTCAGTACTTGTGTTCAAGTAACCCTTATTTTATAATGGCCCTGAAGCATAAGCGTCATAATATTGGCAATTTGGATGTGCCAAAGAGAAGCCAGAGTGCTCCCTTTAAATGAAAAGGTGAAAGTTCTTGACTTAATAAGGAAAGAAAAAAATTATATGCTGAGGATGCTTAGATCCGTGGTAAGGACGGATCTTTTATCTGTGAAATTGTGAGGCAAGAAAAAGAAATTTGTGCTATTTTGCTGTTGTATCTCAAATTGCCAAAGTTATAGCCACAGAGTGTGATGACTGCTTAATGAAGATGGAAAAGGCTTTAAAGGAAACCATTGACAAAAAAAAGAGAATCTAATGAATGAGAGAAAATATTTGCAAATGATATGACTGATAAGAGGTAAATATTGAACATATATAAACAGCTCGTACAGCTCAACATCAAAAAAACAATCTCATTAAAAATTGGGCAGAAGTGAATAGGCGTTTTTCCAAAGAGGAAATGCAGATGGGCAAAAGGCACATAAAAAGATGCAAAACATTGCTGTCATCAGAGGGATGCAAATCAACACTACAACGGATACCACCTCACACTTGTCAAAAGGATTGTCATCAGAAAGAATACAAATAACAAATACTGGCGAGGAGGTGGAGAAGAGAGACCCCTCAGACATGATCAGTGGGAATGTGAATTGGTGCAATACGGTGGTTCCTCAAAAAACTAAAAGTAGAACTACCATAGGATCCAGGAATTTCACCTCTAGGTATATATCCTAAAAAAACGAAACAATAATTAGGAAAGATCCATGCACCCCAGTGTTCATAGCAGCATTATTTACAATTGCCAAGGAATAGAAGCAACCTAAGTTTCTACCAACAGGTTGAAAGGATAGCAGAGATGTGATGTGTACACACACGTGCACAAGCACGCATAGTACACTACTACTCAGTCATAAAAAAGAAGGGAACCTTGCCATCCGCAGCAACGTGGACGGACTTGGAGGGATCATACTAAGTAAAATAAGGACAAACACTGTGTGGTATCACTTAGGTGTAGAATCTCAAAATTACAGCAAACTAGTAAATATAACAAAAAAGCAGACTCAGATCTGGAGGAGAAATTAATGGTTACTAGTGGGAAGGAGAGGGAAGGAGGAGGCATGGTATATGGGGAGAGGACTAAAAGGGACAAATATTAGGTAGATATGTTGTGCAGCGCAAGAGAATATAGCCAATATTTTATTATAACTATAAACGGAGTATAAACATTAAAAGTTGTGAATCACTATCTTATATACCCATAACATATAATATTGTACTTCAACTATGCTTCAATTAAAAAAAAAGATGGAAAAGGCATTAAATTTGTACTTCAACTATGCTTCAATTAAAAAAAAGATGGAAAAGGCATTAAATTTGTACTTCAACTATGCTTCAATTAAAAAAAAAGATGGAAAAGGCATTAAATTTGTACAATAAGATGTTTTGAGAGAGACCACATTCACATAACTTTTGTTATAGTCTGTGTGATTCATGGGGTCGCAAAGAGTCGGACACGACTGAGTGACTGAATTGAACTGAACTGATGGTTATAATTGTTTTATTATTATTGTCAATCTCTTAGTGCACCTGATTTATAAATTAAAGTCTATTAAGGTTATGTATATATAGGAAAAAATATAGCATATATATAGGCTTCAGTCCTGCCTGCTTTCAGGCTTCCACTGGGGGCCTTGGAACGTTTCCCCAAGAATAAGGGGGTGGCTACTGTATATAGTTTACCCTATTTAAAGTAAATAAATTTAAGGGACTGGCCTCCTCCTTAAGCAGTGTCCCACCCGCTCGTTGCAGATGGTTGTGGAAACTGAGAAGTGCAGCATCTCCATGAAGATGGCGTCGCCCGAGGACGTGAGCGAGGTGCTGGCGCACATCGGCACCAACCTGCGCAAGATCTTCCCCGGCCTCTCCCCAGTGTGAGTTCTCCCGCGACCTGGCCCTCCCTCAGAGTGCAAACAGCCTTCCTCTTGCCCTTCATCGGGTTCCTCTCTCCTGCTTCCTTCGTCTTTTAAACGTTACACATCAAAACCCTGGCTCAATCCTGTTTCGTGCCTGAGATTTTCTATGTGACTGTTCTTTAAAGATCTGCAGTGAGGAAGGAGTTTGGTATTCCTTTAACTTCTCCTGCTAAGACTAAAATACAAACTTAAAAAAAAATTTTTTTTTTATTTATTGGAGTATAATTGCTTTACAGTGTTGTCAGTTGCTGTACCACCAGGTGAGTCAGCCACATGTATACATATGTCTCTTCCTCTTGGGTCTCCCTCTAGGTCATCATGGAGCACACAGTCTGAGATTTACCCTAGTATGAATTGTACACACAGCTATTAGCAGAATGTCTGGGGCTGAACGCTGTATAGGGAGGCGTCAAGTATCACATTAATGAAGAATTTTATTTTCTTCATTTTCCCTATTTTTTTTTCTGTTCAGGAGAGGAAACACAAACAAAACTGAACGTCAAACATAGCCTCTTTTATTTTCCCCTCACTTTTCTGAAATACATGTTAAGGCTAGAAGTAAATTTCGCCTGGACATGTCCTCATATTATTTTCTCAAGCATTTTAAACCAGGATTATGTGCTTGGGTAACAGAGTTTGTACTTAGGGAGTTCATGGGTTGTTGGAAAAGGGGAGTTAGATTGACTGAAGGGAAAAGGCAGCTTTCCTACCCAACATCAACTCTGAGTGTCTTGTATCAACTCTGAGTATCTTGTGACTTTAATGTTCTGCTTGTACTTGTGAAGTTCCTTAATTGTATGCCACGCAGTTGGCCTGGAAAATGTATAATTCTATTGGTGTTGGTTGTTGTGACTAGAGAGATTTGAAGAAGGGGGTAAAATCTTTTCATCTATGTTCCCAGTAGTCAACGCTGTCAGGAAGGGAAATAGATCCTTTACATGAATAATATAGAACAGCAAAAGAAAATAGGTCCCCGCAAAAGAAAATGACCCATTCATAGTAAGTTGGAGAATATGAAACTATACTTGGAATGCTCAAGCCTTGTGTGAGTTATTTGTCCATCAAATGTATCACCTGAGCTCATTGTGGGAACTTTGGGTCCTCAACCCCACCTACTTCCTTGCTCGGGTAGAGGCTGATCATTGAAGGAGAGTCTGAACAGGTATCAGGAGCTGGCCGAATCAGGACAAACAAAGCCAGGGCCTCAGTTCACATAATCCGTTCTTGAATAATCTAAAGGTTGGCTATGTATAAATGAAATGATACCTGCCAGGAACTGAATTTCTAGTTTTACTTAAATCTAATTTTGAAAATAGCATCCATGATCAAAGTCAAATATATAGGGCTTCCGTGGTAACTCAGTGGTAAAAAATCTGCCTGCCAATGCGGGAGATGTGGGTTTGATCCCCAATCTGGAAGAACCCCATATGCTGCAGAGCAACTAAGCCTGTGCACCGCAACAATTGAGCCTGTGCTCTAGAGCTTGGAAACTGTAACCACTGAGCCTGCATGTCATAACTCTCCGTGCCCTAGAGTCTGTGCTCTCCAACCAGAGAGTCTACCTCAGTGGGAACTCTGTGCACCGCAACTTGAGAGTAGTTCCCACTTGCTACAGCTAGAGAGAGGCCAGCTCATCAGCCAAGACCCAGCGCAGCCAAAATAAATACATAAATTAAAAGCCAAACATATAAAAATAGTATATAAATATCTATAACATATGACTAGTCCCCTTGAGTACAGTCAGAATGCAGGTAGGGAAAAAAATGAAGAAGTTTAATTAAAATTAAGGTTTTGCATCAGAATCTCTGCTGTATATATATATGTTTCCCTCTTCCCCTTTCCCTCCCTTACATCTATCTTCTACTTCATTAAATAAGCAAAGTTTAATCTTCACATAAAATAAAATTTAAATAACATCGAGTCACTGTTAGCATTGTTTTGTCAACATTCCATCTTTGCTGTGTGATAGTCACTATCGTTGGAGGCTTCATCTTGAAGGCAATGATACTGGGAGGAAACTAGGGGAAATATTTGTAGCCTAAGTGTTGTTTAATCCTTTTCACAGAGATGCTTGTAATGGCGTTTCCCTTCAGGAAGTTGTTTTGTGTTATGGCCTGCAGGACCCCTGGCTGTTCTCTAAAACCAAGTTAGGTTTTTTTTTTTTTTTTTTTTTAACATTAAATTAAGTCATTAGGATGAGTTAGAACTAATTTAGAAGATGTATGCTTGAGAACATAGATGAGTGAAAAACATAAGGAAAGTGAACCATCCTTAGATTTCAGAGAAAGGAAAAGCTCATTTAATTTGGGATGTCAAGAAAATAATGTTTGATTTGTGTCTGTTTTGATTTGTTTGGGCTTCTCTGGGGGCTCAGACAGTAAAGAATCTGCCTATAATGCAGGAGACTCGGGTTTCATCCCTGGATCCAGAAGATAACTCTGAAGAAGGGAATGGCTACCCACTCCAGAATTCTTGCCTGGAGAATTCCATAGACAAGAGAATCCTGGCGGGCTACAGTCCATGGGATCACAAAGAGTCAGATGCGATGAGCAACTAACACTTTCACCCTTTTTCCTCTTTGTTTTGAGAGGTTGACTGTTGTTGTTGGTGGGCCCCAGGGAGAGTTCTGTGAGAGAAATGGTAGAGGCTGGAGGCAGATGCGAGGGCAGGTGCAGCTGCAACTTTGCTTGCCTTAGAAGGACTGCAACTAGCCTCTTGCAGTTAGAATTGAGAGACTGCAGATACCACTGTGAGACAAAGATAAAGCTGCCTGCTGCTGCTGTTGCTGCTGCTGCATTGCTTCAGTTGTGTCCAACTCTGCGACCCCATAGACGGCAGCCCACCAGGCTCCCCCGTCCCTGGGATTCTCCAGGCAAGAACACTGGAGTGGGTTGCCATTTCCTTCTCCAATGCATGAAAGTGAAAAGTCAAAGTGAGGTCGCTCAGTCATGTCCAACTCTTAGCGACCCCATGGACTGCAGCCTACCAGGCTCCTCCGTCCATGGGATTTTCCAGGCAAGAGTACGCTGCCTGGAGAGGCCCAAATAAAAGCCTCTGGGATTGGCTGTAGGGAGCTAGTGAGGACTTTTCAACTTTAGAATAAAATGACAGCTAATTTTAAGGGTGAGTCAGTCTTGTAGCACTGCTTTATGAGCCTGGGGGAAGAGAGCCCCAAAATGGAACTGAAAGGTATCAGATTGTCTGAATATTTTGGGGGGGCAAGACTCTAGGCAGATTAATGTACTTCTCCATGCCTCAGTGTCCTCCTCTGTAAAATGGGAATAATGATACTCATGCAGTTTTGTGAGGATTAAATTAACTTCTGTTGACTGCTTAACAAATGCTCCACAAATCTTAGCTGAATAGCCTGCTATTGTCTTTACCAGGATGAAAGCCTCCATGTGGGGAAGGAAATAGGTGATGTTTGTAGGGAGATTCTTTGATGTTTATGAATTTTTAAATTATTTTATGTTTGTGTGTAAGTTGATTGCATTTCTTTAATTTGATTTTTTATTGTTAAATGTGGCCAATAACACCCTTTTTTAGGTAAGACAACAGTAACCTCCTAACATGATTTTCTTCTCAGGCTTTCAGCATGTTGGATTATTCTTTTTTTTTTAATTTAATTTTTTTAAATTTTATTTTATTTTTAAACTTTACAATATTAGTTTTGCCAAATATCGAAATGAATCCGCCACAGGTATACCCACGTTCCCCATCCTGAACCCTCCTCCCTCCTCTTTCCCCCTACCCTCCCTCTGGGTCGTCCCAGTGCACCAGCCCCAAGCATCCAGTACCGTGCATCGAACCTGGACTGGCGACTCGTTTCATACATGATATTATACATGTTTCAATGCTATTCTCCCAAATCTCCCCACCCTCTCCCTGTCCCACAGAGTTCATAAGACTGATCTATACATCGGATTATTCTTTCACATACGTGACAGTGTGAAAGTTGGCTGGGTATTAGTGTCAGTAAGTTAGGACAGTGCGTCTTTACTACCATGATAGAAATGATATTGCAAATCCCTCTTCAAGTCAAAAGCTGGTTAAGTTCAAAAAGGATAAGGAAAGTGAAAGTCACTCAGCTGTCCGACCTTTTGTGACCTCATGACCATACAGTCCATGGAATTTTCTAGGCAAGAATACTGGAGTGGGTAGCCTTTCCCTTCTCTAGGGGATCTTCCCAACCTGGGGATCAAACCCAGGTCTCCCATATTGCAGGAGGATTCTTTACCAGCTGAGCCACAAGGGAAGCCCAAGAATACTGGAGTGGGTAGCCTGTCCCTTCTGCAGTGGATCTTTCCGACCCAGGAATCGAACCTGGGTCTCCTGCACTGCAGTCAGATTCTTTACCAACTGAGCTATCAGGGACGCCCTAAGTTTGAAAAGATGAGGTTATTATGAAGAGAAGAGTGGCAAAATGGGAGTTAATGGGTCAACAATGGAAAGGTGCTTTACAGACTCTGGCAGTTTCTATACTTTTCTAAAGAAATAGGTACCCCTTTGTGGTATCGTTTGTATCAATAAAACATGTCCTCTTCTGGAGACAGCTGCATGTTGTATAGGGTGAGCGCTGGAAATAAATTTTTGATAAACCAATTAATTGGATAAAGATAATTTTCAGATTTTTTTTCCATGTCAACAATGTAAGTGTGAGCTTTGCATAGAAAGCAGGCATGCTTGTCACTGAGTTCACTGTTTTTGCCACATGAACTATTTTCTGACTCTTGTGTAAATTAAATGCACATAATCCCTGGTGGCTCACATGGTAAAGAATTCACCTGCAATACAGGAGACCTGGGTTCGATCCCTGGGTCGGGAAGATCTCCCGGTGAAGGGAATGGCTACCCACTCCAGTATTCTTGCCTGAGAATTCCATTGGACAGAGGAGCCTGGTGGGCTGTAGTCCATGGGGTAGCAAAGAGTCGAACACAACTGAGTGACTAAGAACACACAATGTAAATGTAGTTGGTTCAACTGCTTAGTGCCACCTATTAGTAAGTGGTAGGGTGTATTCCGTGGACAGAGGAACCTGATGGGCTGCTGTCCGTGGGGTCACACAGAGTTGGATATGACTGAAGCGACTTTGCATGCATGCATGCATTGGAGAAGGAAATGGCAACCCACTCCAGTATTCTTGCCTGGAGAATCCCAGGGACAGAGGAGCCTGGTGGGCTGCCATCTATGGGGTTGCACAGAGTCGGACACAACTGAAGCAACTTAGCAGCAGCAGCAGGATGTATTAATACATGTCCGTTTGCTAGGATTTTGGTTGACATGTTATGACATTTATTCTGATAGCAATTTCATGTCTGTCTTTCTGTCTTACATGCATGCTGTGTGTGTATGTGTGTGTGAGCATGTGTGAGCAGGTGCCTTGTGGTGCATACACAAAGGCTCTTTGCTGTTACTTTGCTGCAGGCATAACTCATGTGGAATAGATTTTTCCTTTTCTCATTTTCTGTGTCTCGTGTTCGATACGAAAGAAACAGTTGCTGCCTTCTGGATGTTTAGTTCTTATGAGTTTATCTCTTGTGTAAATAAATACACTTGTTTCATGAAACTCTTTTAGTCCCTGATACCTATTTTTTTTTTCACTTCTGAAAAATAGAAAAATGAGAACTGTTACAGAAGGAGAGCTACTTGGAAAAGCTCAGACAGATACTTTGGAAGGGTGGTTTTGAAGGCGAGGGAAAATGCCAGGTGTAGCCTCCTCAGGCAGGAAGCCTTTCATACGGATGTCTATACCAGCTGCTTCCCTCACCCTCCAGGTGATTTCTTCTGCCCCCAAGGGTGACTCTCTGGTGCTGTTTTGGGAATAAAATTAGACTCTGATTTCTGAACCAGATTAATTTATTTGCCACTATAATCCTAGGCTGCCATCTTCCTATTTCTAATCCTTCCAGCTTCCTGCCTTTTTTCAGTTTTTGACTAGCCGAATTTCATCCTGTGTGTCATTGAAACAACATGCTTTACAGTTCAGCCGAAATAAAGCAAGATTTTAGAAAAGAAATGTGATCTCAGATAAAGCCAGACATAAATCTAGTTTAGTGTGTCCATGGTTTACTTAATTCATCTGTGTAAATGCTTCTGCTTCCAACTGCTCCACTCTATCTTTGCGTAAAAGCTGGCTTTGCTTTCATGTGGCCAGAAAATACCAGAATGATGGTACTGAACCAGGGTGAACCATTCAAATTGCCAGATTCTGTCATATCACTTTCATTAGGAACATCTTGTTAAACCCACAGTTGCCCCCAAATTGAGAACTTTCAGAATGGAGGGGGTTAATTACAGGTGTGTTCAGGTGAAATGGTGAAAAATTCTGCTGCATTAAGGGGATATCATAATTTACACAAGAATTTGAAGGAGTTAGTAGCATTTGACTTTAGTTGGTTATATCTGCACATGCTTCAATCATAAAGATTATAAAGAAGTAGGAGTATTTTTCAATGCTAGCAGAATGCTTGTACTTAAATGTTTGAGTAGGTATTTGAGGTTTTCTCTAGGAGTAGAACAGGCCAACGAGGCAACTTGTCAGACTCCAGCACATTTTATCTGGAATATTCATTCAGTCAGAAAATGGAAGTGACTGGGAACATTTTTCTCTACAAGGTGACTGGAATTCATAAGGGTGAGAGTTATACACATAGCCATGCTTTTAACTCATTAAAGATTAAAATAATGTTCAACTAGCTTAAAAAAAAAGATTAAAATAATGTTTGATATGACTTAGTATGTTTATGTCACCACTTTGCATCCAGGGCCTGTCATGGTCCTGGGTGATTCCGAACTGCCAACAGCCTTCCTCACAGCCTGTGACCTCTTCCCTCCTCCCCACTTTACCCCTGATGGACACACCCTCGACCTGTCCTCTCCTGGCACGGCTTCTCCTGGGGGTGAAATCATCATTTTGTCATCTCTCTTGAACTACATACAGTCTCTAGTCTTTCACTTTCTCTTCCTTGGTACCCATACTTGGACTTTTGGGGGGCCTCCTGGCCGTGGATCCCTTGACTTTTGCCCTCTTTCCACTTCTTTCTACCTTCCCTTCCTTTCCTGTCCACCAAGCCCCACGGTGTCCATTACTTCAGCAGGGCCCTGTCAATATCCTCCACTCCTTCTGTCCCCACTGTGTTCCTGGCTCCCCTGCCTGGAAAGCCTGCCTTGTTGCAGCAAGCAGACTGCCTTACCTCCACCCACATTTGGGCAGCCGGGAGGTGCAGGAGAAGATCCCACAGCTGTTCAGCTTGCTGCCACCAGCAGTTCGGGACCTTCACTTTCCCTGGGCTCTTAACAGTCTCAGGAGGTTCTTTTTCATGTCTCAAGTTATTTACTCTCTTTCTTTCCAAAGTTTGCCCTGGCTTCTCCCTGACCCCTGCACATGTTTGTTTCCAGTGCTGTCTGTTCATCTGACACTCCTTGTGTAGTCTCTATGAGGCTCCTCTCCTCGTTGCCTGGAGAATGAAACCCCCCACCCCTTCATTTGACCTCTGAGGTATCCCCTGTGACCCGGTCCCCACTTAGCTCCCAGACTTCTCTGTCCCCTCCTCACTGTTGCACATAATTTGCTAACAGATTTGAACTGCGTTCAGTCTCTGGTAAGCACACGCTCCCTGGGATTGTAGTCCAGAGGAAGAGAGAGCAAGCAGAACAGCTCTTCCAGGGGGCAATGCTCAGGTTCCCGATGGATGTTTGTACTATTGAAGGATAAAAGAGGAGACTTGCACTTTAGTTCCTTGAAAATTAGTAATTTATATTTAATATATACATAATCTCATAAATTATTATTTTTTAGGTAATTTATTAAGTGGAACACACCAGTTTTTAACTACTCTAATAAAATTAATGTTATGAAAGAACTAAATGACATGGAGACTATTTGCATTGTTAGATACCTTTAATTGATTATTGTCTATAGTTCTCCAGCTCCCTAGTCTCAAAAAAAGATGGAATTATATTTACCAAAATGAAAATGATACCCATCCTTTGTTTAAAAAAAAAAAAAAGGTGTATCACAAAATAAACTTTTGAGTGCAATTCAGAAAACTTGATTTTTGAAATGTGGTGTTGTCGTCATTGCTGCCCTTACAGAAGAATCATGAAAAAAGTCTTCATGGAGCCATCTGAGCGACTGGCCAGCCTCCAAGCTCTGTGGGACAGCCAGACTGTGACTGAGCAGGGCCCCTGTGGTGAGCGTGCCTTTTAAAACCAAAACATACATGGTTGGATGGATGACCTTTTGCCAGGAAGCTAAGTCTATTCCTAGTGTGCTACCGTAAAGGTACAATTACTTTTAAGGTGTAATTAGCACCGCACCGACTTTAGATTGGTGGACAAACGTCCTATATTTAAGCTGTATTGCATCCTGCTATGTACTTACTATAAAACACGGGGGAGAATCTTTGCTGTTTTCCCCAAACGGAAAGAATAATCAGCATTGTTAACATCGGCCATATTTAAGCTTTTAAATTTTACCTTAAAAATCATTTGGTCGAAAACCTGTCACACTTCTGTTGTCTGATTCAGGTGGATTTTCTCAGATGTATGCCTGTGTTTGCGACTGGCTTGGATTTTCATACAGGGAAGAAGTACAATGGGTAAGTGTATCTGTATGCATGCATGCACACACACTGTCTCTCACACACCTGGAGAATATTCCAGGATTTGGCTTATTTCTCCTCCCCTCCATTCATTGCTTGCTTAAAAATCTTCCTTCTTCAGATTACATAAAAATCTGCCTGTGTCATTGTCTGATTCTCTCTGTGTCTCTCTTGTGTCTCTGATCATTTGCGGGGACTATTTACATAACTAAATTGTTTCAAATAGGATGTGGATACAATTTATCTGACACAAGACACCAGGGAATTGAATTTACAGGACTTCAGTCATCTTGACCACAGGTAAGCTACTTATTTTTCCTTTCCTTTTTTCTCTCCTGATTTTGCTTTCAGAGCTGACCTTGTCTGTCAGTACTTACCTGTGTTCATTATCTCCAGAGAATCCTTTCCTGAGGGGAATCAGGAGAACCTAAGAATCTCTGAATTTTGCTTTTTCCTGTTTCCTATGTGTTATTCACTATAAAGAGTTTGGAATGCGGGGTGCATGAGTGTACCTCAACTTATAAACTGTGGAAACAATTTAATTCTTGGGTTCTCATGCCAGCCCACAAGTCTATGTAATCTACCCTGTATATAAATTCTAGTACTATTTTGCCTAATTACCATTTAGAACATTTTTCTATGAGGGAACTTTGTGCTGAAATCCTAACAAATGACTTTTAGTTGACAATTTCTTTCTGTAACCAGGATGGCTAGGGTTTATATGTATATATTGGTGGAAATCAATTTTCCAGTATCTACCTTAATCATAAGGTAGATGATCATCCCCTCCCCAGACCTTATCTGGTCACTTATCCCAACCTATCTCAATCTTCTCAACCCTAGAGATGGTGCTGCCTATTTGTGTGTGTGTGTGTGTGTTAGTCGCTCAGTTGTGTTCGACTCTTACGACCGCATGGACTGTAGCCCAGCAGGCCCCTCTGTCTATGGGATTCTCTAGGCAAGAATACTGGAGTGGGTTGCCATGGGCAGATACGATAGCCCCATTGCAAGGAATCCCAGCTAAAGAAATCTTTTCTCTCTGTTTGGAATGGAGAGAGAAATCTGAGACTCCATCTGTATTTTTCATGCCAGTGGTCCCCAACCTTTTTGGCACCAGGGGCCAGTTTTGTGGAAGACACCAGTTTACCTCCTTCTATATGGCCCAGTTCCTAACAGGCCACAGACCACTCCATGGCCCAGGAATTGGAGACCCCTGTTTTATGCCATTTGGACAATTGGAATTATAAAGAGGCTGATTGCCTCTTCTTACTGCTAGCATCTCACCCGCCAAATACCAATGCCACTTACCTGGCAGGAAATCCAGAGTTGAGCAGGGTCCCTAAAGAGTTGTAACCAACTGAGTTGAGCAAAGAAGAAGTATATAGGGCAGATATGACTTGTCTCTGCACATCTTGGGCCTGTGGAGGACAGTGAAGCAGGCTCAGTCGTGTCTGTAGATACGCCTGAAATGCCTGAAGCCCCCAGTTCTCAAGCTTGGATATGACTGTTTTTTGTGTGAAATCGGCAGTTTTCTCCTGCTTAGAGCCATTCTCCCTCCTCTTATATTTGCAGGAATGTCATACTCCCCATTTAGGCAAGGTGTTTTCTGTGTAGCTTATGAAAACGTGAACTGAGAAACAAAAAGGGAAGATATTTTACTTTGTGTTTTTTCAATAAAAACAGAATAGAGCATATAGAATAACATTAAAATAGGTAGGCCTACAGTATCCAAGCTCTAGTCCCAGGATCTCTTTATATTCTTAAAAGTAGTTGCGCTTTTGTTTATGTGAGTTTTATCTTTTGGTACTTCTCATATTGGAAATTGAAACTAAAATAAAAAGGTTAAGTCCTTTGAAAATAACATGTTGGCATATAATAAGTTTATGTTAAACCTATTTTTATTAAAAAATGGGTTATAAAAGTAACTTTTCTGCTAACATAGATACCATTTTTATAAACAATAACTATATTCCATAACAAAAATCAGTCAGCAAGAAAGGTGGCATCAGTTTACCTTTTTGGCAGATGATTTTTATTTCTGATTTAATAGAAGGCAGCTGGATTCTCATATCTGCTGCTGCATTCAGTCTGTTAGGAAATGTGTTTTGACTGAAGAATTAGGAAGAAAGTCCAACCATATGCAGATGTGCAGTTAAGGATGGAGTATTTTTAATCACCGTTTCACATGATTACTTGATGTTCTCTTTTGATACTTTACCACAACTCAGCAAGTGTTGGAATCTGAAGCCATTATCAGTGAACTTCACTCTTTTAGAAACTGTTGGTTTACTGAGTTATGCATCGCATGCAGATATTTCACCGTTGTACAATAGTGGGGAGAAACAAAGGCATTTTAAAACTATCACCACTGATCTTAATCCAAAAATCTTTAAGAATGGCAAGGCTTGTCATTCATAGTGGCAGATAAAAGTTTCCCAACATTCAAATTCTTGCTTTAAAGATATAATTTTACTATCGGAAAAAAGTGCTACCAGGTGATTTCCTTGCCGTGACTGGCTAACTTCTTACATTTTAGAGAAAATATCCGCCAACTCCTAAGTCTGAATAACCATACTTTGTCATTTTTTCCATGGTGTTCCATGAGAAAAGAGAGCTAGTTTTGCGAGTAACACTAACACTGAGTGTAAAGAAATACTTTACCTTGAGACAGTTATCACTTCAGTATATAGAGGAAGCGGGTTGTGTCGACTTCTGTGTTGTTGCACAGAGTATTTAAAAGGCATGTTCTCAGGGGCTGAGATTTAATAAAAAGAGTACTTTTTACTTTTTCATCAAGGACGTTTTTGTAAATATTTATTTATTTGGCTGCACCAGGTCTTAATTATGGCATGTGGGATGTTTAGTTGTGGCATGCGGGATCTGGTTCCCTGACCAGGGATCGAACCTGAGCCCCTGTGTTGGGAGTGTGGAGTCTTAGCCACTGGACCACTAGGGAAGTCCCTCGTCAAGGACATTCTTAAATGACATTAACCTTCATTTGTGTGGCAGTGAAGAATATAGAGACAACTAGCACAGCTTGGTGCTACTGCCTTGGTTTGTGCTGAGGCACCAGCAGCTTTCGCCACCGTTGCTTTGGCACCATCCATGCAATGTCAACATGTTGGAGTGGACACATTTGTTTTAGTATTAGTATGAAGGTTTCTTTGAACTTGTGAACCTCTGAGTGAGTCATGAAGTTCCTGGGGTCCATGGACCATATTTGGAAAACATCCAGTCTGTAGGAATAAAAACATGTAGGGCAGCTTGAGGTGTTACTTCAGCTTTCATTTATTATATCCTTCATGATTTTTGCACTGTTAATAGATTATACGTAGCATCAGTGCTAAACTTTCCAGTTAATCCCCTGTGCTTAATTTGGTGATTAAACTACATCTAACTGCTGTGCAGTGTGTGCTTGGTCATGTCCGACTCTCTGTGACCCCAATGACTGTAGCCTGCCAGGTTCCTCTGTCCATGGAATTTTCCAGGCAAGAATACTGGAGTGGCTTGCCATTTCTTTCTCCAGAAACTGTATGTGGAGAAGCTACCAAATACAGTTGCTTGAAATAGGTAGAGTACTATCCACATCAAGAATCTTTGTCAAAACTTAGAATTTTCCTATGAGTAGATTTTTCCTAATTCCTTAGCTGGAGAATTTTTATTTCACCGCTAAATACTGCATTAATGGGATGAATCTATAGAACTTCCCAGGTGGTACAGTGGTAAAGAATCTTCCTGCCAGTTCAGGAGGCGCAAGAGATGTGGGTTCCATCCGTTGGTTGGGAAGATCCCCTGCAGAAGGAAAGGGCAAACCACTCCAGTATTCTTGCCTGGAAAATCCCTTGGACAGAGGAGCCTGGTGGGCTATAGTCCGTGGGGCTGCAAGGAGTCAGACATGACTGAGCGCAAGTCATCATCTACTTTTCTTACTTGCTTAAGGGCTTGAAGAACTTTTTTTTGTTCCTGAGACTCTGAATTACAAATTGGAAACATTTCTAGAGAGGGCCAGATAGTAAATGTTTTAGGCTTTTGAGGCAAACAGTCACTATTGCAATTATGCATCAGAGCTGATGTAGCTTGAAACAGTTCTAGACACTGTAACTGAATGAGTGTGACTGTGTTTCAATAAAACTTTCTTTGCAAAAATACATGTTGTGGACTGTAGCTTGCTGACTCCTGCTGTAGATCAGTGGCTTCTGATGTGGGATGTGTATAACCAACGGATATGCAAGATGAGCTGCAAAAAACATTATTGTTGACTCCTTCTAAAGTTTCTTATCTTAGTTTTATAACATACATAATCACAATTATATATTTAGTATATAATAACTGAATCTTAAAAATTCAGAGTTCTCAAAGCTTTTTAACCACAGCGAGCTTGTTTAATAAAAATGGAGACCACTGCTCAAGTTGTGTCTGACTCTGTGCGACCCCAGAGACGGCAGCCCACCAGGCTCCCCTGTCCCTGGGATTCTCCAAGCAAGAACGCTGGAGTGGGTTGCCATTTCCTTCTCCAATGCATGAAAGTGAAAAGTGAAAGTGAAGTCACTCAGTTGTGCCCGACTCTTAGTGACCTCATGGATTGCAGCCCACCAGCCTCTTCCATCCATGGGGTTTTCCAGGCAAGAGTACTGGAGTGGGGTGCCATTGCCTTCTCCCCCAGTCCTGTTAGATGGCCTGTATTAACAGTATTTTTCTAACCAAGTTGCAACCAGTTATGTTGGATGAACATTTCTCTATATTAGAATGAGCATGCTTACTCATGAAGGAACAGTCTGTACTTAAAGGGCACAGTAGTTTGGAAGAATTCATAATGGCAGAATTTGAGTGTGATATGGGTCATTTGAGAGGTTTTACAACAAGCCATGTTGGTACTTTTCTCATTTGGGTATGAGTTAGGGAGAAGAGTGGAGGAATTAGAGGTGCAAGAGGAAAGATGACATGGGTTGCATGTTCTGGAGTTTTTTAGAAAATACAGGCAGTAGTTACCAAATGTATCAATGAATTTTCCACTGTGGCCGTCAGCTCCCATGTATCTCTATTTGATCATAATTCAGATACAAATAAGCAGTTTTGTTTACAGTTTACATTTATTTAAGTGAGATTCTGCATGCTTTTATATGTAGCTGTTCCTGAACCTGATCATTTCAGCTGACTTCCTTCTGGAAAGCCATAGACCTTTCATATAACCAGTCTGAATGTTCTCCTGATTGTCTATCAGAGTTTTATTTTCTCATCCCATTCTTTCTCTCCATTGCATTTGGTCATCAGAGGTAGAAACATCCATTCTTAAGGGTCCTTGAAATCATTAGTGCTCCCATAACGGAAGTTTCATGAGGGCTGGGCTCTCTCTGTCTTGTTCACACTATATGACTCGATGTTCTGAAGTCAAACCAGTGGCTCAGGGAGGATTTTCAAGGGAAACTGAACTGCCCTTGGGGAGTAGATCCGAATCCTGGGAGGCTGAAGGGATTAATTTTTTAAAAGTCCATCGGATTACTCAAATACCTTCTTTCCCATACTCAAGTTGATCATTATTCCTGTCATGGCACTCTTCAGCCAGCTTTGCTCTATGTTACCTACTCCAATCCAGGGCTGAATCCTGTCTGGATTCCTATAAAATTCTGTGTGTTTCTTTCAGTTCACCCACCCAGGTCATTGTCTTTTTGCACTCAGGAGTTCGTAGCTTCCTTTTTCTAGGACCAGCTCAGATCCAAAGTGGAAGGTCTGGTTGTTGTGTGTGGTACTGATGTTAATGCTGTAGATCTTGTAACAGGGAAACCAAACGTGGTATTGGCAGCTTTATCATCTGGAACACAGGATGGAGGAAACAGTAATCCCTATATGACCCCATCACCACTCCTAGGAGATGGATTTGGAAGAAGGTGTGGGTCTAGAGACGGGGCGGTGCCCTTGTCATTATTCTCATCACAGAGACCTTATTAATGTTCTCACCCGGGAGCTGCTCATCTTCAGACATATGCCCAGTGTTTTGATACATGTTGTATCCCATGACTTATAGAGCCTCATGAACCAAGAAGAAGCGTATGTATCATATTGAGGCTTCCTACGAGTCAGCATACTGTCCATTCTTTTCACTGTAGACCAACCTCTCTCTTCCTGTGTGTCCTGCCTTACCAGACCCTTTATGGTCTGCCCAGGAGCTTCAAGGCAGATTTATAAGCAACTTGAATGCTATAGTTGATTAGTGAATTAATTGATTCTAACTAAGGAACTATCAGAACTAAATGTGAACTTAATTTTAAGGGAAGAAACCAATGTAGAACTTCTTATACACCTAAATACGCATGTGAGTATGTATGTGTGTACATTTCTGGGAAGGACAGTGAAATTTTGAAAGGGCTTGAAGGAATTTCCCATTAAAAGTATTCCTGTGTGTTATAAATATGCACTTAAAAAAATTAAAAGTCCCAAAAGAAACAAGACTTTACTGGCCATATCATGGGTAGAATTTGATCTAGAGCATTAATATATCTAAAGAAAGAATGTCTCAGTTTGATGTAAGCTGGTCAGTCATGGGGATTCGCTGATAGCTCAGTTGGTAAAAAAAATCTGCCTGTAATTCAGGAGACCCTGGTTCGATTCCTGGGCCAGGAAGATCTGCTGGAGAATGGATGGGCTACCCACTCCAGTATTCTTGTGCTTCCTTTGTGGCTCAGATGGTGAAGAATCTGCCTGCAATGTGAGATACCTGGGTTCAATCTCTGGGTTGGGAAGATCCCCTGAAGAAGG
>NW_011494754.1:714112-721392 GCF_000754665.1 Bison bison bison | reverse complement strand
GAAGGGAATGGCTACCCTTCTCTGTAGCCCTTACAGGTCATAGGGTCACAAAGAGTCAGATGTGACTGAAGTGACTGAGCACACACACACGCACTAATATATTAGCACAGTAGTGCATGTATATAATTTATAGATAAACACAGATTTGGGGGAGATGTGTGCTCAAAATGTTGAGTTGGCCAAAAAGTTTATTTTGGTTTTTCTTACAGAAAAACCCAAACAAAGTTTTTGGTCAGTTGTGTCACAAAGACTCAGACACAACTGAGTGATGGTTAGTCGTGGAAGCCTTTACAGGAAAAAGTCATGAAGTCACTTTTGGCAATTTCCATCCAAGCATTGCCCAGGAGAAAAGGGCACTAAGCCAACAGACTTTCAGTATATTGACTCCTTTGTGGATAAACCTATTCCTATTTTAAGATGAATTCATCAGCTATTTAAGTCTAATACCATTAAAATTTGGATTTATCTAAAAAAAAAAAAAAAAAGGTAGGACCAGAGACCCTATTGTTGCTGAATAAGCATTCAAGTGTGAGGATGACAGCGATCATGCCGAATCCAGCCAGTTAGTCTCTGGAGAAGAATAGGAATTAGAAAGTGCTTGGAAAATGTCCATTCAGTTATTATTCATAGCTTCCAAATTTTTTTTTAAGCACATTCTTAAAATTTGTTCTAGGTTAGGTTATCAATGGGCCAAAAAGACACATAGATTGAAGAAGGCTTTGTTATACATTTCTCATGGGTGCTCTCAACGGTCTGTGAGCTGACATGTTAAAAATGTAATTACACTGTAATTTGGAGCGGCAGGGAATGATGAGGGTAGAGGTAGTGGTGCTGAAGAGAAGAGAATATATAGCTTTAACCACATCGATTTTTCTTGTTCCCTGAAGATTTTGCAGAGGAGCTAATCTTATCCATCCTCTAAAGACTCAGCGACATGCATCATTGAGCCTAAACTTGGCTCATGAGAGCCCAGCCAGCAGTTCATCCCTTTCAGATTCATGTTTTTGTGTTGTCATATTTTATACTCATCAAGGTGACATTCACGCGCCTAAGACTTTCACGGAAGAGTTTGGATTAATGTTTGGCAAGGTTGTCCTGAAGCACTGGTTTAATTCTTTCCTAATCTAAGCTCCTTGTCTTTATTCTTGCTCTCACTTAAAAAAGGAGGAAATGCTGTTTGGAGTGTGGAATCAGGTGTGAAGAGCCTTAGCTTCTGTTTCCATTCTTGAGTGAATGAGTGAGTGAAATCGCTCAGTCGTGTCCGACTCTTTGCGACCCCGTGGACTGTAGCCCCCCAGGCTCCTCCATCCATGGGATTCTCCAGGCAAGAATACTGGAGTGGGTTGCCATTTCCTTCTCCATTTCTATAAATAATTCTGTAAAACAGTGGACTCCAGCCTGGGTCAGATGGACTGTGTGGTGAACACAGTTGATATATAGAAGAGCGTGGAGAAAGTAGTAGAACATATTTTATGCTTATTTTGTTCTTTTCTATTTTGTGTGTGTGCGTGTATTTTTTTTTTTAATGAGCCCCCTAATTGGCTCGGAGAAGGCAATGGCACCCCACTCCAGTACTCTTGCCTGGAAAATCCCATGGACAGAGGAGCCTGGTAGGCTGCAGTCCATGGGGTCGCGAAGAGTTGGACACGACTGAACGACTTCCCTTTCACTTTTCACTTTCATGCATTGGAGAAGGAAATGGCAACCCACTCCAGTGTTCTTGCCTGGAGAATCCCAGGGATGGGGGAGCTTGGTGGGCTGCCATCTCTGGAGTCGCACAGAATCGGACACGACTGAAGTGACTTAGCAGCAGCACCTAGTTGGCTCAGTGGATAAAGAGCCTGCTTGCAATTCAGGAGACACAGTAGATGTGGGTTCAATCTCTGGGATGGAAAGATCCCCGGGAGGAGGAAATGGCAACCCACTCCAGTATTCTTGCCTGGAGAATCCCATGGATAGAAGACTATGACAGGTTACAGTTCATAGGGTCACAGAGAGTCAGACGTGACTAAAGTGACTGAGTGCACACACACACACTAATATATTAATACAGTAGTGCATGTATATAATTTATAGATAAACACGCAGATCTGGGGGAGATGTGTGCTCAAAATACTGAGTTGGCCAAAAAGTTTATTTTGGTTTTTCTTGCAGAAAAACCCAAACAAAGTTTTTGGTGAGCCTGATACTTTCCAGTTAGGAGTGAATGGTCAAAAAATTTAGAGGCTACTGGTTTAGGCCTCTGGCATTGTCCTCATCTGTAAAGTGTCTCACATTGGCATGTCCTTCACAGAGTCAGTGAGTGGTCCAATTTATCATTTAATAATCTATAGGACATACTTCTATATAAATTAGAGTATCAGGCAGGATTGGTGTTCCATGACATCTACAATTTTTTAAAACTCTCTAACTCCTAGTTTCCAACTAGATATAAAGGAAAAGAGTCTAACTTATCCCCAGAAAGACTATCAAATGAATATATGGGGAAAATATGTCTGTAGTTCTGAGTTTTACCAGCCTTTCTGGAAGAGAGCATATTTCACTGTGTGCACACAGCAAGCAGGAGAGTGGCCAGACTCTGCATTCTTGCATGAAATACCTCCTGCAAGCTTGTAAACATTTGTAAGATTTCCTGGGGGGAGCTCTTCCATTCTGCGGTGTGTGGATACACTACAGATGATCACGATGTTGTTCATTGGATTTTTACTCTCTATCTTTGTGCTTTTCTGACATCTATTTTGGGGCTTGCTGGACATCTTTCAAATTTGTTTGTTGATGCTCTCCTGGACTTTTCACACTATTTAAAAGTCACAGTGTTTTTATAGTTTCAACGAGGAGAGGCAGGCAGGGGGGAAGAAAGACTAAGGAGGGAAATCTGGCCCCAAAATAACAACTGGAAAAATTAAATTCTTACTAAGTCATATAGATCAGAAAGATTAGAAATTCTAATTCAATAGATTATCCGGAATCGAGAATTGCAGAGAAATTTAGCAAGTGATTGAGACTCTGAATTGCTTGCCAGCTTCTTTGTTTTTGCATTTTAACTTCTTTTAGTAGCCCTCAAATATGAGTTTATTTTTGATGTCCAGAGGAGCAAGAACACAGTCTTTTTGAGACATCACCTCAGAATATGTCTTAGGATCGGCTTTCAAATTAGGAGCTAAGTGGTTGTCCAAATGTGATGAAAGGGGTTTGGAATTTTTGGTCTGGAAACCCCTGGATATAACCACCCTGGATTCCCCTGTAGAGTAGATTGAAGACTTTTGACAGTATGGAAAGTAAGTGACTTATTAGTGAGATGATAGCACAGTGGTTAAGATAATCAGGTCATAGGTCACACCGCCTGAAATCCTGTCTCTTTCCAGACTAAACTTTGTGACCAGCTCTCTAACCTCTCTGCGCCTTGGGAGAGGAGGGTGGGTCTCCATCTGTGGAATGGATGACAACGCCTCCCTCCTGGGGTTATTAATGAATGTACTGCTGCTGCTGCTAAGTCGCTTCAGTCGTGTCCGACTCTGTGTGACCCCATAGACGGCAGCCCACCAGGCTTCCCCATCCCTGGGATTCTCCAGGCAAGAACACTGGAGTGGGTTGCCATTTCCTTCTCCAATGCATGAAAATGAAAAGTGAAAGTGAAGTTGCTCAGTGGTTCCCGACTCTTAGCGACCCCATGGACTTCAGCCTACCGGGCTCTTCTGTCCATGGATTCTCCAGGCAAGAGTACTGGAGTGGGGTGCCATTGCCTTCTCCATAATGTATGTACATGCTAGTACATAAAAATGTTTAAGTGAATGTTTGCTATTTTTATTTCCTTAAAGACTTGCCCTGTTTTTAAATAAGCAACTCTATAAAGTGACTAGTTTTCTTAACTGAAAGGAAAAGTTTTAGACTTATAAAACCTTTTATTACAGAAAATCTTTGATGTTCAGAGATTGTTTTATGGTCTTTTCTGTGTTGCTTCTGTTTTGTTAGTTGTATGCTGGTATTTTCTTCTAGAAAGATATAAGTGAAAAACTTGGTTCTTTTGAGTTTTAAGGGAAAGTTTGGATAATTTGAGGTGTCAACTGCAATGAGAAGTAAGAACCCCAACTTTTATTACCAACCCCAGCTAGTAGCTAGGTTGACAACACTACCACACCAACTCTGTATGTAGTACATTTACATCAGGAAAAAGTTAAGGTGTAGGAGCTGTCTTGTCTCAATTCAGCAGAGTATTAAGAAACAGTTCAGCCCCATGACCCCAAAGGATATTCACACTGGATCTTCCTTTTCAGTATTTGCAGTCTTAAAATGTTTTTGCTCCCACTTTAAGGGTCACATGAGATCATACATGAAAACACTGTTGCCAGGTTACCAGTACTCATCAGAGGCTTCCCTCAACTGCTGTAACTCTTCAAGGCTAACTTCAGATCAAAAGCCACATGGTAATGAAGAATCTATTAGGAGGTCAAAGCAAAACATCAGTTCAGTTCAGTCACTCAGTCGTATCTGACTCTTTGTGACCCCATGAATCACAGCACACCAGGCCTCCCTGTCCATCAACAACTCCTGGAGTTCACTCAAACTCATGTCCATCAAGTCGGTGATGCCATCCAGCCATCTCATCCTCTGTCGTCCCCTTCTCCTCCTGCTCCCAATCCCTCCCAGCATCAGAGTCTTTTCCAATGAGTCAGCTCTTCGCATGAGGTGGCCAAAGTACTGGAGTTTCAGCTTTAGCATCACATAGTGGGATGCAAAATAAAAGGTGCAAACTGATGGTAAAAAGCTGTTAACCGCATCCCCCCATGAGAAAATCAGTCAAGACGACCAGCCCAAGCGTGTGGAATACTTTCTACGTTATGTAATATAATCAGTACATTATAAAATATAATCATTATGTAGTAATAAACACTACTTAATGAAAACATAGGAAAGGATTGGTCCTGAGCAACACAGACGCTGTCAGGGAAACCCAGGGAGTTCTTTGCAGTGCATTTGCATTTCCGGCCTCGTTTACGAGGAGACCCGAGGCGTGTTAAAGGTGTTTCTGGAGAATGTTATTCGAGACGCGGTCACCTACACAGAGCACGCCAAGCGCAAGACGGTCACTGCCATGGACGTGGTCTACGCGCTAAAGCGGCAGGGACGCACCCTCTACGGCTTCGGAGGTTGAGCTGCTGCCCCTGTGCTGTGTGTGACGACAATCTCTGCAGTGCAGTGATATCAGTACAACATGTCAATGCAAATTGAGTCTTTATCCAAGATTTGCTTCTGTGCCCACTGGTAACTGTGCTCTCAGAAGGCCATCCTGGAAAATGAACTCTCGGAAATGAAATTAGTTACATTACATCTTGTGTATTTTCTGTTTAAGTGGGGCCTAATCAGAGGTTGAGGGAGACAGGCACAGGGAGAGTGGGCTGGCAGCCGTCACATGATTACCTGGTCTAACCTGGTGTCACACGGCGACACTGGTGGACATCTCCATCTGTGTTGTTTCCAGTGTTTGACAATTATGAATATAGCTGTTATGAACCATAATACATACATTTTTATATAAACGAAAGTAAGTCTTTATTTCTCTTGGGTGAATACCCAGGATTGAGATTGCTGAATCATGGTATGTCTTATTTTTGTCATTCAGTCACTAAGTCATGTGCGACTCTTTGTGACCCCATGGACAGGTGGTTCTGTGGTAAAGAATCCATGTGCCCATGCAGGAGATGTGGGTTCATTCCTTGGGTCTGGAAGATCCCCTGGAGAAGGAAATGGCAACCCACTCCAGTATTCTTGCCTGAGAAATCCCATGGATACAGGAGCCTGTTGGGCTACAGTCTATGGGGTCACAAAAGAGTTGGACATGACTTAGTGACTAAACAACAATGGTAAAAGTGTAAATAAAACTTCATAATAAGACGTCATCAAACTGTTGTCCACCTTGAGCGTGCCATTTGCTTTCCCAACAGCAGTGTATGAAGTTTCATTTGCTCTGCACCCTGGTTAGCACTTAACATTGTCACTTTCTTTTAAAAAAAGCAATTCAGTAGGTTTCCGGTGGCATCTTATTTTGGCTTTAAATTGCATTTCTCTAATGGCTAATAATTTTTAGCATCTTTCATGTGCTTATTTTTGGAGAAGGCAATGGCACCCCACTCCAGTACTCTTGCCTGGAGAATCCCATGGACACAGGTGCCTGGTGGGCTGCAGCCCGTGGGGTCGCTAAGAGTCGGACACGACTGAACGACTTAGCAGCAGCAGCATGTGCTTATTTACCCTCAGTGTATTTTGCTTGATGAAGTATCTGTTTCGATCTTTCTGCTCCTTTAAAACACTTGAGTTGTTTTTCTTTATGGACTTCTAAGAGTTCTTTATACATTTTGAGCAACAAGTCCTTTGTCAGAAATGAGATTTGCAAATATTTTCTCCCAGAATATGGTCATCTTACCTTTCTTTTAATAGCATCTATTACAGAGTAAAAGTTTTTGATTTTGATAAAGTCCAGTTGATTTATTTTTTTCTTTTATGGATCGTGCTTTTGGTGTCAGATCTAAAAACTCTTTGATTAAGCCATTCTTTGCTTTGATGACCATCTCTTCTGGGATGGTAATGTGTTTCTCATCTAGAAGGCTCACTTCCTGTAAGGATCTTTCCTGACTGAAGTCTTTTCATAATTGTGTCTCTTATTTGCACCGTAGGGCTGCATATTCGCTCTATAGCAGAGGGGTTATTTCACTCTATTATAGTTGCTTTTATTTTTTGCTAAGCTGTGCTAGGTGGTGAGTATCACAAGGGGAGGGACCATTTTGCCATGTTCATTGTTGCCTCAGTCCAGTGATTCATGCACAGTGGGTGGCACTCATCGAACAAATGAATGGAGTTGCTGGGCATTTTTGGGTTCCTGTGCCTTTGTACGTTGTTGTTATTGTTTAGGCACTCAGTCCTGTTCTACTCTTGCGACCCCATGGACTGTAGCCCCCCAGGCTTCTTTGTCCATGGGATTTTCCAGGCAGGAATACTGGAGTGGGTTGCCATTTCCTTCTCCCGGGCATCTTCCTGACCCAGGGATCGAATCTGTGTCTCCTGCATTGGCAGGCAGATTCTTTATTGCTGAGCCACCTGGGAAGCCCAACTTTGCACATCCTGTTTCCTAATTACTCACAATGCTCTATTTCTCTTTCCCTGACTGGTTGGCTCCTCCCTATCTCTCAAACCTTGCAGACCCTTCCCCATTTGCTCCAGGCTGAAGTATTCATGTCCTCCAATGGTCTTAGGGCACTTGGAACACGCTCGCTTTTTCTGTGGTG
>NW_011494754.1:620194-713991 GCF_000754665.1 Bison bison bison | reverse complement strand
CTGAGGTCTTTCCACCACTGGAAGACAAAGAGTTGCTCGTATTAACCCTCAGAGCCTAATATCCCTACCCAGGACTCAGCAGTACTCAATAAATGTTTATTGAATGAATTATGATGTATATTTGTCTTTTTCTAATTTATTTTTGACATTAAAAAGCCTAGGCATTAACATAATTTAGAGAAACGTTGTGGGCAGACCACGCCAACACGCATGAGTCCCATCATCTTTGTAGACAGTTTTTGCTATAACAAAGTTTTATACCATCCATAGGACATAGTTTTATAATTCCTTTAGGTTATGAATATGGATCATTATAGACAAATTTGAAAATATAGTACAAGATTTGTGTTCAAAAAAATTCATATCATCTTTAATGCTACCACCCAGGCAAGGTGTCTGCATAACATTTTGCTGTATTTTTCTTCTGGGGGGAAAAAATGTGTCTATATTTGTGAGCATTTATGTCTGTTATTTTATATGTCATTTTTACCAGTTACACTCATTGACTCTGATCACACAAATATGCACCTGGAATGCTGTGTATTTTTAAAATTGAATCTTGGACTCCAAGCATTTCTGGTATCATTAACAATTGGATTTGACTTTGAGTGTAACAGAATATTTTCAAGGTTTTTACATGTCATATGTAGGATGATGCTGCCTACCCACTGCTTAACGTAAAACCTGATCCTGTTAATGATGTGCCCTTTAACTCCTGAAAATGAATTCATTATGACAAAAGCCAGCTGTACTTCAAATCTCATCAGGTGACATAACACACAATAAAGAGGTTTTGAAGCCTAGTCTCTACTTGACATTAAGTCCACAAAAGGAGATGCAGTGAGAATGATTTGCTATCATTCCTGAGTGATGAAGTAAGGGAGAGGACTCTCAGATAACATGGGCTTTGAGGGCCCTGTATTATAAGGTGGAATTCACTCTGAGAGAAGCTACAACTGTCATTAAACATCAGGGAGAAATGCCGAGACTTGTTCTGAGCAATTGGTTGGTGGAGAGAGACGAGAGAGTGGAGACCCTAAAACAACTATGGCAAGGGCAGTTGTTCTTGTTTTTTAATTTGAAACTTGTTTATTTTAATGTAAAACTTAGCAAGTTTAATAAAGTGGCTTTTTGCTGGAAAAGATGGCATAATTCTTTGGCTTTTTTTTTTTTTTTTTTTTTACCACCTGTGGATGCTCATTTCACCTTTTAAAGCAAATCTGATGAAACTACACACACGGGCTTTAGAAGCTGGGTTTTGACTGTAGTGGTGTCCAAAGGGACCTACATTTTCACTGTAGGTCTCTTAGCATCTGTTTCTTCATCTGTAAAATGCAAACAATAAAACCTTCTAAGGTTGTTTTGAGATTTAAATGAGTTAGTCTATGTAAAATGCCTATCATGGGGCCTGGTACCTTGAAGTTTGAAAAAATAGTGATTTTTCAGCTCTCTTTCCACCTTCTGCCTTTCATTTCTGTTTCAGTAAAAATTTGTGCATTTGCTACTAGTGATGCCCTGAGGATAAAATTGGTATTGCTTCCCTGTAGCCAAAAATCTAAAGAAGACAGGGACGTGGCTTTCAAAGAACTTACAACCTGGGGTGATAAGGAATAGATGTTTAAACATCAAACTATACTATAAGGCAGAATAAAATAAATGCTAAACAGAGGTGTAAATAATGTGCTGGTGGTGGTGACCTAGGGAACTTATAGAGGAGAGGATTATGATATAGGCATTGAAGGATACATTGATTTTCATAGCTGAACACAGCAGGAAAAGATAATTCTGATTGTGAAACTGCATGATATGTTTGAGTAGTGAATTGTCTGCTTTTTGGCTTGAGCATGAGTGAGGGGCATGTTGTGTAGAGGTCAGGCTGGAATGATAGTGTGGTGGCTGATCTCTGACTCGAATAGCTTCACTCCATGGCTGAAGAACTTGTATGAAGCGTAAGACAAAAAAGCAAAAACCCAAGCGACAGAAAAACACTTGGGCTATCTCATGTGTATAATCAGTACTAAGAACTGCAAGAAAGATACCAAATGGTTGTAGGATGCTTGCTAATAAGCATTGGGGATCCCATCTGATGTGACTTATTTTAAGACTGGTACTGTCCTTGCTTGCCATATAAACTCCTCTAGCCAGAGAGCATATGATATACTTGATGAAGGATTTATGAAGGAGCAATGTAAAGAAATAAGAGTTGTTAGTATGGAATTGGGAGAAGGAATGGCAACCCACTCCAGTACTCTTGACTGGAAAATCCCATGGACGGAGGAGCCTGGTGGGCTGCAGTCCATGGGGTCGCTAAGTGACTGAGCGACTTCACTTTCACTTTTCACTTTCATGCATTGGAGAAGGAAATGGCAACCCACTCCTGCGTTTTTGCTTGGAGAATCTCAGGGACAGGGGAGCCTGGTGGGCTGCTGTCTATGGAGTCGCAGAGAGTCAGATGCGACTGAAGCAACTTAGCAGCAGCAGTATGGAATTAGACATAAGCTATCTCTTAGAGCAAGGAGGGTCTCTAAGCAAACACTGCTACCAACCTCTTTTCCTTTGGAAATAGAAATGAGAGTCCATAGAGGTAATTTATCTTCAACTTTAAGGAATTCTGTTTATATCATTCTGAAGGTCTGTCCTAAAGTATGTAATTATTGTTTAGGGGTTGCAATAGGTTTAGCTGAATGTTGTGCTTGTAAATAATAGAAATTAACAAGTGGACTTTGATGTTATGGATTAAAAATCAGACATCAATATGGCTATTGTAAGAGATGTTCATATATTTTGTTATTTCCACTTCTAGGGACTTAATACCTATAATTGCTGCTCTGGAATACAATCAGTGGTTCACTAAGCTGTCCTCTAAGGATCTAAAACTGGTAAGTAATTGAAGATGTTGCTTAGCTTTGCTGAATTTCAAAAACCTGAAAATTATAAAAAACAAAAAACAGACACATATTTGTTTTTCAACGATATTGGTGAGCTGAATACATGTTATTTCTAGGGAAATATGTTCCTATAAATGATCTGCAGAACATTTTACAAAGTTTGTAATGGGAGATGCTTCAGAAAAGTACTTCCTCATGTTTTTAGCTGCTTCAGGCAATTTTAGATGATGAACAGAAAGGCACATTTAGTGGAGCCGTCTGTATACCCTCATTCCACTGGCAAAAACTATTAAAGTTACATTTGCACAGCTGCAAATAACAGATTTTATGTTCCTATCTTGCATTCCATCTCCACAAAGCTTCCCTTCCTGAGAATTTAGGAAAACATTACCAAGGTAGAGTTGGTCTGGAGCTTTGATAGCTAACATTAATTTTCTAGATGAGGTTTTGGGCAGATTTACATGTAAGCAAAATGAAATCAAAGTGAAATCTGTTAGTTTTTATAAGACATGGGGGAGCCAAAGTTTTGGTCTGTTTTATTAGTAGAAATAAGATGCTCTGTTGGGCTGGTTTTTTTTTTTTTTTGTCCCCACAATTTCAAAGCAGCCATTTGGACAGAAGCTTATCCATGAGTTAGGTTTCTGCTGCTTCATTTGAGCATGGGAGATAATTTAGATGTTTTATTGGAGACTCTTAACATTAAGTCTCCAACTTTCAGAGGTGATAGAAACTAGGGGGTTAAGCTTTTCTGAGTGATGGGCATCTAGGTTGCTTCCATGTTCTGGCTGTTGTAAATAGTGCTGCAGTGAACATTCAGGTACATGTATCTTTTTGAATTATGGTTTTTTCAGGGTGGCATATGCCCAGTAGTGGGATTGCTGGGTCAGATGGCAGTTTTATTCCTAGTTTTTAAAGGAATCTCCATAGTGTTCTGCATAGTGACTGTATCAATTTACATTCCCACCAACAGTGCAAGAGGGCTCCCCTTTCTCCACGTCCTCTCTAGCATTTGTTGTTTGTAGATTTTTTGATAATGGCCATTGTGACTGGGGTGAGGTGATAGTTCACTGTAGTTTTGAAGGAATGGAGATGCATACGCAAAGGTTTTGTAGATATAGTGGGGGTGGGTGGAAAGAGGATGGGATGAGTTGAGAAAGTAGCTTTGACATATATATATTACCATGTGTAAAATAGATAGCTAGTGTGAAGTTGCCATATAACACAGGGAGCTCAACCTGGGGCTCTGTGATGACCTAGAGGGGTAAGTTGGGGGTGGTGGTGGTGGGAGGGAGTCTCAGGAGAGAGGGGAGATATTTATGGTTATAACTGATTCGCATTGTTGTATGGCAGAAACCAACACAACATTGTAAAGCAATTATCTTCCAATTGAAAAATTTGAAAAAAATTAAAAAAATTTCCAAGTGAAGAGATAAGATTTGGATTGAGACCTGGATCTGTTGAAAGTGGAAGGTTGAGATTTCCTGGTGGCCAGTCTGCTGAACTTGCCTGGGGTGTGAGTGGCTTAAGGCGGGCGTTATAGGTATAAACTTGGGTGGAACTCATTTGGGGATTATTAAGAGCCAATGTGGTTGACAGTAAGAATGTGGGCTTAGAAACAAATCTGGGTTTCAGATTTGGACTCTTATTACAGGGCTGTGTGACCTTGGATACATTATTTGATCTTCCAGGGCCTCTGTTTGCTATATCCCTGTTACTGGGAGCTAATTGGAACTCATGTCTTATTTATCTCCATTCAGTGCTTTATCAAAGTACGTGGCTCATAGTAGCTACTCAGTAAAAGCTGGTTTAATCAATAGATGTCAAATGACTTTTGTTGAATGAATGAATGGACACAGCAATGTAACTCATTTGCAGGTTATTGAGATGAGTCAATTTTATTTATATATATAAAATATATAAAATTATAAATTTTATAAATATATATATATAAATTATTATTACATATATAAATTATATATATATAGTGGCGGTGCTCAGTTGTGTCTGATTCTGTGACTCCACGGACTATAGCCAGCCAGGCTTCTCTGTCCATGGGATTTTCCAGGCAAGAGTCCTGGAGTGGGTTGCCATTTCCTCCTTCAGGGAAACTTCCTGGGATTGAACCTGTATTTCTTGCTTCTGCATTGGCAGGCAGATTCTTTACCTCTTTGCCACCTGGGAAGCCCAAATAATTTATATGGAAGTTCTAACACAATGTCTAACGTACTCCAGGCATTTCACAACTGTCAGCTGTCATTGCCATCCTCACAATCAGATTAGCAAAGAGGCTGAGAAGTGAACAAATCGGGGAGCATGAATTATGGAAACTGTATCAGCTAAACAGGCGGGTGTCAGATCAGTGATGATGGAAGTACGGATGGTGACCCCCAGGGAGTGAGTGAGCAGACAGCCGTGATGGGAGACCTGGAAACAGAAGCCTCTCATTTGTTGTTTGCAGGGATGGGGACCGTTTGCAGGGCTGAGCCAACAGAGATTGCAGGTGTGCGAGGGGAGCCATTCGAGGAATGAGAAGTAGATTAGCCCGGGGATTGTGGGATCAGAGAGAACAATGCTTTGCTACCAAGTTAGTTTTCCTGGCTCATTCAGACGTTCACCTAAGCCCGTGATTTTCAAAATGGGGCACAAGAGAGCTCTGAGGAAGTTGTGGACATCCCTCTTTTGGAAGTTATCTGAAATCACTGGTATCAGGCCATTCGAGCTGCTGTTCTATCGTTACTCCTCCCAGGCAGCATCTCTTTTTTAAACGCCTTAGGTGTTTAGGAAAGAAAACACGCACGTAATTATTTCAGTCTTGGCCAGACAAAGCATGTACGTGCTTGTGTGCTTTTTTGGATGCCCTGGGATGGTGGGAAGTGGAAGACAGGATTTGAGGATTATTGCCTTCTCTGCTTTTCTACTAACAGATTTAAGCACAAAAATGAAAATGTGTATATTTTTAATGCTTAGTATTTAAAAATGAGAAATACTCTTTGGGATATCTCTCTGCAAGTTTTCAAAGAGATTAGCGGTTTTTCCATGTTTGTTACCCAAAGGTAAAAAGGAATGATAATAGCCTTTGATGGCTATTGCAATATGTAATCTTGAAACATTTTCTAATACTTGGTTTATTTGAGGCACAGGAATGCATTACACCTTCTTCAGCTTTTTTAAAACACAAAGTGTAAAAAGAAGGGACGTCTCAAGTTATATGAATTCTCTGGGTTATTAAAATTGCTTCTCGCACAACAGAAGTCTCCTGTGCTTACTGTCCCACAGGAAAAATGTGACTTACATGCTTTATGCTGATCTTATGAAGTCTGTTAGCAGTCACTATTCCAAATTTAAGTAGAAGGATAGAGGGTTTTTTGTTTTTGTTTGTTTTTGAAGATATGCCAAATACACAATTAGGGCCAAGGTTCTGGACTCATAAAATCTCAGTAGAATGGGGATTTTGCTCAACTCTCTTTTTTATCATTTAGGTAAGTCAGTGAGCATCATTAGGTCTTTTAAAATCTTTTAAAAATTATGTGCTTGGACCAGATACGGTATGTGGTTCCTCTCAGTTTCAAACTTCCGTATTTGTTTTATTTTGGACTAGTTCATTTGTAATTTTATAGTAATTTCTCCAGTTTTCATGCTATACATTTGATTTTAAAATAAATATAAGCTCTTAGAGAGTTATCATATTAACTTGTTAAAAAAAAAAACTTTTCCTTAAATCTGTAAACAAAGTGCTGAACATGCAATAAGACATTTAGGGAAGACTACTGTAATGGTAACATTTTCTTGGTGTCCAAGTTTGTGTGTGTATCTCTTTAAAATATCCATCCATGTATATTCTTTGTATATAACAAATATATGCAAATAACACTTTTCATGTAGTTGGCATTTAATAAAAGGTAGCAAAATTAATGTAATCATGAATGACTTATCACACCTCTTCCCTACTGGCATGTTGAAGAAAAGTTGGACACACTTTTCCTACATTTTCTTTCATAAATTTTAATTACAGTAATAATTTCCAATGAGTAGATGAAAGCCTTGCTTCACAACTCAGCTTTGGTAAATTACTTTTCTAGATGCTCTGAGGTAGCCCTGGAAAGGTGATGATACTATGGATTATTTCTGGAAATTAGAATAATCTTCACAAAAACATGTCTGAGTAATCACCTTGTATCATAACAAAGAATAAGATCATTTCCTCTAGTTGTATATTGTAAGGCTAAGAATGGTACTAATAAGGGGTCAGCATTTTGAAAATCACCACCGTCAGCACAATATAAATTGCAGGCATTGGGTCACTTGGAATTAATTTTCCTCTCCCCTCATCAATCTGTGGGTCACATTAGAAATCCAGGAATAGTATGAAGGCAGCATTATAAACCCAGAGGAATCAAGCAGGACACGAGAATTATAAAAGCTTTAAATTCTGTGCCTCTTGGTGGTTTTCCAAGTCATTTTTCTAAAGGCTACTTGACTGGAGAATTTGTGCTACATTTTATACTTTTCCAATAATGGTTAAGCCAGGTGGATATTCATGATCTGATAAAGAACTATAGTATTTTATGTACTATTTCAAGAAAAGAAACTGCTCTATTGTATGCTATACCACACAAAATGATTTCTCTCTCTCTTTTAATAACATAAAAGATTTAAAGAGACCTTAAGTTATGATGACATTTAAAAATCACTTTTCAATGTCTGAATAATTTTAAGGTCAGGAGCTACCTTAAGTTTAGTTTTGGAATAAGGCAGGATATAAATAAATATAAAGCATTAATAGGTAAAAATTTAAAAGAAAAAATTATGCACAGTTCTACCAGGGCACAACTCTTGATTTCTCATAGTCCCCTCAAGACTTTTTGGCTGCATATATTAGCTATTTCAATTGCTGTAATCTTTATTAAACACTTCATTTTAATTATGTATTTTCATTTAACATTATATCCTAAGCATTTAAAATATTTTGAAAGACGTGAGTTTATGACTACATAATTTTTTAAAACATGAGCTTTATTAACACGAGATGATTAATTATTAAAGTCTTTCTTATTCCTTACCTTAGTTTAGAGATTACTTACTAGTAGCAACATTGTAACGCCTAACATTTATCAAGTGGTTATTCAGCCTCTCTTTTAAAGTACATTAGGTCTTTAAATGTTATCTATAAAAAGAATAATAATTAACAGCTTTTAATGAAATGCACATAGAGGGCTTAGCTCAGGGCCTGGCACATGACAAGAACTCAGTAAGTAGAGTTTCATCATCAGACTCATCACCATCATCACTACCACTCAGTCTTTGGTTTTTATTTTGGGTATCACTTTCTTGGGGATTTCTTTTGGTTTTCCCAGGATTGCATGAAATCTGTGTGCTTATAGCACTGCCAACATGCCTGTTTTCCTGTCATAATTGTGTATTTCCTTCTTGTCTGATTGCCTTCTGGGTGGTATCTTTGTGAAGTCAGGGACTTTTTCCTTTATGTTGTTTTGTTCCCTGAATCTTCATCACCAGGATGTGTAGGAGTAGTTGTCAACTCATGGGTTGTTGATTGGATGAATGATTTATTGAAAGCTTTGTAGCTGCAAGGATTTATGATGGTGAAGTGAGGTCGTATTCTGACTTACGATATGGTCAAAGAATATTTTCTGTTACAGTCCGCTGATGTCTGTGAACAGATCTTGAGGGTGGTGAGCAGGTCCAGTCGACTGGAAGAATTGGTGTTGGAAAATGCTGGACTTAGAACGTGAGTATTAATGTATGAATGTGTTGCTTTAAAACATTTTGCCCTTTCTTCTATAATTAATACATGGTTTTGAGAAAAAAGTTAATGATATCACCTGTATGGTATTTTCTCATCTTAAAAAAAAGTCCCTGTGATCCCCATCTTTATTACAAAGTTCAAGGATTTTATCTTCTTTTGTGGTGTGTCACATGGTATCTTTGAGGGTATATAAGGATAATGCTTAAGAGCATGGACCCTTGGGTCAGATGCCTCATGTCTTTGGGCAAGTTGGTTCAGTTCTCTGTAACTCAGTCTCTTCATTTTTAAGTTGGTGATAGTAGTGCTTACTTTGTAGAATTATGGTTGTAAGGATAAATGAATTAATACAAGGAAAGTGTTTAGAAAAGTTTCAAAATCTTTCATATTAGAGATGCTATGTGTTAACTTTTACTAGTACCATTACTCATAAATTGTAGGCATAGTAATGGCACATTTCATAGGATGTTACTGTTTGGCTTTGATCTGTTTCAGCCATTTCTCTCTCTTTTCAAATTCACACTTAAATAATCTTCATCTAGTGTGGTTCAGTAACAATACCCAAGCCTTACTAGGGGCATGGGACTTTGAACCTGCTGGAGTAAAGACGTCACTGCTACTAAGTGAGGAGGCTTGGCGGTTTCATAGTCATAGCACTTAACACATTATTTTAAGTTAAACACACCTAAAATAGTGCTTTTGACTATGAGGTGATTGGATGGCATCACTGACTTGTTGGACATGAGTTTGAGCAAACTGGGAGTTGGTGATGGACAATTGACATGCTGCAGTCCATGGAGTCGTAAAGAGTCGGACATGACTGAACAACTGAACTGAACTGAAAATATAGTGCTAGCAAATATAGCCTTCAAATTCAACAATTAGGGCAGTCACTTCTGCCTTCCTGAGTATTGCATGAAATTAAAACTGATATAGGGAATAGCCTATTGTGATTTTCGTGAAAAACAATTCAATTCAGGATTTAAGTCACAGAAGGGCCAAAAGTACTATTAATAGCATTCTTTAATGTGTCTTTAAAGGAGCAATTATACATTTTTCTTTGGAATGAGGTTCGGACTGATCAAGATGAACCATATTCTGGCTATGACTTTATGGATTCTCTAATGAGGAAATGTACTCGTGAACATAGATTGATTCTTAACAAATATGATATATAGATTAATTGTAAAGATTGGTTCTTAACAAATATATATAGGTTAATACTGTAAAGGCTCCTCCTTTTTTTAAATTTCACTGTAGCTATTCTAGCATTAAATTTTCTAATTGAGTCGTTTTACACATTGTGTCTTAATGTTTGTTTACTTGCAGAGATTTTGCACAAAAACTGGCCAGTGCTCTAGCACATAATCCCACTTCGGGGCTGCACATGATTAACCTTGCTGGCAACCCACTGGAGGATCGAGGTACTGTAGCATTTACATGACTGTTGATGCCAGAACTGTAAGAGGATTAGGGAGTTTTCATTTAGCCATGCCTGTGAATAGTGTGTCTTAGTTGTAATTATATTATAAATGCTCTTGTTGGCTTAAATTTTTTCCAGCCTCTGGTGAAAATACTCACGCTCCTGTATGATCTTACAGAAAAACCCAAATGAGTTTTTTGGCCGACCCAATATGATTGTATCAGCTGACGAACAGTTTTAGGAATTGATCCAAGTGGAAAGGAGGATATTATTTTTTAAACAATCGTATTGACTTTTTCTTGCTGGGTAGCAAATTACCACAAACATGGCAATTTAAGATTACATAGATTTATTATCACACAGTGTCTTTGGGTCAGTCTGGGTACAGGTTGACTGGGTTCTCTACTCAGTATCATGAGACTGAAGTCAAGTCAGCTGGGGTTTATTTGATCTGGGGTCTTCTCAGGCTCACTGGTTGTTGGCAGAATTAAATTCCTGAGGCTGTAGGACTAGGTCATCATTTTATTGCTCCTTGCCAGTCAGGGAGCACTTCCCGTGCCTGAAGACTGTGCTCACGTCCCCACCACGTGGTCCCCTCCTCTTCCAACTTTACTGTCTGCCTTGCATTCCAGGCCAGCAGAAGCACAACTCTCTGATGCTTCACTTTCTTGTAGACAGGTCACCTGTTTGAGTCAGACTCCTCCAAGACAGTCTCCTTGATTAATTCAGAATGGACTGATTAGTAACCTAATCACAATGTGCTATCCTACCATATTCCTTTTTTTCCCAGTTACTTATTTTGTAATGGGGTATAACCAATTAACAATGTTGTGATAATTTCAGGTGAACAGCAAAGGGACTTAGCCATACATATACACGTATCCATTCTCTCCCAAACTCCCATCCCATCCAGCCTGCCACATAACATTAAGCAGAATTCCCTGTGCTATATAGTCAGTCCTTGTTGCTTATCCATTTTAATTTTTAATTTTTAAAAATTTAATTGGAGGCTAATTACTTAACAATATTGTAGTGGTTTGTTATACATTATCCATTTTAAATACAGCAGTGTGTACATGTCCATCCCAAACTCCCTAATTGTCCCTTCCTTCTATCCTTCCCAGCAACCATAAATTCTTTCTCTATGTCTTAGTCTCTTTCGGTTTTGTAAGTTCACTTGTATCATTTCTTTTTAGATTTGTGATAACCCATCATGTTCTTTGGTCTACCCCACACACTTAAATTATGTAGGATGTATTTGCCAGGGATAGGAATCTTGAGGACCAGCTTACAGTTCTGCCTATCACAGATGTCTTTTAATTTTTAATGAGATTTGAGTGTGAGAATAGAGAGGAGTTGAAGGACTAGATTTCATGAGGAGGCAAAAGAAGGTTTTATTAGAAGATGTTTGCATGAGTAGAGGGAAGAGTGAGTAGCTTTAGAAAGTGAAGCCTGAGAGTTTGAATTCTCAGTAGGAGAACACTGATGGATGAGATTTAAGAAGGAGTAGCTTTATCTCTAGAGGGGATACTTTGTTTTCATTGTGTATTTATTACAGATGTTTTCCAGCATTGTTGACTAAGGGCCTTTCATCTCGGGATGTTATATATTTGATGAGGGTTAATTATTAAACTCAGCTGAAGATCCTGGTATAGACACTCAGTTCTGTATTTTTGTTCCTGTTACTGACATTGTTCTTCATTGAAGAAGATACCCATGTGGCATCCAAGGAAACATTTGAAGAGGAACTTCCTAGCACCTGAAATAGTGAATCTAAAGGAAGGTTGAGACTAAATTGGAAAACTAGATCACATGAAAGACACTCTCATAGGTGTAAAAGGCAAAGCTGAAAATACTGGAAACGTAACTCTGGAACAGGAGTTTCTCTGGGGTTTTAGTATTTTCTTTAGGAAAAACAAGTGTTCTCTCTACTAGTCAAATGCTACCAAGAGGTGACTAAAACCATGTAGATCACCTTTTATAGACAGTAGGGCTGTTTTGCTTTTGTTTTTAGGATGGAAGGAACTCAATCATGTTTGTCTCCTGACTGGACAGAATCAATGATTATTAAGTGCTGGTCGCTAGGAATGTGAAATCCAGAGTGTAGTAAGGGACACTCCTTGGTCATCAGGGAAATGCAAACTCAAACCATACTGAGATATCACCTCACAACCAGTAGTTGAGCTATCATCAAAATAAGTGTTGGAAAAGATGTGGAAAATGCGAACTTATGCATTACTGGTGTGAGTGTACAATGGGGCAGTCTCTTCGGGTGCTGGTTAGCCAAAAGTCAAACACAAATTTACTCTATGACCCAGCAATTTCACTCTTAGGTGGTCCCCAAGAGAGACGAAATGAATGTCCACTCAAACACTAGTGAATGAGTGTTAATAGAAGTTCATGGTTGCCCCAAAGTGGAAACCTAAATGCTTATCCCTGGTGGGGGGATAAACAGAATGTGGTGTATCTGTACCATGGAACCCTGCTCCACAGCACAGGAGAACGAGGTGCTGGTCCTGCTGTGACATGGGTGAACCCCAAAAATATATTTAGGGAAAGAAGAGAGACCCCAAAGATCTTGCAAATTATTTGGGCTTGGGAGGCTGAAAGTGAAGTCACTCCATCGTGTCTGAGTCTTTGCAACCCCATGTATTGTAGCGTACCCGGCTTCTCTGTCCATGGGATTTTCCAGGCAAGAGTACTGGAGTGGGGTGCCATTTCTTTCTCCAGGGGATCTTACCCAGGGATGGAACCCGGGTCTCCCGCTTTGTAGGCAGATGCTTTTAGGGGAAGAATGAGTCTGGGGCTCTTCATCTTCCTGTGGTGTGCCTCGTATGCCCTGAGGCGCAGCCCTCCTGGACAGCCTTATCTGTTGACTCCTCATCTTGAGTTTGAACTCCTGAGATAGCAGTTCCTTCCTTCTGTTGCACTGGAATTAGATATGGATGTCTCTGTACCAGCCTTACTTCTCATTCCTCCTCCTTGTCCATCATTCTCTTGTAATCTCCTAAGACACACCATACCTAGCCCAAGACCTTATATGCAATCAATAAATATTTTCTTTAAACTGAATTTCACTTCATAATAGAATTCCTTTTTTTGTCACTTTTAAATTGGAGTTGAAAACCATGGTGAAGTTTATCAAGATTCTTTTGTGCAGAGTCAGAACCAGTGTGGAGAGATGACGTGTCCCCGCCTTTTCCTCCACTTCCCTACCTGTGTGACCTGATCCTTGTACATCTTTCTCCTACCTGCATTCCCAGGTGTGAGAACCAAGAATCATTCCAAGCATGTTTTCCAGAGCTTCACACATAGATGCCGACTCTCCAGGGTGTTTTCTGCTCACTTACACTCAAGCCTTGACACTCCTGGAAATATTTTCTCAAACTAAGGCTTTCTGTGTTTCTGCCCCTTCTAGATTCCTTCGTTGCTATGTTTGGCCAGAGCTCTTGGACAACTGCCAGCACCTGTATTCCCCACCTTTTTTTCATTCTTTGGACTGAGCCTCCTGAACACACATTCTTTACAGGCTTTTTTTTTTCTTCCATCCAGGCTAAATACCTAAAGATGATTGGTAGCTTTTCTGCTCCTGGATGGGGAGTCCACAAGAAATCCAACTGAAAGTAAAGTATTTATAGAGACTTCAAAATAGGGGAAAATGGTCATGACTTTTGTTTCTGAGCTTTTCACTGAAAAACAATAAAAAAGCATGGGGGGAGGAGTGTGCAGTTGAATTGTTTAGTCTGTAAAAGAGGCCAAGCCTGGGAAGATTATTTACAAGGAAACGCAAAGAAACACAAGGCGGTTTGGCAGCCTAGAATGCTGAGGAATTTAAGTACCAAGTAGAATTCGATTTTTGCACCTGAACCATCCTCTCAGGGCCTTATTTGGAAACTCTCAGAGCGGAAGCTTGGCTCCTTGCATTGTGATATGAATGTTGATGCAGCAAAGCCCTGATATTTACAGCTCAGCCTCCCCGTCAGGCTTGTGCTCAGAGGACAAGCAGCCTTCTGTTGTTAAGGGGCTGCTGGTGGAGGAGGTTGAAGTATGATTTAGTAGGAGGGGGGTCGTGTGTACTGGCAGTGCTTCCAATGCTGGATGCCCTGCTCGTCGTGCTCTGCAGGAGCCCCACAGGGCAGCGAATGGACCACACGCATTCATGAGCTCTTCTTATCCCAGTTGCAGGGCCAGCCAGTTCCCCAGATTCCTCTTGGCCCCCTAGTCCTGTGTGTTTTCAGACTGTAGGTCAAGACCTGGTAAGCATTTTAATAAAAATAAAAAATGGAACACAATAGAAAATATCAGAGTGCATTGTTCAGGAAAACTGGGGTTTTAGTTTTTGCTTATATGTCTTTGTGCTTATTTTGGTATGAGCTTCCTGTACCACAATGTCAAATCTCTTTCTGTATGTGGGTCATGGTAGAAAAGGCTTGAAACTCCCTATGCTTACTGCACTTTATTAACTAGCTCTGTGTTGAGTCCTCTGGACTGACCTGGTGTCTGAACCAGGGTGTTCCGGTCATCGCCTCCTGACTAATGCTTTGGATCTGATGACTTTTTGGATTAAAGTGGAGTGTTTTGGGAAACAGAGCTCTTCTCTCTCCACTCGTTTCACACACTTTCCTTCTCTAAATGTCACAAGCTCTGTGTTCCAGTCTCCCTGGTTACCGTTCCCCGTTCCCCTCGATTTTATGATCTTAGCCTCGTCAGGAATGTCTGTCCTGATTTCCTCCCCTCACTTTATTCTAAATTGGATTATTTTGTTTAAAGATGATTTAGAATCCTGTCTTGAAATGTTTTGCTTTTGGAAATGTTGACCTGACGCACCCAAGTTGTTGTTTTGCTGACCATCTGGTGGTGGCTCTGATTTGATCTGAATAAGACAAGACAAATGGATTCTAGAAATGCTGCTTACATTTGAGGGCAGGGTAGATCCTTCATATTTCAGTGTATATCAGTGGGTTTTAGAGTCAGAATACGTGGGTTCAAATCTGAGCTTCTCCACTTTTCATCTGAGTTTCCTTGGACAAATTACCTAACTTCTCTATGCCTCAGATTTCTCTAAAATAATAATAGCACCTCCCACAAAAGGGTGTTTTAAAGATTAAATGAGAATACACATAAAAGCCGTAGGAATAGCAATGTACCGTGTCACATACTGTGCACTCAATACGTGTTAACTTTTACTGCCACATTTGACTCATAGAGTAGCCTTGTGAAGTTAAATAGTGCAAATGTTGCTCTCCTTTTATGGATCAGGAAGCTATGTTTACATAATTTGGAAAAGCTTACAGAGTTCTACCTAGTACTGATTGTTCAGACTGATTGTTCATGAGTGATCAGTCAGTCAGTCTCTTCTACTGTCTTTTGGATTTTCTGATTTGGCTGTCTCCATTTCCTATGGAAGTAGAAGGAAATATTTGTGTATGAGATTTGGAAAACATTGGCTTATTCCACAGCACGTCGATATATTTTCTTAAGCACTTTGATATTTAAAGATGCCAGGTTTCTATGTGACAGCTATACAACGGAAAGTACTTTTCTTTAGAGTCATGATTTAGCCATATTTAACTGATATCTTTATGTTTACAAAGTGTAAAACAATATTTTTAAAACTGCATAGATTTAGATTTTAGAGCATTCAAAAGTTAAGTGTATTGACTGTTTTTTCCCACTAGTCTTTTATTCCTATATTCCTAGTTCTTCAATCTCTTCCTCTCAACTTTATCTTTGAAATGGAAATACTCCATCATATTTTATTTATCTTAAAAAATATTTTATTATTTGTTTTGTTTATTTTTGGCTGTGCTAGGTCTTCATTGCTGCATGCAGGCTTTCTCTAGTTGTTGAGCAGGGGCTACCTGTGTTGCGGTGTGCAAGCTTTGCACTGTGGTGGCTTCTCTTGCTTTGGAGCATGGGTTCTAGGTGTGTGGGCTCAGTTGTGGCACATGGGTTTAGTTCCTCCATGATATTTGGGATCTTCCTGGACCAGGAATGGAACCTGTGCCCCCTATATTGGCAGGAGGATTCTTAACCACTGAACCCCCAGGGAAGTCTCTTATATTTTTTTATTTAGTTAGTTTTCTTAGTGTTTCTGAACTCTCCAGGGAAGCCATTGAAATTAGTAGAAATCTAAAGATTTTAACTTTCACCTGTGTTCTGACATCTACAGTGTTCAAATCTATATGCTTTCTAACAGCCGAGAAAGAGTCATTTGTTTCCCTGATCATGTTGCTAGAACTCCATGGGCAGAATTTTGTAAAATTACCAATATTAGGCTTTCAGTCAACAAGGAGAAGGGGACAGCAGAGGATGAGATGGTTGGGTGGCATCACTGACTCAATGGACATGAGTTTGAGTAAACTCCGGGAGTTGGTGATGGACAAGGAGGCCTGGTGTGCTGCAGTCCATGAGGTTGCAAAGAGTCAGACACAACTGAGCAACTGAACTGAACTGAACTGAATCAACAAGGACCAACTTTAAACCATTTTTTCCTTACCATGTGAATCACACAAATTCTAGGATATTAAAGTTTTAGAGTTTTATATGTAACTGGGTGGCACTAGTGGTAAAGAACCGCCTGCCGATGCAGGAGACCTAAGAGACGCAGGTTTGATCCCTAGGTCAGGAAGATAGATCCCCTGGAGGAGGGCATGGCAACCCACCCCAGTATTCTTGCCTGGAGAATCCCCATGGACAGAGGAGCCTGGTGGGCTACAGTCTCCAGGGTTGCAAAGAGTCAGACATGACTGAAGCGACTCAGCATGCATGCATGCATGTTACTGTCATAGAGTTTTAAGTACATGCCTGATTAATGGGGTAAAACAGCAATGTCAAATTTAATTTCCTGTCTTTGTGAGTTAATAACTTCTGATTCCAAATTAAAATTCTAAACATTTTATAGTTACTTTTTATTAGTCATAAATATTTTGAAGCAGAGGGAGCTATAATGGTTTCCATTTTGAAAGGAGAAATAAAAATTAGACCTTTTTTCCTTCTAAATTTGACACAAACTAAAACAAAAATAAATTACAGGAAGGGTTATTCATCCAGTAAAGTCTCCAGATGAAAGCTGTTGGTGATAAATTTTGTTTTAATTCATAGCTCTGAAGGCTGTGTGGCTTTATTTGGGGGGCAGGATTGAATAGTTTTTGCCAGAAGTTAAAAAGTCTCTTCTGTCCTTTCTTAGTGGGGGAAATGTTTTCTCGATGATCAGCTTCTTCCATGGCGCTATTTAGTAACTAACTTCAGGAAATACAAGGCAGGTGAATTTTTTTGTTTTTCCTAAGATTTTGGCTGCCAACCACTCTCAATTTATTCTTGTTGCTAAGACCCCATTTCTGAAGTCTGCCAAAGTGGAGGACTTTTTATCAAAAATGAATTCAGTTCTTTTATTTTTGAAAAACTGAACAGTAACTGACCTCATTTATGCCTTTCATTCCATTAGCACTTAGCAAGGGTATTTCTTAAAAGAGGAAATAGAATGTATTTATGATTTGTGGATGCCTAGGAAGCTGAAACAAAACATTTTGTCGAGAAAGAACTTAGTAAAACTTAGTCTAGAATTAGAGAAAAAAATACTTTAGCCAGACAGTCTTGTGTTTGAGCCTTTAGTCCTCTTTTACCTTTAATCCTGCTTTTTTCATTTAAAATAAATGATCAAACATGACTTTACTTACCTTTATTCTAACTTAGGAGCCTCACCTTTTATTGCTTTCATTACTTAGGGTGTGATAGTTCTATTTCTAGAGAAAAGTAGTATTGTTATTATTTATTCCTTTTTAAAGGAAAGTTTCTGATTAAGGATTGAATAGAATGGTGGGTGTCCTTGCATTTGGTTGTAGGCATTTGCAGTTTTATGTGTTGAGTAGAGTTCCATGTACTGTAGAGCAGGTTCTTATTAACTTTTTTTTATAAATGGGTGATTTTTATCAATTGGAGTATAATTGTTCTGCAATGTTGTGGTTGTCTCTGCCGTGTATCATCGTGAATCAGTCAAAATTATATACATTTCCCCTCCCTTTTAAGCCTCCCTCCATCACCACTCCACCCCTCTAGATTGTCACAGGATGCCAGGCTGGGCTCCCTGAGTTAAATAGCAGCTTCCTGCTAGTTATCAATTTTACACATGATGGTGTCCTTTCTTAATTTCTCCTATAGTTATCTGTTCTATACAGGGTTGGTCAAAAAGTTTGTTCAGGGCTTTCTGTAAGATGTTATGGAAAAACCCAAAGGGACTTTTTGGTCAACCCAATATATGGTAGCGGGTATGTGTCAATCCCAATCTCTCAATTTATCTTCCCCTTCCCCCTTGCTAAATATACAGAAATTTTAAATTTTAATGAAGTCCAACTAATCGATGATACCTTTCACGGACTGTGTCTTTAGTGTAGTATCTAACAAGTCATTGCCACCCAGTCATTTAGATTTCCTCCTCTGTTATCTTCTGTACCTAAGTTTTCTGAAGTAACTTGTATTCAGTGAAGTATAATGTATATTCATAAAGGTCTGTAAATTCCAAGTTTAGGTCTTGGTGAATTTTTCCAAAGGGAATGCTGTCACGCAGCCACCATGAAGGTCAACAAGTGGGACGTTATGAAAATGCACGGACTTGTCTGTGTATTCTGCCTTCTGTTATGATAGATTAGCTTTATTTATTCTGGAACTTCACCACTATAGAATTATACAATGCATACTCTTATATTTGGCTTCTTTTGCTTTTGGTTGTGGAGAGGTTTTTAATAGTAGATTTATTATTTTCTTAGATAGGGGATGTTATTTCTTAAGTAAGTTTTGCTAAGTTGTATTTTTCATAAGGATTTCTTCTGCAGTGATACATTTTTTGATCTGTAGTTTTTTTTTCTCTTACACCCTTCTGTTCCATTTGTAGTGTTTGTAGGATCTCTTCTGGTGTTCTGTTTTCATTTCTGATTTTAATACTTTGATCCTTCTCTTTCTCTCTCTCTTAAAGTCTTGCTGGGATCTATTAATTTTATTTTTTAAGAACATACTTTGTTAAATTTATTTTATGACTGCTTTCTATTCAATTGAGGTCTTCCCTTTGTTATTTCTTTCCTTCTGTTTATGGAGATGAAATGGGGATTAATTTATTGTTGCTTTTTAGACATTGTGAGGTGGATACTTAAATTATTAGTTTACAGCTCTTCTTTATTCACTTGTGTATTTAGAACTATAGACTTCACTCTAAGCATGGCTTGAATTGTATACCCCAATTTTTTTAAATTAAATTTTATTTTATTTAACTTTACAATATTGTATTGGTTTTGCCATATATAAAAATGAATCTGCCACAGGTATACATGTGTTCCCCATCCTGAACCCTCCTCCCTCCCCATACCATCCCTCTAGGTTGTCCCAGTGCACCAGCCCCAAGCATCCAGTATCGTGAATCAAACCTGGACTGGCGATTCGTTTCATATATGATATTATACAAATTTCAATGCCATTCTCCCAAATCATCCCACCCTCTCCCTCTCCCACAGAGTCCAAAAGACTGTTCTATACATCAGTGTCTCTTTTGCTGTCTCGTATACAGGGTTATTGTTACCCTCTTTCTAAATTCCATATATATGCGTTAGTATACTGTATTGGTGTTTTTCTTTCTGGCTTACTTCACTCTGTATAATAGGCTCCAGTTATTGAATTGTATACCCAAATTTTGATGTCTTAATTTAAAGTATTTAAATCAATTCATTTTACAAGAATGTATTAACTAAATATCAGACCTCTCCCCTCTTTGTAGTTAACACTATGGTTTAAAATATTCAAATCTCTAGACATACTTTTAATTAAAAAACCTTTTTAACAGTACTTAATCCAGTGATTGTCAGACTTGTTTGGGAAATGCTGTGGGAGACAGGCAGGGTCTCCCAGTACCTGCCATCCTTGGGGAAACACCCATCTAAAGGTTTAATCAAGCTGAATGATGTTTAGTTTATTTCTAGAGTAGTACTTATTACTTGATAAAATTTGTATTTAATTTGGGGTTATGTGATAGGCAGCAGCTAGCACGGTAGTTCCTTACCGTGGGTAAGGAGAGAACTGGGGTCTGAGAACCAGTCTATGGGACCTTACAGTTAATACTGTTTTAGGATGTTTCTCAAAACATGCCCCTGGGGAGGTCATAACTCAGGTGAAGCAGGGGGTTGGTTGAAGGCCCTGTAGGACATACATTGATTGTTTATCTTACTTACTTCCTCCCAGAAAAGAGTCTACACTCATTGTAATCCTTAGGTGAGTGAGGGAGTTTTCACAATCTCACACCCTGATCATTAAATTTAGAAACCACTTGATTTTTAATACTGTAAATTCCTTGGGAGTTATTTTATGTTTCCAAACCTACCTTCAAGAAGGTAGGTTAAAACATGCTCTGATGCTTTGTCTAAGGTTGTTAGCTGTAAGCCAATTCAATACTGGAATTCACCTGCTTAAAGTAAAGCTGTTATCTGAATAATGCCACATTGTTTTTCTTGACAATAATTAAATAGTAGGCATCCGCCCACCCAGAAGAGTGATCAACTCATTAAGACAGGCTAAAAAGAAAAGGAGGGGAAATGACATCACTCTTTCCAAGACTATTTGCATTTGAAATAGCACTCTGAAGAGAGGATAACACTTAGTCCAAAGAAAAGCATCTCTACTGGTAAAGTTTTGATAATTATTATGCCTTTCTCTTACCCTAGCTAGGAGAGAAAGTAAAGGAGGCATGATAGTAGATGACTAGAAAACAACTAACGTTAGGAAAAACAGGCACTTAAATTGGAGTCAAACTTAATTTTCAGGCATTGTAAAACAAATGCAATCCTGACAACTTAAAAATTCTAATGATCCCTTTCTTTCCTTCCTTTCACAGGTGTGTCTTCTTTAAGCATTCAATTTGCCAAACTCCCAAAGGGATTAAAGCATTTAAATTTGTCTAAAACCTCATTGTCACCTAAAGGTACAGTATATCTTACTTACTTAACTTTATTTACTTAACTTTGTATCGATAATGTATTTACTGCCCCATGCTTCCTTATACATGGTTAGAATTATTACTCAGTTATGTATCTGCCTTTAGTAATGTAGTTGATCCTTGAACAATGGGTTTGAACTGCCGGATCCACTTACATGTGGTTATTTTTCAATAGTAAATGCTACAGTACTGCATGATCCACAGTTAGTTCAATCTGCAGAAGTGGAGGAACTGTGGATACAGACAGCTGGCAATTAGTTATGCGCAGTTTAATCCTCGTGTTGTTCAGGGGTCAACTGTATGTGTATTGTAATGCTCTGGCAGTTTTAAAGTAAAGAAGTTATCTGATTGAAATTCTGGTGTTCTAAAGTGAAATGCTTTCATACTGGAGAATAATCTGAATGTCCACATGCAGTCTTCAACTTTTTCAGCTTTGAGTTGCGGTCCTGCCTCCTGTTCCTAAAGGCAGCTGTTTGTGTTGTGTTGTTGTTGTTTTGTTTTTGATTTAGCAATTTTTTTTTTTAATAAAATACAGTTGACTTACAACACTCTGTTAGTTCCAAGAGCATAAGATAGTGGTTTGATATTTCTGTATATTCAGTTCAGTTCAGTTGCTCAGTTGTGTCCGACTTTTTGCAACCCCATGGACTTCAGCACACCAGGCTTCCCTGTCCATCACCAGCTTCCAGAGCTTGCTCAAACTCATGTCCATTGAGTCCGTGATACCTTCCAACTATCTCATCCTCTGTCATCCCCTTCTCCTCCTCCTTCCATCTTTCCCAGCATCAGGGTCTTTTCTAGTGAGGCAGTTCTTGCATCAGGTGGCCAAAGTATTGGAGCTTCAGCATCAGTCCTTCCAGTGAATATTCAGGACTGATTTCCTTTAGGATGGACTGGTTTGATCTCCTTGAAGTCCCAGGGACTCTCAAGAGTCTTCTCCAACCCCACGGTTCAAAAGCATCAATTCTTCGATGCTAATGACTATTGGAAAAACCATAGCTTTGACTAGATGGACCTTTGTTGGCAAAGTAATGTCTCTGTTTTTTAATATGCTGTCTACATTGGTCATAGCTTTTCTTCCAAGGAGCAAGCGTTTTTTAATTTCAGTGGCTGCAGTCACCATCTGCAGTGATTTTGGAGCCCAAGAAAATAAATTTTGTCACTGTTTCCATTGTTTCCCCATCTATTTGCCATGAAGTGATGGGACTGGATGCCATGATAATCGTTTTTTGAATGTTGAGTTTTAAGCCAACTTTTTCACTCTCTTTTTTCACTTTAATCAAGAGGTTTTTTAGTTCCTTTTTGCTTTCTGCCATAAGGGTGGTGTCATCTGCATATCTGAGGTTATTAATATTTCTGCCAGCAATCTTGATTCCAGCTTATGCTTCATCCAGCCTGGCCTTTCACATGATGTACTCTGCATATAAGTTAAATAAGCAGGGTGACAATATACAGCCTTGATATACTCCTTTCTCGATTTGGAACCAGTCTGTTGTTCCATGTCTGGTTCTAACTGTTGCTTCTTGACCTGCATACAGATTTCTCAGGAGGCACCTAAGGTGGTCTGGTGTTCCCATCTCTTGAAGAATTTTCCACAGTTGGTTGTGATCTACACAGTCAAAGGCTTTGGCGTAATCAATAAAGCAGAAGTTTTTCTGGAATTCTCTTGCTTTTTCTATGATCCAGCGAATGTTGGCAATTTGATCTCTGGTTCCTCTGCCTTTGCTAAATCCACCTTGAATATCTGGAAGCACATGGTTCATGTTGTGTTGAAGCCTGGCTTGGAGAATTTTGAGCATTACTTTACTAGCGTGTGAGATGAGTACAATTGTGTGGTAGTTTGAGCATTCTTTGGCACTGCGTTTCTTTGGGATTGGAATGAAAACTGACCTTTTCCAGTCCTGTGGCCATTGCTGAGTTTTCCAAATTTGCTGGCATACTGAGTGCAGCACTTTCATAGCATCATCTTTTAGGATTTGAAATAGCTCAACTGGAATTCCATCACCTCCACTAGCTTTGTTCATAGTGATGCTTCCTAAGGCCCACTTAATTTTGCTTTCCAGGATATCTGGCTCTGGGTGAGTGGTCACACCATCGTTATTATCTGGGTCACGAAGATCTTTTTTGTATAGTTCTTCTGTGTGTTCTTGCCACCTCTTCTTAACATCCTCTGCTTCTGTTAGGTCTATACTGTTTCTGTCCTTTATTGAGCCCATCTTTGCATGAAATGTTCCCTTGGTATCTCTAGTTTTTCTTGAAGAGATCTCTAGTCTTTCCCCTCCTATTGTTTTCCTCTATTTCTTTGCATTGATTCTGTATCTTACCAAAGGATTACTACTGTTTGTGTTTTTTTGGTTCATCCTTGGAAAGATTTCTTTGCTATCACACTCCCCCTGCCCCCACATACACACAATCCTGTCAGATGGACTGTCTGGTGTACAGAAAATGGTTGGGCCTAACTGCAGTTACAGTCATCACTCTTGCTCTACCCGCTCTATTTCCTGTCTTGGAAGTTGCCTTTCTTTCCCCAGGTTCTTTCCTGACTCCACTCACCATCTTCCCATTTTTTTCTGTTCTGTTCTTATTTTGCTATATTGTCCCCTTTATAACACTACTACTAATAATTGAAATCTTCCTGCATACATCATGCCTTTGTACTTGAAAAGTTTTTCTTTCATCTTGTATTGGAAAAATCTCCATTCTTCCTTCTGTGTTTCTCTGTATGTCTCCTTTACTACTCACACAAAACATGTCACTTCTGATATTTCTGGTCACCAGATATGTGGACGTTTCCCCCCCACACCAGGCAGTTCTCTGCAACACCAGCCAGGTATCCTATAATTCAGCTCAGTATCTACCTGGAGATGACGTCAAATCCCACAAGTTAAGGGCTCTGTCCCATTAGACTGTTATGCCCCCAACACCCTCCTCTCCCTCCATGCCCTTTACATGCCTATTGACAAGCCCAGGTTATCAGAGGTTCTGAAGTCTCTTTCCTTGAATTTGATTAATTTGCTAGAGTGGTTCACAGAACTCAGGGAAGTGCTTATTACACTTACTAGTTTATTTTTTTTAATTATTTTTTTAAAATATAAATTTATTTATTTTAATTGGAGGTTAATTACTTTACAATATTGTATTGGTTTTGCCATACATCAACATGAATCCGCCACAGCTGTACATGTGTTCCCCATCCTGAACCCCCCTCCCTCCTCTCTCCCCGTATTTACTAGTTTATTAAGGGTAAAGGATCCAGATGATGAACAGCCAGAAGAAGAGATCCACAGGGTGAGGACTGGGAGGGTGCCAAGCACAGGAGTTTCTGTTCCTGTAGATTTGGGGCGTGTCACCCTCCATGTGCCAATGTGTTCATCAACCTGGAAGCTCTCAGAAGCTCTCCAGAACCCATGGTATGTTCATGGAGGCCTTATCACGTAGGCATGATCAATTATTAACTGCATTTCCAGGCCCTCTCCCCTTTGTGCAGAAGTGTTGGTGGGTGGGAGTGGGGATGGAATTCCAAGCTGCTCACTGTGGCTTGGTCATTCTGATGACCAGTCCCCATCCAGGAGCCCACCCAGAGTTGCTGCATTAGAACAAAAGATGCTCCTACTGCTCTTATCACTTACGAATTTATAGGAGTTTTGGGAACCCTGAGTCAGGGTCAAAGACAAATATCAGAACAAGGGATGTTTCTAGTGTTTTTATCGCCCAGGAAATTACAGGGGTTTGAGGAGCTCTGTGCCAGGAATCAGCAAGGGGGGCAGAGACCAATATGTATTTTCTCTTATGTCACACATCTCCAAATATTTTTAGAGAGCTTCAGTATATTTTACAAAACCCTCATCTATGATCATCTCTTCTGACATGTCTTCCCTATTCCTGAGGCTTCAACAGAATCACTTACTTTTTCCTTTGTGTCACTTCTAGGTCATATCTAACATCATTGTATGAATTTTGTGTTTTCCCTATGAGAAGGGGGCTCTCTTTGCCACACGTGTGTGTTTCTTGTCTCCATCTCTCCAACACCTGATATAGTGGTGCTACCCAGTGTGGGTGTAAAATGAAACTTTCTTGAGTAATTTGCCACTCCTTAACATATGGCTGTCTTTTGAGGACAATATGTGTAGTGATTGCCAGTTCTCCAGCAGATTGTCTAGGCTTGAGTCCTAACATTTTTACTTAACTACAAATACATTAATACATCTCAGTCCCTTGATTCCTTAGCAACCTCATTTATAATATGGAAATTTGAGTCTCTACTTTGTCAGAGGTGGTGGGATTAAATGGGTTAAAATGTATAGTGTCATTTTTGGCACAGAGTGCCGTGTTGTCCCTGCCACCATCATCTTCCTCCTTCCCTCCCTTCTCTTTCCTTCCTCCCTTCCATCATATAGTGTTTTTCCATCATGTATTTTTATATGTTCCTATTTTGCCCAGGACAACCTCAGTGTCCCCACCCACAAATCTGGTGAATTAGTGCTCCTCCTGGAAGACTCAGCTTCTGTCTCCTTCTCTCTTTGAAGTCCTTCTCAGACAACCTCCTCTCACCACCCCCTGCAGAACTGGATGCCCCTTTCTCTGCATTCCATAGCACTTTGTAAATCCCTCAACTTTAGTGCTTGTTTCACTGTATTTTGATTGTGTCCTAGCCTGCAAGGTTCTAGCTGGCAAGGGTCTTGTGTCCTTCATTGCTGTGTCCCTGGCACCGGGCACTGCATGTTCTCACTGCTGTGTCATGGGTGAGTGGGTAAAGCAAAGTGGTCCGGGAATGGTTTACTATCCATCCATTCCTACTTTATTCCAACCGTGCAGTCATGGTGAGTGAGTTGAAATTTGGGTTCGTTCCATTCATGCCATGATTGTGTCCACATGTTTAAGATGAAGGGACAAAAGTAACTTTCCGAAGGGAAACAATTCACCAGGAGCCAGTGTTTTCTGTCCTGATGCCTAAAGCCATCTATAGATCTGAAAGCTAAGATGTAGTCCCTTTCTGTTATCAGTGTTCTACATCAGCAAATCAATTTTATAAAAACCCTTTTCCTGATGATTATCAGTGCATTACGTATTATGGTACAGACTTCGAAGATTCTGAAAAGTATGACTAAGAAAGCAAAAACTACTTGCAATACGAGTACCAAGTCAATACAAGATTGTCACTGTTGACACTTTGGTACTTGTTCTTCTGCACTGTTTTGTGTCGGTAAGTAGTTTTTTTTTAATATAAATATCTACAAAAACACACACATGTATATATGTGATTATACTATTTTATGATATGTGATTACTGTTTCGTAAACTTCTTCCCCTATCCCCCATAGTAAATTGTGATCACTTGTGTCAGTAAACACTTGGTCACTTTCAATGCTATGTGATAGCCCAGTGTATGCAAAATGTCCCCTCACTTATGCACATAATCTAATATTGTACATGTAGACCGTTTTAAATTCTTCAATAGTGCAAAACACCCTAATATGACATCTATATCTAATCACCGGTCATGAGTTAATTTCTTCTTTAGGATAAAATTCTTGTAAGTAGAATTGTGAGGTCAGAGTTTGTATAATTTTTAAAAAGCTGTTTCTGACATGTATTGTCAAGTTTGTCCTCCAAATATTTTGTACAATCCTCTTTATACTCTCACCATCAGTGGATCTTATTCTTTCTTTTTTATTGTTTATCAAGCATATGAACACACGTGTTCTGATATTTTAATTTTAGTTTCTTCAGTTATTGCTTAGTTGGCTTTTCCCCCTTGTTCCTTAGTCACTTATATTTCTTTTGGAGGAAGTTGCTAGGTCCCCTCCTTTGTTACTCTTCTATTTAAAGGGTAAATTTTTTTCTTGTAAAATCATGTATCACGTGCTTCATAAGTCTAACTCTTTCTTAAGGTAGAGGTTTTTTTTTTAAACTTGATATTTAATATATTTGTTCATTATTATTAATAGAAGACAGATAGAGGGACGTAACAATCTTTGATCCTTCTGAAGGCAAGCTTGGGTCCTGAGGTACCTGAGAGATGCCCTCTCCCTCCCAGTGATGCGAGTGGGCAGGTTCTTCAGCTTCCCCTGAATCAAGACAGCCCCACATGCCCTCCACCCTTTACAAATGAAGATCCACACCTTTATCTCTTTTCTGCAATAAAATATGTTTGAGAATTAATATTGTTTTATAACATGTGACCCAAAGAATTTTAAGTCATCCTTCCTAGGATGTATATCTTGAAATGCTGCCTTTTTAAAAATTGATTTCTTAAAGGTTTTCAGTATTCTTGCAGACTGTCACAAAGGATCTGAAAGGTCTGTGGATTTAAAATAACTCAGATTAAATTGCACTTTTAAACTTTTGCTGCATTTGACTAACATATTTTATTTCTGTGAAAACATTTATATTCATGACTCCATAATTCAAGGCAGATTTTTTTTTTAAATCTCCCCATGACATCCACACTGTGTCCAAATATCCTTTCTCTTCCTCAGATGTGAGCTAAGTGATAGTTTTCTGGATTTCTAGTAAATGTCCTGCTGGTTGCCAGATTATGTCAGTGCAGGGCCATCTGGTACCACCTTTTTCCAGCTGTAAACACTCCAATAATGAATATGAAGAATGGTCAAAATCATTAGATAGCCAGAATTGAGAATAGCATGAAAATTTGTATGTAGTTTGGGTTGGAAGAGCCCTGATTCTTTCCATCCTATATTTTTGTAATTTCCTGCCATTACTGTGCTTATTATCCCAGGCCTCACGTGGAATGGGCTCAAGAGGTAGGGGAGGAAAGCCTTCATTCTGTCTCAGTAGCTTGAAGCTGAGCTGATAACACAGTTCTCTCCCAGTTCTAATCAGACATTGGCCAACTGCCAAGCACCCATATTTGTCAAGGAGTGTTTTGCTGTCAAGACTAATTTCACCTTCTAATTTCAGAATTTATTTATTGAGTTTTTTTATACCTCACTAAGGACATAATTTTAAAAATTATTTTCTTGATGAAAGTCTGATGTTTTCCAAATGTTTTGGACTCAATTATGCCATTACAAAATACATTGATACTACCAGTAGCAGACAAATTTAAGGAAGTTGGTCATTTGAACAATCATAAAGTTACCTCCAGAAATCAACCTTTTCTAGAGGCTATCGCAAGTTCATTTTGTTTAACAGTATCAAATTTGCACCTCCTTCACTGCCAAACCCTTGGCTCTTCTTTGATACTATTCAGTTCAGTTCAGTCGCTCAGTCATGTCTGACTCTTTGCAACCACGTGGACTGCAGCACGCCAGGCCTCCCTATCCATTACCAACTCCCAGAGCTTGCTCAAACTCATGTCCATCGAGTTGGTGATGCCATCCAACCATCTCGTCCTCTGTCATCTCCTTCTCCTCCTGCTTTCAGTCTTTCCCAGCATCAGGGTCTTTTCCAATGAGTCAGTTCTTCGCATCAGGTGGCCAAAGTATTGGAGCTTCAGCTTCAGCATCAGTTCTTCCAATTAATATTCAGGACTGATTTCCTTTGGGATTGACTAGTTTGATCTCCTTGCAGTCCCAGGGACTCTCAAAAGTCTTCTCCAACACCATAGTTCAAAAGCATCAATTCTTCGGTATTCAACTTTTTTAGGGTCCAACTCTCACATCCATACATGACTACCAGAAAAAACATAGCTTTGACTAGACAGACCTTTGTTGGCAAAGTAATCTCTCTGCTTTTTAACATGTTCTCTAGATTGGTCATAGTTTTTTTCCCAAGGAACAAGCATCTTTTAATTTCATGGCTGCAGTCACCATCTGCAGTGATTTTGGAGCCCAAGAAAATAAAGTCTGTCACTGTTTCCACTGTTTCCCCATCTATTTGCCATGAAGTCATGGGACCAGATGCCATGATAATTGTTTTTTGAATGTTGAGTTTTAAGCCAGCTGTTTCAGTCTCCTCTTTCACTTTCATCAAGAGGCTCTTTGGTTCCTCTTTGCTTCCTGCTGTAAGGGCCGTAAGGGTGGTGTCATCTGCATATCTGAGGTTATTGCTGTTTCTCCCAGCAGTCTTGATTCCAGCTTGTGCTTCATCCAGCCTGACGTTTCACATGATGTACTCTGCATATAAGTTAAATAAGCAGGGTGACAATATGCAGCTTTGATAATACTGACCTCATGAAATTGTGATTATTCAACTGTCTCTGTTTCCTACTGTATGGCCTTTGAGAGGGTGAATTATTCTCTGAGTCTCAAAAGCCCATGCCTGCTATACAGTAGCCTTTAAATAAAGATTTGTTGCATTGAATAAATCCTTGCATAGCACTGGCTTTTCATCATGGAATTTATTTAGCTTCTTTCCTGATGGTCTTTGAATTTTCTGAGGGCAAAGAATGGATCTTATTTACACATACCTCCCAATCTCCAGCATTTTATAAACATGTTATGAGCACTTAATAAATGCTGAGTTGATGGCCCAAGAAATTCTTGCATGTATTTAAGTAAACTATTTTCCCCTCTGTGTCTTGAAGTCTTCTCTATACAAACCCAGATGCACACTTACCACCAAGAAATGGCTCAGTAGCCTTTATCAGACGCACCCTGGAGTTGGTTCTTTGTACCTCTCCAAAGCTGAAGGATAAGATAATAACCTCTTCATCAGTGCCACACATTCTAAACTTGGAGCAGAGAACTGCTGTCACATGGGGTTGTACTTGTAATGCTCAGCTTTTTTCTTTTTTTTCTTGAAGTGCCTCTTGGGGTTCTGCACTCATGAGCAATTTTGGCCTGACCCTTGCCCCTTATCTGATGAAGAAATTATCCATGTCTGGACAAAAACCCCATCCCCTATTTTAGGTGGCTAAGACAGCCTGGGATTTTCAAGAAGAATTTTAGTGAAAAAGAAAAACAAAATGATTTATAATAGTATACCCAATTTAGAAATAGTTTTATTTCCAAAATGCACGAGTTGGAACAATGGACTTTGAGTAGAAACAGAAAAAGCATTGCAGTATCCCACATGCCTGTTATCTAAAGAATAATCATCAGTGATAATTGTGTGTCTTGACCTCTTTAAATCTCAGGGAGGGAACAGTCCTTTCTGGGCTCGCATTTTAAAGTGTCCTGATGAAAATCTACCTACCACAAGGTGCTAAAAGGTCTATTTCAGTTCCTATTACCCAGAGATAGTAGACCATACCTCTCTCTTTGCAGAGCAATCTTGCCTCCTCATATATTCATCCATTTATGTTAGAGTTGACTTGAATCATTTATGTTATTTTATATAAATAGTGTGTAGAGTGATAAGTATCAGTTTTTCCTTTTGATTGCTTGTTCCATTGTGTACAGAGCATTTTCTTTTTGTAAAGTCTGTTTCAATCTAAATTTTGCCTTGAATATAATGCATTAGACAGAGCAGTACATTCCTAGATTAACTTCCACATACTTTCAGTAGTCTAAAGTATCTGACTCTGAATCTGCATCCTTTTAATACTGTACATTAAGGCAAGAATCACCTGGCAGGATTGAGAAAGGGATAAAAATGATCAGTTAGATTGTTTGCATCATTCTAAGACTTCAAAGTAAAATCTTCTCCCTCCACACCATTAGAAGTGGAACAGAATGAAGCTGATTCCATTTCATTCTCCTCCTCATCAGTGAGTTGCTTGTCTGTGACTGACTAACCTGTTCTTCTTGAGAAGATGTCAGAAGACCATCCTCAAGCTGCCTTTTGGGAATGGTGCTTCTGGTTAACCTCAGTCCTGCGTGTTGATGAGGCTGTTGGACCCTTTAAAGAAAATCACAGAACTCATTTTTGCTCCTGGAATGGAAACTAAGCTTCATCTTGTTATTGTTGCAGGGGTGAATAGCCTTTCTCAGTCACTGAGTGCCAACCCTTTGACCGCCACCACCCTCGTCCATCTGGACCTCTCAGGGAACATCCTTCGCGGAGATGACCTCTCGGTGGGTTTTCTTTCCCTTCCTGCCATCTTCCATGAAATTGTACTTAATAAGCCTGGAATAATTTCTCAACAGGGCTTTGTAATGTATTTTCCCACATCTCCTTTTATCATGACATCTTAAAATCATTTAGTTATGAGCTTATAAGTGTTTTAGAGAAATATTCAGAGCCTGCCTTCATTAAATGTAATCTATCTCGTACATTTTTTTTCCTTCTCTCACTTAAGGTTGTTGAAGTTTAAATTCTTTCTGCAAATACTTAGTCTGAAGAAATTTTTTCTACATTTCAAAGCATTGTTGCACCTGTTAAAATTGTCTGATAAGAAAGATTAGAGGTGAAAAGTGAATTAACTTATCATTGAGTAATATTATTAGGAAGACCAGTGGCTTTTAAAAACATAGTTTGTGAAGGAAAAGGATGTTGGGATGAACTTCAGTCCCATGTTCCATGAATACAGTAAAGAAGGGAAGGGTTAGGGGTCAAACTGGGGCTACTCTTGAAAGTTTGAGTGTGAAGGGAAAAGTTTCCCTTCAGTGGTAACAAGGTTTTTCATGCCTCTGACTCAGTAATATCAGCGTTTGGCAGATCTTGTTGATAGAGTGAATTGGGAATCATCTCATTGTCAGATGGGGTGAATGGTCCCCTTCCCTCTGGTCACCAGGATAGAATTTAGAATAAATGCTCCTTTATCAAGGGGGCCTATAGTACCTGGACCTCTTCAAAGGACCTTCATTTGCATCTCATTGCTTTATGGGAGTGAAAAATGCTGTGACCTGTATTCCCATTTCTCTTCTGTTTTACTTTCCTTGTAAGACAGGGAATGTTGCCACAGTCCTTTTTGTAGTTATTTGCTCTCCCTTACACTTGAACTCATTTACATAGTCCTTGCTTCCTGGTGTGCCATGACTTTTTCAGTGTGTTGTCCAACCTGAGTTGTGCCTTTCCCTGACGATTCATAAATCTGCTCCCTCCAAACATGAAACCAGGGGTCTGCTGGGAAACCGCCAAAACGTTACAGTGGCACACTAACAGAATCGAGAGAAAAAGTGGAGCCTGAAGATGAAACAAGAAGGGGCATCCATAGGCACCTAAGACAGCCAAGGAGCTGGCCGGGAGTCCTGTCACAGCGGGGCTTCTGGGGAAGGGCAAGTGGAATGATGAGGCCTGAGTGGCAGTGGGCTTCTAGCCCCTACGTGCTGAGGTTCTGAGAGCCATTCAGCTGGTGCTTCAGGGGATAACCCAGCCTAGCAGGGCCTACTGGAGGTGTTGGCCAAGTAGGGTCTTGTCACCACTTGAGGGTGATTAGAGCTCCCCCAGCTGGTGACCAGGAGTAAAATCGCAGTGCCAGGCAAAGAGAATCAGATCTTCGTTAAGTGAGAAAAAAAAAAAAAAAGATTTTTCTGAATCAGAATTTTCATAATACAGTGCATTCTCTGTGTCTGAGTATTCTAAAATACTTTTAGTCCAGCCTGTTGCTCTTCTGAATTCCTTAGTAGAGAGGAATTTTCTCAAGCATCTACAGCTATGTTGCTACACTCAGGAATCTTTGCCAAGGACTAGGACGTCTCCGTGTAAGCTTGTTTGTTTTTTCAAGTCTTTCAAGGCATCCACTGAAGCGAAGCAGAGGTTAGCTATTTGCCTGGTGGCAGGAGCTTGGATTTGGTTTGCTGTTGGTGGCTGTTGGCAGTTACTACTCACATAGGCAATTAGAGAATAACAGAGTTATTAATTTTATTGTTCTGATAGCCTTGTACAGGGATGAGGGGATCATTTATGCATTGTGACTCCCTAGAAACTGAAGTGTCTTAGCTATAAATGACATTTTAACCCCCCTCCCCCCCAAAAAAAACAACTAATCGTGTTGTCAGGCACTTTCTTGTTAGATTTTGGAGGTAACTAAGGATATAAAAATTTTTTTGTTGACCCAAAAAGAGAATATATATTTTGAAACTACCAGCCTTTGTTTCAAATTCAAAGTAGTGGTTCCTTGAACGCTTTCAAAAGTCGTTAGTATTTTGATAGGGTGGCTGCAATTCAGGTGGTATTTCATTCTCAACAGTTAAAATCAATTAGCACGGTCCCAAAATAATATAACAAAAATAGAGCTAATCAGAAAAACTAAGTCATATGTAGCAAAAAGGGGGTTTGGTAGCCAAGATTCCATTTGGCCTTTTTAAAAAAAACATGTATAATTTAAAATATTCTTTGGATTTTTGCTCTCAGGGAAGGTAACAGAATGACAAAAAATTCTGCTGATCCTCTTGGGAAGAGTGAAGCATGATCCTGGGTGGTTTTGGGGCAACTTTATTTAAAATATTAACTTGCATTGTATGTGGGCATGTGCCTGTGGGCATGTGTTTTCTGGATCCTAATATATTTGGTTTTTATTTTTTATTTCAAGTCCATGTACAGTTTTTTGGCCCAGCCAAATGCCATTGCTCATCTGGATTTATCCAATACTGAATGTTCCCTGGACATGGTAATATTTTTTTTATATTGCTCAAGGGGTCTCAGAACAGCTATTTATAAGATGGGAAACAATGGGCTTTCTCCCTAATAAGATATTCTCTTAGTCTTAGAAATATTTGAAAATAAGAGTGATTGTTTCTTTCCCAGGTCTGTGGAGCTCTTCTGCGTGGCTGCCTTCAGTATTTAGCTGTGCTCAATCTCTCCAGAACTGTGTTTTCTCACCGGTATGAAGTCATTCCTGCTATTATCATCATCTTTGAGGAGTGTCTTTCTCTCAGAGAACATTGTAGTAAGATGAAAACAGTAATAAAGGGTGCATGTTGTATGTGAAAGAGGAGATGGTCCTAAACCATTATTGATGAATAATAGACCTTGCAAGCTCAAATTTTTGTTATGTCTTTTCTCCCTGCATGACAAGGTTCTTATCAAGAACTCCAGCGTGCCTATCTGAACTCTGTAATAAGGTGCCATTTCTCGTATGTGGACAGGCATTCTCTCTAAATATGGTAAAAATCCTTTTAGAAATGTCTGAAGGTGTTTCTCAATAATGCACTTTGAAGTAAGTCTCAACTGTGTCTGGGAGGCAAAGACAATAGTCAGCCCAGAGCTCTAGTATTCTGATTTGTGGAAGTGGCCGGCCAGCCTCAGCACCTCACTTCTACCTTCATGTAGAATTCTACAATTCATGTAGAATTGTTTGCAAAACCAGGCGGTAGATTAGAAGTAACAGATATTCACACACAGCAGAAGCAGCAGCTTAGAATGGGAGAATGCAGAAGAATGATGAAAAGTACATGGGCTATTTTAGATTTGGTATTCTACTATCATTTAATGTATTAATACAATTCAGCACTCAGCATTTGTTACCACAAGTCATAAACAATATCAAAGTCATGATATGCTCTTTAATAGCATGGAAGACTGCCTAATATTATCTCCTCTTTTATTGGCTCACCTTTTTAAAGCTTTATATATTCCAAGGGATAATAGTCACTTTGTTGGAAAAAATCAGAATTAAACATGCTTTCTTCTACAATTATGCCTCATAAATAAGTTATTCTACATTTTAAAGTACTCCTGGTCCCTTACTTTAACAGTGATGTAAATCTTTAGGATAGCAAAAATATGCCACAAGTGCCTCAACCAGATATGATCAGAAAGTGTAAAGTGTAGGAGATAAAACAATGGGAGAAGTTGGGAGTTTTCTTAGGTACTGTATTTCAAAGACCTTAGAGGGTATTAAGTTGACTGCCCCATCAACCCATGTATTTGAAGAGAGCTCATGAAACCATGCTTTAGTGGAGCTATGATAGACTGAGGAATTGGGTTAGAAATGATATTATAGTACTATAAGGATCTTCATCTAATCAGCTCTTTTATGATGATTGGTTGTCAGTAGAGCTATTAAGCTTGTAGAGCGAAACTGCTAACAAATTGCCTTGTCTTCCAAATGAGAGGATGTGATTACACTGTTTAATACCCACTCCCTTACCTAGATGTAATCATAGGAAGCCCCTAGTAAATTATGCCAAAATTGCTGCATTTGCACTGAGTTGTAGATTGTTAGCCAGTCTGTTCATACTGTGGTTCACGGATAATTTCAGAAGTCAGGATAGGTCAGGTTGTTCCAGTAACAAATGATTACCCCCAACCCACCACCCTTTCTATAGCTTTCCACAACCGTGATCTTGCAACATGTCCGTTATGGGCCGGCCACATCAACTTCACGCTGGGAGGCAGAGCAGCCTCTTTCTAGAACATTGACAGTCACATAGCAGAGGAGAAAGAAGGATGGTAACACACACAGTGGCTGGTAAACCAACTCTCTGGAAATTGCACACATCACTTCTGCTCACATCCCATTCACCAGAGTAGCTAAGCCTGCCATTTGTGGGGTGACTGATCATCATCCTTCAGAAACGGGCAGTATTTGGAAACATTAGAACATCGACACCAATACGATGTAACAGAAAGAAAACTATGTTCAAATAAAAAATTAACATTTGCTCATCAGAAAATGAACCTGAGTGTTCAAGCTTATATCCTTCTGATATCTGAAACCAGAGTTGTTTGAAACATCTGGAATGTATTCTACCAGAATTCTCTTTCTTCTTGAATTTATTTTCATCCTCTCAAATAGAGATTCTTGCTGCTTAGAATAGAAAAATAGCTATTTTCTTCTCAAATAGCCCGAAATTGTCCTGTTTTAAAACCTTTCTCAAATATTGACAGGCTTCCTAGACCTCTGCATAAAATGTTGTTGAATAAGACATGGTTGAGCTGGACTTCTAGGATGGCTTCCTCCCTGAGATAGTATGATTCCCTCACAGAATATGCATAGCTATTGTTAAATGAGTGTTGACAGGGCATCAGGCTAAGTGCTTTACTTAGTGAATCCTTTCAACAATTCTATCGGATGGAACAAAACAAGCTAAGCATTGATATTCCAATTTTGACTCTGAAATTTCATTTTTCTTAAACCCTCATATTGTGGTGTTGACTCTGTCTTCTTGTTGAGTTGTATGATTTGATCTACTTCCCACTGGAATAGCAAGCAAGGGGATATATTTGGAGGTTATAACCCTTTCCTTTTGCAGTTTTGTCTTTTTTCTAATATTTGTCCTGAAATAATTAGATTTGTGTATGGCTATAAGAGCCGAGTAGGATATTCGTCATGCAGGCTTCTTGCCAATCAGACTTGACCTCCAGTCTCAATCTTGGCGCATCTGAGACCTCTACATCTGAAAATACCGCCAAACACAGGTAGCGATCCTTAACAATCTGATGTCATCCAGTGGGAAGGCTCTTTAAGTTGGTGAGAAATATATGTCTTCTTTGACTTATTTCCTAAAAACTCAAATATGGAGTTTCCTCGAGATCTAGAAATAGAACTCAATGAGTTCCTTGGCTTTGAAGAATAGAAATAAAATGTTTTAAAATTTAATGACATTTCTTAACCTCTCTTACATCACTTTAAAAAGTAGACTGAATTTACTTTCAGACTTTTTTTTTCTTTTTACTTTTAAATTTCTACTGAGGATACAACTGATTCATGGATTATTTCACAGTGTCTGAATTACCAATGAATAATTTTGCCAATAGGGAAGTGGGGTGTGGAGATGGAAGTTTAAGTGTATGACTGTCATGATTTGTTTTTCAGGAAAGGAAAAGAAGTACCGCCGTCTTTCAAGCAGTTTTTTAGTAGTTCTCTGGCTCTGATGCAAATCAACCTTTCAGGCACAAAACTGTCTCCTGAGCCCTTAAAGTGAGTGGTTAATTCATTTTCTCCAGAGCTTTTAAAGTTCAATTTGTTATTATGAATGTGTTTGAGGGAAGGGAAAAAAGACATACAATCCCAAGACAGTCAAGGCAGATGAAAATGCCTTTTACTTTGGGTCACAAAGGAAATCAAATTCTTTTCGAGTACATTGTGTGCTATTGATATTATTGTATCTTCTAGGGGAAAAAAATCTTTCTTTGGTTTGTGACCTTGGCATTAGTCACTGATCTATAAAAGTGCTTCTGGATACCATTGCCTTTATACTGACCTCTGTTCAGGACATTTTAGGTAGACTCTTGTGTGAATTCTAAATATTTCTACTAACAATAATAATCAAACTATATGTACTTGTGTGTGCAACAGAACCAATTTTTAGGTGTTTTGCTTTCTGGTTACCTGGGTATCTATCTGTTTGGGTATTTTTACTTGGCAGGCAACTTATGTTATGGATGAATAGCCCCAGTGGACAAGTAGCAGTGAAGTTGAACTTGTTAGAATAATTTCTTATCCCTGAATTTCTGTTCATCATTGCCAGAAATAATGAAAAGGGCTGTAGAATCTAATTTCTCATTGAACGTATTTTCAATTTTAGTTATGAATACCTATATTATCAGTTATGTTCAAATGTGCACACAGATTTCTCCTTTCCCCACCTAACATGTAAATCAGCATTCAGTTTTCCCCTGTAATTTGTGTGAAATGTTAAAATCAATGTCTGCTATTCATTTTACTGAACATTTTTTTCAAATTAATTTGTAAATTCCCTTTTTAAGAGCTGTGAAATTCTTGATAACAGTATTCTGCAAAGTGCTGTGTGACTAAAACAACAGAGGCCTTGAGAAACAGTTGATCTATAGCCAAGTGCTAAAAAAGACGACCCAGAGGGATGGTATGGGGAGGGAGGAGGGAGGAGGGTCTAGGATGGGGAACACATGTATACCTGTGGCGGGTTCATTTTGATGTTTGGCAAAACTAATACAATTATATAAAGTTTAAAAATAAAATAAAAATAAAAAAAGAAATTCTGATGTTATAGCAGGCCTTTTAAAAAAGTTTTAAACTTTTTGTTTTGTGTTAGGGGTATAGCCGATTAACAATGTTGTGGTAGTCATTTCAGGTGGACAGCAAAGGGACTCAGCCATGCATATACATTTTTCTATTCTCCTGCAAACTCCTCTCCCATCCAGGCTGCCACATTACATTGAGCAGAGTTCCATGTGCTATACAATAGATCCTTGCTGGTTATCCATTTTATTTTTTTTAATTGGTTATCCATTTTAAATATAGCAGGGTGTACATGTCCATCCCAAACTCCCTAACTATCCTTTCCCACTACCCTTCTCCCTGGCCTTTAAAAAAAAAAAAACAGAAAAAATGGAATCTGTATATTAGAGATCTCTAAATATAACGGGTGCAAATAGTAAAAAGCCATGATTAGGCTATTTGTGTGGATATGAATAAAGCTATGAGAATCAATATTCTGAAGGGGAATCTCTTATAACTTAAACACACTTACTCATTTGATTGATATTTATCGAGCATTTACAATGGACTGTGTTCTGGGGGGCACTGAGTAGAAAGCAAAACCAGATTTGATATTATCATATCATATCAGCATGAAGTTAGCATATTCAAAGTGGTTTTAGTGATAGGTGCATGGTATACTAATTCTTCCAATGTTTTTGGTCCTGTAGAATATAGAGTAGTTCTTCATTGATCAGGGCAATTGATTTTATAGAATAATCCTTACCACAAGAACATGAATTTACTTGTACTTTATTATAGATATAGGCTTATAAACATTTGTATTTAAAAGTTATTTTGTCAGTGTTAAATCTTATGACCTCTTATTATTTATGTGAATGTTTAATAATAAATCAGTCCAGGCAGACCTCAGATATACTGCAGGATTGGTTCCAGTTTCCTGCAATAAAGTGAATATCACAAAGTGAGTCACATGAATTTTTGAGTTTCCTGGTGCATATAAAAGTTATGTTCATACTATACTGTGGTTTATTAAGTGTGCAGTAGCATTATGTCCAAAAAATGTCCATATCATAAATAAGAAACACTTTATTGCTAAAAAAGGCTAGCTATCATCTGAGCCATCAGTGAGTTGTAATCTTTTTGCTGGTGGAAGGATTGAAATATTGCGAGATGGGACACAGAGGCGAGAAGCAAGCAAATGCTGTTTTAAAAAATGGCACCAGTAGATTGGCTTGACACAGGATTGCAGCAAACCTCCAATTTGTTAAAAAAAAAAAAAAAAAAAAATGCAGTATCTGTGAAGTGCATTAGGATGAGGTATGCCTACGGTCTCTTCAGGTCTGTATTTTACCCTGTAAAATTTTTAACATGAAGAAAAGGCTGATGGCTCAAGATTCTATAAACAAAATTTCATATGTGCATTTAATGTGAAAGTATAATTTGAAAAGAGGTGCTTGGGATTACCTGTGAGAGGATGGGGATGGAAGGGAACTTGCAAAACACTGCCCTAAGCTGGACGCAGAACTGGGTGCGTCTCCACAAACTGTCACCTGCTGTGTTGACAGCAGCCGTGGGAAGGTGTCATTATCCCTATTTTACAGCTGAGGAAATTGAAGCTCAGAGAAGCCAAGTTTTGTCAAACTCACTGTCACAGATTGGGTTTTTTGGGAAGCAAAGTTAGAGATGAAAATTCACCTGTAGGATTTTGTTAGGAAATGATTTTGGAATCCCACCTGTGAGGTGCAGGGTGGGCGGGAAGGAGGTGGGATGGGACAGAGGGGAGGTTGAACTGGGACTGCCACAGTGAAGCCCTCAGCCCGCCTGATGGGAGCTTTGTTGTTGGAATGACCCTGAGCTGGGTGAGGGGGCTAGGCCTTTATACCCCTGTGTTGATCAGTCCTTGGATATAGGCTGCTCTTGGAAGCAGATGTGACCTTGACTGAGATACTTTTCTGCAGCTGAGGCAGCTCCCATAGAGGACCGATGGTCGAGGGGGCTCTGGGGAGGAACACTGCAGAGTCCACTACTCCAAGGAAGAACACAGCTGTGAAAAAAAGCAGTTACTCTCTTTGAGCAACCACTGGCTCAGGCCTGTTCCTAAACCACATTGCATCCCTCTGTACTGGGTGGGTGTAGGGGGTGGTGGTGGGAGACCCTCATTTCTTACAGGATGGGGAATTCGTAGCCATAAGAAGGGTAAAAAGGCCCCTTCTCTTGAGAGTGACACTTTAAAGTTTGGACATATCCATATTTTATAGAACTTCTCCACTTAACAGATCTTCCCCACTATGACAGATCTGTCAAAAGCGATACAAAGAGAGTAATTGCTTTTTTCACAGTTGTGTATTTTCTTGGAGGTTGTTTTTCATCCACATTAAAGTATTTTAAGGGGTTTTAAAGAGGATGACACTGTTCCTTTAGTGTTTCCTAAAATCTCTGGAACAGAGTGGTTCTCGTGTGTCCCAAGCCTGCTCCCTGCTCGAGCATCGCTTAGGGAGGCACACGGCCCCATTTACGGCTTATACTTCTTCTTTCACACCCTCTCCCCTTCTTCCCTGTACCACCCTCCCTCCCTGCCACGTGGTCCCCCTTCTGCCAACCCCATAGCCCTGGCCAAGTATTCTTAATAGAACCATTAAAATGGAGGGATGTGCTACTCCAAAATTATAACTAGTACCACATATCCAGAGCTATGGAGATGAAATACAAATTATTCTCTTAACCAGTTTTGCACTAATAACTGAAGACCAAGAGGATCAAACCACAGAGGCAGTTTACACTGGGTTAAAAGAAACAACATGCCTTGTGATAAGAGTTTTCCCCAGTGTCTGCTATGCTTTGCCGTAGTTGCTCTCTTTTGCTTCATTTTACTAGGGACAGTTTCTGTGGGTTATTTATTTTCACTTGTCTCCTGAGTCATTACCTTTTAATCAGTGGCCTTCCATAGTTAAGTATGTTAAAGGACACCATTTATTTTCTTGGCCTTAACCTACATGTCAGAAATAGGAAGAATGTTCCCTCCATCTCAACATTATAGTAATACAGTGTTAAAATACGTGGCTAAACGTAAAACTTAGAAATGTAGGGACCTCTTCGGTATTGTCCTCACTCTCCCATTTGCTGATGAGAACCCGAGACACAGAAAGGAAAAGTAATGTCCTTCAGGCCACCTTAGTGATAGCGTCGAGACCCGAGGACTGGCCTTTTGGTTTCTAGTGTCTCGATACTGCCCCCAAGAACAGGAGAGAAGTTCCTTCTGTGGAAAAGAGAAACACTTGAAGAAGTGATTGAACAGAGAGGCATGCCCACAGATGAGATGTGCCCAGCCCTTTGTCGTAGGACAGTGTTTGAGAAGGGCCAGTGAACTGGACTAAAGGAATAAAGAGACACACACTCCCTTCAGCCTTCTTACCCACAGGGGTTGTTTTCATAGCTGGAAGTAGCCAAGTTCTTGTGCTCTGTCCACCTCGGGAACTTTCTGTCTCAGAGGATGAGGCCAGAGAATCACTAAAGGGGGAAAGTCTCAGATACTCTCGCATGAAAACATCTCCTACCTTCTCACCTCCTCCTCCCCTGGGGCGTTTTTGAGTCACTGGAACACTGATAGCGGCTAGTCATCACCCCCAGGTGGCAGCTGCCTTGGTTCTGCCCTCTAGTCACCCCCAGGTGGCAAATGCTGTCTAGCATTTACGACTGTCTGCCTTGCATTATGGTCATTCACACACACATTTGTTTCCTTTGCTTGAGAGTGGGGCCCTTCTCATACGCATCTTTATGCTCCTCACCAGGCTTATTTGAGGGTCTCTCCTGCTTTTGCTGTAATTAATGGAAGTGGGTGCATGTGTGAAATTTTTCTGTCAAGCCTATTCAGTGGTGTTGGATTTTATTGAACTGACTTGTGAAAGTGGAGTCAATTCATCCTCTTATGAGATGCACAGGATATGTCCAGTCTCCTCCATAAGCAAATAAGAAACGTCTTTGCAGAGTGGCAATGGGGTTTATCCTGTGACCAGCTAGTAGAATAGACAGACAGGATCCTGTTCTCAAACTCAAGGCTTGTACCTTATCTCCCATGTCTTTACACCCTTACCCATCCCATATCTGTATGTCCTTTCATCAACTCATCCAGTATGACCTCACATCCTGGAATACTGTAGAGCCTGCCTTCCCCATTAACATAACACTTAGGGAAACCAAGCTTCACTTTGCTATTGTAATAACAATTGCCTACGAATATTCTAAACATAATTAAAGGTGTTCTCAAGCAGATGCAGGGGGGAATTTATCTGTGATGAACACAATTTAATTTCAGTGTGCAATTAGGAGCACTGTTGGTTTATTTGCATAGGCATGAATAGCAACCCTGTTGGGTTTTGCATTTAGCAGGGTTGACCTGCTCCGTGTCAGACGGAAGAATGTGACTGTGTCATTTTTATCAGGGCTTTCGGTCGGTGGACATGCAATTGGCATTTTGAAAAGTGAGATGGTGCTTGGTGCTTGACTCATTATGATTCAGAAAAGTCCTTCGTTCTCTAGGCTTTGTTCAGTGTGCTTACAAATTTTTAGGGCAATGTGTGGAATTTTTATCTAATGTGTGTGTGTGTTTCCTCCTCCCAGAGCGCTGTTATTGGGCCTGGCTTCTAATCATAACTTGAAGGGAGTTTCTCTTGATCTCAGCAACTGTGAGGTAAGAGCACCTTTAGACTATGTACTGGAATAGATAATAGTCTGTAAATTGCTTTGTCTTTTTCTTGGAAAAAGTGTAATTCTGTGACTCCAGAGGGTATACATGAAACAGGAAAATACACTTTATAGAAGTTTCTGATGTTCTGTGTTTTGTGAGTTTTATCTAAAAATAGTTATGGAACACTATTCAGAAAGCACTCAAATGTGCTTGTAATGACCTTTTCCCCCTCCCTGTCTTCTTGCCAGTTGTTTAAGTATTTTGTGATGACACTTTGAGTTAATAAGCATTAAACTAGCTTTACCATCAAGAGAAGTAGACCGTGAAGCATTCCTCATAGAGGCCAGATGGATACAGCCTAACTTGGACTTGGAGAATGTGAAAGGGAAGGTCTTTGGTCATTAATTTTGCTTTTTAGTATCTTGATTTTAAAACAAGAAAATTAAGATGCTTATCAAAATTATAACAACTCCAAACACTTTTTCTATCCAACTACACACAGAGGAGAATTGAGGCTAAAAGCTTCTTACATTTTTAGAGTGTACCTGAACTTTTGCACTGTCTTGAAACTTGTAGTTTGTGTGGAAATTAGCAAGAAAATACCTCAGGACAGACTGTCCAGCCTCTTCAGAGCTATGCTTTACCTACCATGTCGAACCTGGTGTCTTTTCTCAGGGCTAGAGATGGAAGGCTCTTCATTCCTCTTCTTGGGTTTTTATGCTCACTCTTCTCTCTTCAAGGTACATTCCTGCCATGTCCCTCTTCTTCCCCAAGGCTCCTCTTTCTTTGAGGATCTAGTTCAGGTCCAGCCTCCTCTGTACCTGCATCAGACGCGTACTATTCGATCCTAGTTTGGCCATAACTAGCTATGCAGTCCTGGGTGAATTAGTTGATAGCACTACCTCTCAATTTCTGTGTCTGAAATGAAGGCAAGATTTGTGCCTCTCCTGGTAGGTTGTTAGGAGGTTTAAAGAGCTCTTTGAAATATGCTGCTTAGAACGTCTAGTACCTATGAAGGTTGCTCACTGTTGTTGCTTATCTGTCTGTAAATTTCTTCCCTGACTGCTTCAGCACTCTGGGGTCTTATTTTCCCTAATTGTCTAGTACTTAATGATGGTGACCCGCATTTGGACACTGAACAACATAGTACCTTGTACAGTTATGAAGCTAGCTCCTGTATGCCTTCCCAGCTAGGCGGTGACTTTCTAGACGGCAGTATTTGTAGCTTACTTTGCTTTCTGTTTCCCTTAGCTGCTAACAAAATGCTGAGCACCAAGGCAACTCCACACTGAAGATTAATGCTTTTCCTCTCTGAAAATTCTAGAAACTGACAGGTCTGAAATCAGCCATATAAATTGTTAGTGCAGGATTTTTTTTTTTTTTTTTAACAATTTTGAGCTGGGGTGAATGCCAACTGTGTGTGATTTACTAGTCTTTTTGTCTGTTGGGGTGAAAAGAAGAAAAAATCTTAAAAACCTAACTTGGTATTGTGAAATTTTCATGTGTAAGTCTGTGTGCTCTTTTGTTTTAAAGACAGACCATAAAACAGAAACCATCTCTGGTAGTATGAATTAATTATTTCCCAGCACTTTATTAAGGCATGCCAATAATAAAATTTTTTATGAAGGAAGGAATGAGAGCAATGGGGATGGAAAGGGTTATTCTATCAAATAAAAAACAACTTATATAATGTTGCTCGCTCTGTTACGTTAAAATACAGAATTGGCAATGACCCATATGCTTTACTATCCTGATTAAAGTTCATGATTGCTACCAATACAACATCATTTATTTAATTCTGTGATTAAAACTGAAAAGGACATAAGTGATCATCTGATTCCCGTGCTTATAGATGAGGAAACTGAGGTCTAAAGAAGCTGAAATAATCCAACTAATGGTAGAGTCCTAATGAAAGTATGCTTTCCTGATTATTGTTAATACTAGTAATGATTAGAATATTATGTGATTAGGCATTTTCTTCTCAAATAAGTTGATAGGTACCATACGGATGAAGAACACTGTGTTAGATTGTTACACAGCTTGTTGTTTAAACTCCTTTGTGATCCTATTGGAAATAACTTTGAAAGACAGCTGTTTTTGGTGAACCATATAAAACTGACATTTTTGTAAGTCAAAAATGGCAAACTCTTGGCAGTTTCATATGGATCCACCAAATGGCTAGTAACCTTTTTTCCTTTATATTTTTTTCTTATTAAGGCAAGAATCAGATACTGATGGTAGAATTGGCTATTATTTTGATGATAATTCTACCTTCATTTTGGCCATTCATTTGTGAATTATGTGATAAAATTGTTGTAGCCATGTGTTCCGGGAAACAAACTCACTCAGAAGGACAGTGCAGATAGTGGAGTGCACTTTATTACACCGGTGAGCCCAAGGCAGAGTCTCCTCTTAGCCAAGGACCCCAACCAGTTTTTGTGAAAACCTTATATACTCTAAGTGTACATGCCCAAACCCACCTCCCCAAATTCCCTGAAACTAGTCTGAACAAAGGAAAAGAAAGATACAATCAAAGTTAACCCATGATTCGTATGCCTTAAGCCTAGGTAGTTAACAGTGGACAATTATCAATAGGCCTGTGGTCATACCCTAATAAGCATCATAGAATTTATGATTCTATTTGGTTACATAGATAATTAGGGTATTCTTTTAGGTGACAGAAAATCTAGGTACGAGCCCTGGGGCTCTTCCATTCGGGGGGGTCTAGTTTTCCAGTTGGTATGTTGTTTCCATAGATACTGGGCATAGCTCAAAGTCCACAGTCTGACCCAAGATGGAGTCCTGCTTTCAAGATGGAGCCTCTTCTGTCTGTTTCCTTCTTCAAAATGATGCTACTGACATGAGGACCCATTAATGCTACCTTAGTGTCATGTTCTTCCACTGTCTTACAGCTTGAATCACAGTACTGGTGACCATGTTTGTCAAGTCACATGTTATGTTGCTTCTTACAGTAGTTAATGAAACACAAAATTACAGTTGACATTTAAACAACACGGGTTTGAACTGCCTGGGTTCACTTATACATGACTTTTTTTCCACTGAATACTTATTATAGTACTATATAATGGTTGGTTGAATCTGCACATGGGGAAAGAAACTTGGATATTGAGGGTCATCTGTAAAGTTTGTACTTGATTTTTTGATTGTGTGGAGGGTTGGTTCCCTTAAGTCCCCTCATCCCCCAAGTTGTTCAAGGGTCAATTGTATATATCTCTCTTGAAAGTGAAAGTCACTCCGTCATATCTGATTCTACGACCCCATGGACTATATAGTCCATGGAGTTCTCCAGGCCAGAATACTGGGGTGGGTAGCTGTTCCCTTCTTCCCAACCTGGGGATTGAACCCACGTCTCCTGCACTGCAGGTGGATTATTTATCCGTTGAACTACCAGGGAAGCCCCTATATATTTCTCTTAGGTTATATCTCTGAAATGGTAATTTATATATCACTAGGTTCTAAATTACCCTTTGGCATCGCACCTTGCCAGCAAGGATATATTGAACTGATCATGTCAAACCACATTTTGTCCTTGGAGAATCCTGCAGTATTCACAGTTTTATGTGAGGAAATTTCCCAGGATTGAAGTTATTTTTTCATTAAAAATAAAACCCCTGGAGAAGAAAAGTGACAAATAACAGAGGGATGGTATTTTACATTTAAATCTGTAATATTCACCACCTCTTTTTAAATGGCAAGTGTTCTTGAGGAAGGAATATGAATTATTAAAAGTTCTCTAGATTTTAATTTACCTTGCTTCTGTCCCCATTATGAATGTTTTTGTATTAGAACTATTCACTTAGAACTATGAGTAACAGCTGAAATATTCCTCCTTCCTTGAGACCACACTTCTCTCTTGAAAGAAATGTGATTTTATTTTTAACATTTTAAAAAGTATTGAGTGATTCAGTTACATTTACTCCTCTTTGATCTTGCATTCTTTTAAATAGTGCTAGTGTGTGGGATCCAAATGAGGGTAATTTAAAAACCAGTTTTACATGCATACATGCAGACACAGCCTCTAATTATGCAAATTCATTTAAAAGGATTTTCATTTACAGTAATGGAAAAGCTTTTACTGTTTTGGGAAAGCTTTAAGCTTTGGGGGAATTTTAGGCATCTAATAACCTGTGAATTCAATCGAATGTTCTTGGCAACTGAAGATCAGTTATTTTCTTATTTAAGTTTTGGATTTTTGTTTTGGGAGTCTATTTTAGTTGCAGTGTTTTTTTCTCACTCTGCTTTTTTATGTTGTGTGTTGATAGAGACTTCTGCTTCTCTGTTCTTATTCTGCTTACTGCTGATAACATTTTTTTTGTTTTTTTCTCCTTGGGCTTCCTTAGCTTGGCCACTGTGTAAGTACTTTATGAATCAATAAATTAGGCTATGTTGACATTTTAGTACCGAAAAATGTTAGTATTATGGGTTTATGCTACAAATATCAGTTAGGAGTATTTGTAAAATAAACAGAGTTGAGCACTGAAATCTCATCTTCATCCTATTTTCTGTTTTCACAAATGGAATATTTTTTCTATACATTATAATAAGTAGAGATTTTCTTGTAGAAGTTTGACTTTTCAACAGAGAAATCATTAGCAGCAAATAATGAAATTGTAAAGACTTATGCTTATCTTCTCAAAAGCATAATATTTTCATGTTGTGAAAAGCAGATTATGTTCCTTTGAAGTGTTTGCCTAAATTGTTTCTTGCTTTAATATTGATATGGTCTACATATAATGCTCAGTGCGACTTGAAGCAGTGTTGCTTAAATCTATTTGTGAAGAACCTGGTGGTTGTTGTTTTTTAATTTCCACTCTATCATAAGCCAATACTTTGGCAAAAAATATAATAAAAGTAGCCATAGTTCCACCCGCTGGGTTCACAGCCCTTCAGCTGTGGAGTTGGCTGGTCTTGGTTTCCTTGGAGGAAACCAGCCTCCAGGGAGGTCGGGCTCTGTGTGACACTCCCCTTCAGAGCTCACATCAGACATCTCACAGTGATCTGCGGTCACCTGAAAAAATAGAAAAGACTGAATGTAAACACCCCCGCTAAAAAAAACTGAATAAAGTGATCCCAAAGATCTGTGCAAAATTCTGCTTAACATATAAGCAGCCAGGAAAATTGGCAGGTTTTGGTCCAGGGTTCCACAGACATATTGCCTGTAAAATAGTGAAATAAGGATTCCTTAAATTTTTACATCAAAATGTGAACAAGTAGAAAGTGTTATCAATTTGGTATAGAATCTTAAAATAAAATTTCATTTTCTTAAGCGAATAGAGAAACTACCATATCCTTTGGCCCATAGTAGGTTCCCAATAAATGGTAGTTTCTCTTATTAGATCATAAGTTTCCTAAACAGAGGGCCACAGCTTGGAAAACTACACCCTGCACAATGTTTTAACGTGTAGTAAGAACTCAGATAGTTGCTAAATGGGAAACAAAAAGATATTCTGACCTTGGTAAAATGTGCTTTTGGTTTTTGGGAAAAAGATGAAAATGACTTTTTAGGTTTTTATTGTCTCCTTCAGTTGTTTTGCTATTATATGATGGAGAGTTATACCTGAAAGCTGTAGTAATCAGATATAACAGTAGTGATTTCTCACGTATAAAGGTATTCGTTAGATTTCCAAAAGTCAGAAATGAAGAAAATTCTTGTGGGTTGACGGAGATTGTTTTGCTTTTGGTGATGCAGGGTGATCTCTGTCTTCTGTTTCTTTCTGTAATGATTTTCAGACTTATGTGGAATGGGACATAATGACTAGTGGTTGGCCCTTTGCATTGATGATTTTTTTTTTAAGTTGATAAGTTTTCTCTTTTTTCTTTGGTGCTAAGTTCAAGGCTATCTCTCCTATTTTTAATTTTTTGGTTTCACCCCTCCAGTAGGTGACCACTTTCCCCTGTTTGGTTTGTGTTTCTCTAGCTGAGATCTGGAGGTGCGCAGGTACTAGAGGGCTGCATTGCTGAAATCCACAACATCAGCAGCCTAGACATCTCCGATAATGGTAAGTCAGAAATTAGAGAAGAAAACACATAGAAATATTATTTGAAGGAAGTTAGTAAAGGGAAAATAGTCTAATCCAATCTAGATGACACCTTAATAAAACTGATATTTCACTCCTTGATTAGAGGACTATTTTTTCTTTTTCCACGATTTTTATAAGTATTTTTTTTTCATGATAACTATAGCCATTTATGTTTTAAGAGAGTATATTTATGGAATAATTTCATGTCAAAGTCTTAAGTTTGTTTCATGGCCAAAAAGTGAAAAGTCTATGCAGTAAAACAATTTAGTTAAAAAAAAAGATCAGCAATATATTGATAACAATCTGAGTACAACCTTTTGTGTTGGACTTGGTAGTAATAAATTGAGGCCTTATTTATTTATACAAAAACCTGTTTCATTAGCTTTATTTCTACTGGTTATAGTAACATGTGAGTATGAACCTGCATAGGCAAGCATGCTGTATGAATTTGCATAGACAACTTTAACTGCAGTCACCTCCCAGTGAACAGTATGTCAGAATCTTCTCTCACAAAGGTGTGGAGAGAGATGAAACTTTCTACTGTCATGTATCACCATTCCTTACTGACTTTATTTAGCCCCTGGTTGCGTAAGAGATTTAGATACGTCTTTGTGGAGAATGAATTTATCCCCGTGAAATAATAGGACATAAAAAGAAGGCAAAAGTTCCTGGGGTCGGGGAGAGGAGATTAGAATCCTAGGGATTTCAGGACAGTACAGAAAGTCATCCAACTGCCTTGTGCCTTTGTTTAATTGTGTTCTCTCTGAGAATTTATTTATCCACATGTGTGTTGATTTTCTATTTACTCTGATTCTTTTCAGGTTTAGAATCTGACCTATCTACCTTAATAGTGTGGCTCAGTAAAAACAGATCAATACAACACCTGGCGTTAGGCAAAAATTTTAATAATATGAAACCCAAGTAAGAGTTTTTTGCATTTTTTATATGACAATGATGAAAATAACCAGCCTCCTGAAAGCTTTTGATTTGATTCCACTGTCCACATCTTTAAAATCTCTTTAGAAATCTGACACCTGTGTTGGACAACTTAGTACAGATGATTCAAGATGAAGAATCAGTGAGTATTATTTTCAACACTTTTGCCTAAAACCTTTCTTTCTGTTGCTGTTCTTACTAATTTTGTCCAGTGGGTTAGTGCTGATATGCTTTCAGATAATTTTATCTCTGCATACATTTTCTATTATTTTTAAAATGCAGTAAATATTCATGTTTTAGCACAGTTATAGAGTATACTTAAATTTACTTACTTTCACTTTATTCAACTAATCACTAATTAAAGGAAGATTGAAATGTACATTTACTCCTAAGCCCATCTTTCAATAAGCTGTATTACTTACTAGCTTCAGCTAATACACTAATCTACAGGTATGAATTTTTACTCTCTAGTTGACTTTATGACTTAATCTCATGCTGAGAAACATCATATTGCTAATTTGAATTTCATCCAGTAATTATGCAGAATTATAAGAGACTAAGAAAGTTGTTCCCCAATTTAAATTGTGTCTAGAGCTCTAATAATCCTTATATTTTTATCCCCTTTAATTGTTCCTGGCTAAGACTTTGTTCATGGTAAAGAAATTTAATTTCAAATAGTATCCTATTTTGCTATCCTTAGACATGCATAAGAAAAGATATTTTCTGGACCGAGTGAGAAGCACTCTACCATTAATTCCTTTCATTGAAACCGAGTGTATCACACCTTGTATTTTACTGATGCTATTTAACATTTTGTCCATTTCCTGTCTTAGTCCTCAGACACCAAAGAGCTTATATGGTTCCTCAAATCCAAATCAATTTGTATAATGATTCATATTATTTGTGTTGGGTGATAGTTGCTTTTGTAGGTCATAGGAGTAATTTCCTATGTTAATCATGTGAGATGTGTCACATTTTTTTAAAGTATGATTTTCCCTTTTGAATTTGTATAGGGTAATAGCAAATTCTGCTAAAACTGTAAGCTAAGTTTTCAGAGAAAGCCATGGGGTCAGGAGAGATGGAGGCGGGTGCTTTTCCTTGCCTGCCTTTGCCCATATCTCTTTGTGGGGCTCTGATCTGAAGGGCAGGAGAAAATTCTGCTGTCCTGACTCTTCACTGTGTGGATGTAATTTCCAACCTGTGGGCTAGAAATGAAACTCATTGTTATTTAATGAATTCAAGCACTGCTGTTTGTCCTCATTTGCCAATAAGCCCTATATTTGGTTACTGTTATACTGGGTTATTAAAGTTAGAGGCATAATTAGAATGTAATTTATACTTTTCAGAATTTATGCAGTTTGTTTTACATATTAATTTGACTTTCCACCACCTTGCTGTATTTGAGATTTTGATTTCCCAAAGTTGGCCCAGTTTTGAAAGATTGGAGAAGCCAGTATTGCAGAATCTACAGAACTGTGTTTAATAATCATTCCCAAATATTTGTTTCTTAGCACATATTTTAGGAAAATTTATGTTAATTTCATGTTTTGCTTATTACACAAGGGTCTTTAAATTCTGTTCCTATAATTTTCAAAGTCTCATACTCAAAGATAATCTTGATATTTAAAGCACACCTAAAAACATATTTGCAGATGGTAAAATTTGATATATAAATGTAAATTCTGTCAAGTTATAAATTTGAGAAATGTGCTGCTAGTAACATACAGTGAAAAGCCTTTTATGTTCATGTCATAGAAAAGTAGGTGGCTTTTTCAAAAAGCAATTACCTTCTTTTTTTTTTTCCTCCTACTTCGGAATCAGTAATGTTCACAACAATTTGAAATGATTAGGAGTTAAATCTTGTGACTATAAAAATTCCATCCATAACTGGCACCACTGGGCTGATTTTTTTTAAAGGTCTTTACATATAAAAAGGAAACTCTTTGCTTTTTACATTATGACCTTGTGTCTGTAGAGCTTGTTCTTAAACAGGCCATGGAATACTTTATTCGCCCAGTATTGCACATTATGTTCACTTGGAAAATCCAGACATACAGGTTCCAGTGTCGCCTGCAACTCTAGACAGTGGTTGTCAGGCTGCAGCAACCACAGTCAAGGGACAGTAACATTGAGGGGCCAAGATGACAGAGACTTTTGTTTTGAAGTATTACGTACAAATCTATGCTATGACCAATAGAACAGTATGTGTTTGTCCTGGGAGTGCCTATCACAAAGAGACAGATTGCCAGATTAAGCATGTTCAGCTCTGAACAGGAACAGTAAGATTTCAAGTAATCATGTTACCTGGAAGTGCAGTAAATCAAGAAGGGATGACCTTATAAATATGCATGCAATTCTGGCTGTTCTATTCACATTAATGACTCTGCCTATTATTTTTAAGTGTTAACTGGGGTGTATTAGAGTTTGAATATAGTACTGGAAGTGGTGCTCACCAGCTTGGAGACTTGGCAGCTTTCCAGTATTAGGAAGAAGCTATAATATATCATTTTTGCAGGAGTTGAATAGAGCTCATTGAAATGATGGGATTACAGCTTTTTATTAAAACACCATTGCTTACATTTTCATTTAAAACATGAAGTTTCCCGAGTCTGAAGCATCTTTTGTTAAGTTTCTTCCATCTACTTGAATGTAGAATCTTAAGAAAATTGAAGCTACCTCCCTAAGCCTACCTGAGTCTAAGATTATTCAGGCTTTGGGGCTGAAGTTTCAATTGCCTTAGCACTTATTATGTCATTTAACTTGAAAAAAATTGATTCTAACTAATATTAATAGCGTTTGCTTTTAATATAGATATATTACATTTAGAAATTATGGTCAAATTTTGATAATAAGGATAATCACAAATTTTGATAATAAGTACACTCAGGAAAAGTGTAATCAAATGCATAATGCCAGTTTGTAAATGTATGAGTCTTTAAACTGTCGACACTGTCTTCCTGCCTCTTGGGCCTTTTGGTAGATGTGCCTTGAACACGTGCTCTATTAGAAGTCAGGGGCTTCCCAGGTGGCACAGTGGTGAAGAATCTACTTGCCAGTTCAGGAGATGCAAGAGACCTGGGTTTCATCCCTGGGTTGGGAAGATTCCCCTGAATGAGGGAACGGCAACCTACTCCGGTATTCTTGCCTGGAACATTCCATGGACAGAGGAGCCTGCTGGACTATAGTCCATGGGGTTGCGAGAGTCAGACACGACTGAGCATACATGCATGGGAATCAGTGTTTATTGGTTGAATGGACGTGAATACACCCCAGGATTTATGGTGGGGGATCCCACAGACCACCCAGGCACATCTTGATAACCCAAGTCCTGTGGGCCACCATGGAACCTGGTCATAGATGATCCTAGAAGCTGCTTCCCAGTAATGTCAGAACTGCTTATGGAGTTAGGATATTGAATTGTTGAGTATAGTGGAGCCAACCTAGACTACCTCAAGCAACCCAGAAGACATCCAGATCCCCAGGGAAGTCTTAGTTCTGACTTTCAGAGCAATACTAGTTTTAAGTCCAGAAATTCTCACCATCTCATTAATTCAGTTATGGCTGAAGAAGGGGATTGAGAATTTAAATGCCCACAGTTCTAGGAAGGTGACATAAATAAGTAAGTGTGAGCAGGGTGTAAGTAGGGAGCACCTTTCTTTTTTGGTCATGTTCTATGCAGACCAAACAAAACCTGCCTCTAGGCTGAGTGGCTTTTGTGCTCAGTAGCTAAGTCGTGTTTGACTCTTTGCAACCCTGTGGACTGTAGTCCACCAGGCTCCTCTGTCCTTGGGATTTCCCAGGCAAGAATACTGGAACAAGTTGCCATTTCCTTCTCCAAGTTGCCATCTTCCTGACCCAGGGATCGAACCTGCATCTCCTGCATTGCAGGCAGATTCTTTACCAGTAAGCCACCTGGGAAGCCCCAAGTGGCTTTTAGTCTCTGGCTTAAATGGACAGTGAGTGGTCACTATACAGCTTATGGTAATGAAAAAGTCACATACATTTGACTTTTTTAAAAAAATTGTAGGTATGCTTTTTGATTGGATCTTATAAGAAAAAGCTAACAGGGAAGATCAAAAAGATGCAGGAAAAGCCAACAGAGGCTTTGTGTTTGTGAGGAGTTAAAAACACAGAATCTGCAAACAGACTGGTTCCTGTTCAGCTGCTTTCTGTATGACCTTGGTTGAGTCACTTAACCTTTCTATTTCTTCTTTGAGAATAGGGGTAATAATACCTAATATAATATTGGGCTTCCCATGTGGTGCTAGTGGTAAAGAATCTGCTTGCCAATGCAGGAGATGTAAGAGATCTGGGTTCGATCCCTGGGTCAAGAAGATCCCCTGGAGGAGGGCATGGCAACCCACTCCAGTATTCTTGCCTGGAGAATCCCATGGACAGAAGAGCCTGTCAGTCTACAGTCCATAGAGTCACAAAGAAAGAGTTGGGCACAACTGAAGTGATTTAGCATGCATAATAATACCTAAGTATTGGATTTTTGGGTTGATTAAATGAGTAAACACATGTAAAAAGCTTAAACAGTCATTAATCATAGTAAACATTCGATGAATGTCAGCTATTATTGATCCTGGCTGGATTTTTTTACATTTACTACTACTGGTAATTTAGTACCAGTATTCCTCTATTGGGCTTCCCAGGTGACGCTAGTGGTAAAGGATCTGCCTGCTAGTGCAGGAGACATAAGAGATGCAGGTTCGATCCCCGGTTTGGGTAGATCCCTTGGAGGAGGGCATGGCAACTCACTCCGGTATTCTTGCCTGGAGAGTGCCGTGGACTGAAGAGCCTCGTGGGCTACGGTCCACATGATTGGAAAGAGTCAGACACGACTGAAGTGACTTAGCATGCATGCATCATTCCTCTACTAGTATTTTAAGACGCCATTTTACCTTGCCTAGAAATGGATCAAAAAGGATAGTGTTGCCATACTGAAGCACAGACATTTTTGTGCAGTATTTTTATTTCTTCCCATCCTCCACTTCAAAAGAGCTGGCATCTGCCACTCTGGATATCTTTCCACAGCTTCCCTTAGAGAAGAGGTGGGTGATATTCAGCATTGACACAAGCTCTTCATGTTTGACTCCCAAGGTCCAGAACCCTTGGATCCCATTCACTAGTGCCTTTTAGCCAGAAGTTTCCAAAGTTTCCACCTTGTGCTTGTGCAGTAGGTCCCACCCCTGATGGTTTCCCATGAAGCAGGTCCCCTGAGCAGTGGCAGCCCTGATGTGACCGTGTGAGTGCTGTCTGGTGTTGCCTCCACAGCCTCTGCAGTCCTTGTCCCTGGCCGACTCGAAACTCAAGACTGGGGTCACCATCATCATCAATGCCCTGGGTAGCAACACCTCCTTGACCAAAGTGGACATCAGTGGGAATGGCATGGGGGACATGGGGGCGAAGATGCTGGCCAAAGCACTGCAGATCAACACCAAGCTCAGGTATGCAGGCCGGGCACTCGGCCCCGGTGGGTGGATGCTGGTTCTCAGGAAGGCCTGGAGGGGAGTCTGACCCACAGGCACTGGGGACCTGCTGTGTCCATGTGAGCCTGAGTTTCCAAGGAGACCAGCTGGGGAGCGGAGACGACAGCTTCAAGTCTTCTGTCAAAATATAGAGGAGAGTGTTCCCAAATTTAGACACAGTCATTCCTTCACACTGCTCTTTTCAAGATTTCCATTGTGAGGTAAACCCGACTGAGAACCATTGCAGTTTCCTGTTTCACAGCAGCGTTGACAGCTGACAGATGTGAGGGGAAAGGAGGGGCTTGGGGACAATGCCAAACATGCAGAGCTGGGAAGACGGGAGGAATTACATGAGGGGCTTCCCAGTATTGGTTGTGAGCCCAGTGTCTTATCTTCCCTTCCCACTCCTGCCGACATAAAGACCTAAAACCCAAGGGATCCAGGCAGTCCACTGGGTCAAAAAGGCAGGTTCATCCTGGAAGCCAACTCATCTGTTCATTGGTTTTCATCTGTAGTACTTCCCAAGCCTGGCTTTTCTTAAGGATAAGCCATGCAGTAGCCACTTCTCTTAGGGACCAGTAATGTGGTAACCGTATTACCATCCATCATTTGGAGATTTGGTTGCTACCTAGCCCAGTGGTCTGGTGAAAGAAGAGTTAATAATTCATACTGTTCCTCACGGGCTCTTTCTTGCTATTTCCCTGGCTCTCTGGTATAAGTCAGAGCCTGTACCTTCTGTCTAAATTGAAGGCAAAAGCCCCAAACTGCAGCAGTTTCTTTGAAGGCCAGTGTGTATGTGAGGAAGGTCATTGAGGTTAGGAAGAGAAAGCAATTAAAGGCTGTGAGTCTGGGAGCATTCAGACAAATAAAAAGCCATCTCATGTGTCAGGTGAATTGACAAAGCCCAAAATACTTCTGAAGTATTCACATTCTGAAAGGAGAGTAATACTTTTCTTCCAAAATAGATTTTGTGTTTAAAAAGTAAACAACCTCCTTAGAGTACCCAAGGTTCTGCCAGCAGAGTGAACTTGGTTGCTGGGACTGTTGGTCACACCACATCAGGGCAGTGATGAAACATCAGAAAATACCAGATGGTCTTTCTAGCTGTTTACAATAGAAAAAAAATCTCAGTATCTGAAATTCTCTATGCTGGACATGAGACTGTGTAGCCTCTTACATAAATAGCTTCAGCCTCAGACTTCAGTACTAGGATGGTATTTGGAGAATATGTTGGGAGAATATCAGGAAGTCAGGATTTAGGGTTTTCTGGCTGGTGTTAGGCATTAGGTGATATAATGGTAAGTTAATGTGTGTGCTCTTGCTTTTAAGTTTTTTTTTTTTTTTTGCCATCCTCCTTGAGCAGAGAATGGCTTTGGAATCTAATACTGGGGGAAATGCTCATCCTTGCTTTGTTTGAAACAACGCTGAATGTTATTCCTTGTGCTAAACTACCTAGACAGGGTTGCCTATGAGAGATGTATCTGTAGTGGGAGAATCATTTCCTCCATTCCTAACTATCTGATCATCTTTGTGATTTGGTTTCCAAACAGGACTGTTATATGGGACAAGAACAACATTACCGCACAAGGCTTTCAAGATATAGCTGTTGCTATGGAAAAGTAAGTTTTACGTAGGACTTCCTTCTAGAAAAATAGAAAAGAACCAGTGGTGTTTGTGTTTTCAACGGGGTAATACGAGTGATGATAGATTAACTCAGACCCGGACTGTCCGAGTCTCAGTCTACTGTTCACCAGCCGTGACACCTGGGAATACAGAGACTTTGTTCTGGTGTGAGTTTCTTCATCCATAAAATGAGGGTATAGATGCTCATTCTGCCAAAGTCGCAGATATCATGGTGGAGGCCCACTCGGTGCTCGCCTTGCTTCTTTCTCCTTGTGGTTTTAAACCTATTTCCACAGGGTCTTGCTTTCTTGCCCAGATGACAACTCTGAATCCAGTGGTGAGAAAAAAGCTGGGCTCCAGAAAATAAAGTCAAAGTGAAAGTCACTCAGTTGTGTCTGACTCTTTGTGATCCCATGGACTCTACAGTCTGTGGAATTCTCCAGAATACTGGAGTGGGTAGCCGTTCCCTTCTCCAGGGGATCTTCCCAACCCAGGGATTGAACCCAGGTCTCCTGCATTGCAGGCAGATTCTTCACCAGCTGAGCCAGCAGGAAAATAAAAGCGAACTTGAAGAAGTGGCAAGGGCAGGGCTCGCTCGTCTCATTTCTCTTAAAGGCTTTCTTTATTACCTTTGTAACTAAAGTCTGCAATTATTATTTATTGTCAAATTTACTATCCCAGTGGAAAGAAGAATACAAATGTGGCTGGAAAAAAAAAATACTAGGGAACAAAAAAGCTCTTTCTGAGCTTTTCAGCCTTCATATTATATTCTAATGGCAGAGATGATCAAAGCAGATGTATAGCATTAAAAACGAGAGGTTGCCAATTGTAGGATGAAAATTAGGGGCCAGGGATATAGGAGCTGGTGCCCTGGGGAGGGGAAGAGGATGCATTTCCCAGGTTTCCCTCCATGCATGGCCCCTTATGTGGAGCTCTCATGACCAGTATGATGACCTGGATAAAACCATAGGCCTGGAATTAGGAGTTCTCCATTCAGTCCCTCGTTCTATCATCAACAAGCCTATGATCTTGAACAAAGCATTTCACCTCACTGATTGATTTTTTATATATATATAAAGTGAGAATTCAGAGTAAATTGTCTTTAAGTACCTTCCAATTCTAAATCCTGTGGTTTTCCTTTAGCCAGAAGGTCAAAGTTGCTGCCACCTCTGCCATCACTAAACAGGGATAAGGCAGCTTATACCATCAGTCACCATGGCCACCCTTCCTGGGAGCCTTCTGTGACTGCACAACCTCCTATAATTACACCTATTGCACCACAAAACCTTTGAAAGGAAACAGTTATTTACCAGTCATCGCATTTGGGTACTAACAGCACAGCTGCCACCCTGATGATTTTGCAGACTGCCAGCCAAGACAGGTCTGTGAGAAGCCAAGAGTAGGGCTCCCTGGATTACAGTCTCATATATTCTGAGGTCCAAGATGCCAATGGTGTGAAACCACATTTGGTTTAAGTAAACCATGCTGGTCTGAAGCATGATGCAAAGTGGATGAGGGAAAAGAAAATCATCAAGTGTGCCAAAAAAAAAAAAGACGTATTGTCCCTTAGTTTCAGTTTTCTGGCTCCTCTTAAGTCAAACAAAAGCAATTTTGCTCAAGCAAAGTTGAGGTAAAAATGAAAGTTACAGAAATAACAGCCTTGTCTTTGCTGGTTATTTTACTTTAAAGTCACCCTGTAAGTTGGACTGGATGAAGAACAGTTTTTTTTTTCCCCCATTAGGTAACCATCCAGATGACTGCTATTATTAAGATGACTGTTTATTTTCTTTATTATTTATTCATTATTCATACCTGTTTTAGGAGTTAGTTGTTAATTTATTTTTCCAGTAGAAGCCATCTAACCAACCATAAGAATCACACCTCAAGTGCTGCTTCTTGTTTAGAGACCTAAAATAAGCCAGCTGTGTGAAGCCTATGCCTCAGCTGCTAACATGTGGCCTACCAGGTCAATCTTCTGAGTGTCTTGTTGTGGAAACACATACATTTGGGGTGGGAAAGAGAAGGCGCCCCCAGGGCTTGAGTTTGTGGAAGGGGAGCAGGTGTGGACATTCATCCTGGCCCACAGCACTTTGTAGCAAGGTCAGGAGCAGAGGCCAGAGTGCAGCTTTAAGTGTTCTCATGCAAAAATGACTCACCCTTGCATTCCTGTGTCAACTGGTCAGCAGCCCTGAGGTAATAAATAGACCCAGAGTTGCTTTACCTGGTGTCAAGAGCCTGGGGTTCTCGGGGTGGGGTGCAGACTGCCAGGCCCTCAGAGGTCAGGGTGTTGAGCCAGGCAGGAAGGTTTTCTAGACAGTCACTGGTCTTGGACTCGCTTATTTAAAGGAGCCCAGAGCCTGAACAGACTGTTATTGTGGATGCTCATGTCCTTGGCTTGGCAAGCAAATGTTTTGGTTCTATTTTGGGGTTTTTCTCTACTGTTCGGGGCCTGTCATCCATCATCAGGGGTCATCAAGGTACCTTCAGATCTGTTGGTAATCGAAATCCAAGTGAGTGAGTTGATCTGGACATTTCCCCGTAGCCTTTCTCTCAGTCCATCTCTGCAGTTTCAGTTTGAAAGTCCTGTCCTTGCTGTAATTGAAAGCCAAAAGCCAAACAACAAAACCAGTTTCCTTCAAATTCTGTCAGTTTTGCAGACAGCGTGACGAGGTCACCCGTGGTGTTGCACACGTGGATAGGAAAGAAGGCGGACCCTATAATCATGGGGCCTAAGATGTTCCAGTAGTTTAGAATTTTCTAAGACACTTTGGCAATTCTCTTTTCAGATTTTTCAAAAAAGAGTGTGGAATTAAAGTAATAGGAAGTTATTTTTAATAAACAACATTTTCTCCTTTTTTCTAGGAACTACACATTGAGATTTATGCCAATTCCTATGTACGATGCTTCTCAGGCCTTAAAAACAAACCCTGAAAAGACAGAAGAGGCTCTCCAGAAGGTACTGAAGGATCAATAGCTTAATTATAATAAATTCACATTTGAATGGAATTATGTGAATAATAATTTTGAATGTATGAACAGTACTTTGTATTTTACAAAGCTATTTTCATATTTGTATTCTTGTGATTATGACTGGCATAATGCATGACTGGGGGAGGAATAAGATAAGAAAGATTAAAACTTGTGAACATTAGGTGGAGTGAAAGAACATTCTTATAACATCAGCATGCCAGAGCTCAGGCATGGATAACTTCCTCTTTATCCTTTAGAGAATGTGTAGAAATCCATGTCAGCTAGCACATCCTTCATCCTCAACAGCCTGAACCTTCCCTTCCTTCTTCATCGAGAAACAGGGTATTGTTGAGATCTCTGTCATCTTTTTCTATAAATGTGTCGGAATCCACACCCATTCCCGCTTCCTTTCTGGTGACCCCAGAGGAGGGTGGGTGCTTTCCCTTAGAAGCCCAGCCATCCATGGTGCCTTTGACCCCAGCATCTCTGCCCTTTGCTGGTAACTTGCCCTGTCAGTCATTCGTTCACTCTTTCATGTCTTCATCCTTCTCTTTCTATGGTTATGGCTACCTTTGTATCTACTTAGGATATGCTCAAATATTTCCCATCTGACTCCACATTCATCATGCTATTATTTGGGGAATCTCCTAAATCTTTCTTCCCTCTTTGGGCTTTCCTCTGGTGGTGCCACCCTCTGTCCAGTCTCCTAAGTTTGACTTCTTTTTCCCTATATCATCTGCAGCCAATCTATCACCAAGTTTACTAACTGTGTAGCATAAATCTCTTCATTTACTCTCCTTCCCTCTATTCCTATAACAGATGCTTTTGTTCCAACCTCATCCTCTCTCACCAGGATGGTTACATCCCTTTGTCTGTTTTCCACGCCACAGTCAAAAATAGCCATCTTTCTTCTTGGTGAATTTGATCAGACTAAAACCTTCAATCCAGTCCTCCCCAGAGGCTTTTAGGATAAAGCCTAATCTCCTAAGCTTGGCAAGAATTTCTACCCAGGATCTGTCTCCTATTCACTGTCAATTTCATCTCTTAACCACCCCATGGTCTTTGTTTTTCTCTACTTCAGGGAACTTGATAGAAATGCAGATTCTTGGGCCTCAGAAACTGAGGCAGGACTTAGCCATCTGGGTTTTTCTGAGCTTTCCTGATGCTTTCTAACATTTGAGAATCACTGCTTGAGTCTAGATGATACTCGTGCTTACCCCACTACTGTACATGTCTGTTGAGACTGAAATCCAGGGTCAACCTATCCAGGAAGACTTCTCAGAGTCCCTTTCCCCCAGTAGGTAGGTGGTTCTTCCACTGGCCTTGTGACATTGTTTTAAGTTACCTGCCTCCATTTTTTTTTCCCTCCCAGTGACTGAGCTCTTTGAAGGCAGAGCCTGCATTTTTCATCTTGTTTTATTCTCAGAAGCTAGTGCAGTACCTGGTATGCACGCTTAGATGTTCTTTAGACGTTCAGTGAATTAAGGGAGTAAGGTTGGGAGTTGAGGAAGAGGAAAGTGTGGGGTTGCAAAAGAAACCATCTAAGATTTGTGTTCAAAAGTTCCAAGTCAGACTCTTCCCAGCTATGTAAGTTCTGTAAGTACTTAGTGTTTCTGAACTTTGGTTTCTTCATCTATATAAAAAATAAAGCTACACAATAACAGTGTTTAGCTGACACTTAGAATATAGTTCATGCTGGGGGCCTGACACTATATTAAATGATTTACATAAATTAATACTTGTCAACTTTAAAGTAAATCCATGAGTTTTGTTCTATTATATCCTCATTTTATGGATAAGAAAACTAAAAGCGTGTCTAATTTGCCTAAGGTCTCCATAAGGATCAAATGAGGTGGTGTACATGAAAAGCAATTTGTCGACCATAAAGCAAAATACAAATGTTACATATCTTTATGCTTTCCTAAAGGAAATATAACAGAAGACATATTCTACAGAGATGAGGTTTCTGATTTCAGATTAGACATGCAGAGTTTGCAAGTCATCATTCCCATTCTCTCAAGAAAAAAGCTTAACAGAAAATGAGTGACTTTTCTTAGGTCTGCCAGAGAATTGAGGTGACATGCAAACTGTCACCCTGGAAATGGTAATACAGAAAATCAAAGCCAGGATCAGCTTACCAGGAGCAGAAGCTAGTGGAGCCAGTAACTCAGAGGAATGCTTAAACAGCAATTGATGACTTGTTGCAGGCTTAGTGTGGACTAATTTGAGAGCTAAAAACTCTTAGAGGCTCAGTCTTAGGTAGGCTCTGACCCTTGCCTGGGTTTAATTATAAGAACCCTAACATGTTATCACAGTGAAGACTGGAGGATAATTCACTCACGTTTCTGGCAGGGGGATGGGAAAAGGGAACCGTTTTGAAATACAGTCAGAACATGCTATCCTCTGTAACAAAAGCCAACCCTCAAGAGAAACTATTCTATGAGAGTCTTACCTGACCTAGTGAAAGGCGGACCACTGTATCCCCTTCCAGCTTTTTGTTTCACATAGGGAGGGGGGGAAAAAGAGGGCCAAGAAACACTTATAAAGGTTACAGTCCAGGGACTCAGACCTTTTTTTTTTTTTCTCAAAAAAAAAAAAAGCCTAAATTTAGTCTTAAGGTTATAGAATGTTTCCCCTCCCTATTACATTATATCACACATCAACTATAATAACAGTGAATTACAACTGAGCAAAGCTGTAAGACACTATTTAAGGAGGCATTTCTAGGGAAACCCCAAAATAGCAGGAGAGACATAAACAGGTTGATAGAAGAACTTAAAGCCCCTGACATACACAGTTACAGCAGACATTCAACACAACCCAGTTTCTAGCTGCTGCTGCTAAGTCACTTCAGTTGTGTCCGACTCTGTGCGACCCCAGAGATGGCAGCCTACCAGGCTCCCCTGTCCCTGGAATTCTCCAGGCAAGAACACTGGAGTGGGTTGCCATTGCCTTCTCCAATGCGTGAAAGTGAAGTCGCTCAGTCGTGTCCGACCCTCAGCTATCCCATGGATTGCAGCCTACCAGGCTCCTCTGTCCATGGGATTTTCCAGGCAGGAGTACTGGAATGGGGTGCCATTGCCTTCTCTGAGTTTCTAGCTGGATGAACATAAAAACTTCACATTAAAAGATTGATGACCTCAGTGCCTATTACTAGATACATTATATCTGGCTTTCAACAAAAAATGACAAGGCATGCTAAAAGACAAGAAGAACCACAGTGTGAGCAGCCAAAGCAAATATCAGAACCAGACTCAGATATGACACAGAGTTTGGAATTATCAGACAGGTCATTAAAACAATTATAATCAAATATGTTATGGGCTTTAATGGAAAAAGTAAAAAAAAAAAACAAAAAAAAAACATGCAAGAACAGATAGGTATTAAAAGCAGAGAAAGAGGAACTAAGGAAAAAAATCAAAAGAAAGTGCTAGAAGACAGAAATGCTGTAACTAACAAAAAAATGCCTTTTATTAGCTCATCAGTGGGCTGGAGACAGTGGAGGAAAGAATCATTGAGTTTGAGGATATGTCAGTAGAAACTTCCCTGAAAAAACTTTGCCACTCAAACATATTTTTTTCTAAAATATTTCCTCCAGACTGAAATGCAAAGAGGAAAAATAGAATAGGAGGGAAAAAGAACAGAATATTCTAGAACTGTGGGAAAAATTACAAAACATTGAATAGCTTTGTAATGGGAATATCAGAAGGAGAAAAAAGAGAAAGGAACAGAAGAAGTAATAACTGAGAATTTTTTGAAATTAATGACAGAAACCAAACCACAGATCCAGGGAACTCAGAGAACACCAAGCAAAATAAATACCTCCCTACCCCCCCACCTCACCATCCCCCGCCCCGCCAAAAAAAATCAACATGTAAGCACATCGTATTCAAACTGCTGAAAATCAAGGATAAAATGTTGAAGGAGGACAGGGGAAAATACATCTTGCATATTGGGAAATAAGGACAAGAATTATATCAGACTTTGAGTCAGAAATCATGCAAACAAGAAGAAAATAGAGTGAAATACTAAAGTATTTGGAAGGAAAAAAAAAACAGACTGGAATTCTGCATCTAGCAAAATTTTTCTTCGAAAATAAGAAATAAAGACTTTCTAAGTGGTGTTAAAGGGATGAAAGGGAGAAATTGGCAAGACTGTCATTAATGTACCTGTACTACTTGTGAAATGGACAGCCTGGGGTTAATCTGAGTATAACTTACAATTGGCCCACCTTATCTACATCTATGGGCTCAACCAACCATGGACCATGTAGTGCTGTAGTATTTACTATTGAAAAATATCTGTTTACAAGCACACCTGTGCAGTTCAAACCTGTGTTGTTCAAGTAGCAATTCCAGTGTTATTTGAAAGAAGAGTTGAATTAATTGTAAATGTACTTTGCAGATACTAGGGCAACCACTAAAATATAATTCTTTAAGAAAGGAGAAAAAAGTGGATCATATATAATGCTTAAAATCAGAGAAGACAGAAAAGGAGAGGATAAAAAAAGAAAGAACAGAGTATGCAAATATGTTAATTAAAAAATTTGTGTTTTTTAAATGAAAATTGTTGCCTTTAAAGCTCATATTTATTGTTTTCTTTTCCTATAGTACTTACTATGCTTTTATATATTCCATTTTTCATTGTCACAGAACCCTGTCCTCTTGCCCTTTAATTTTACTCTATTGAAGAACAATATTGTGATTCTGTGTTCAATCTTTATTATTTTAAAATACAAGATTCCTTTATTAAAACACATGGTTTTTGCCTATGTGCTGCTGCTGTTTTCAGCAGTGAGACTGAAGGTGTCTAACAGATTCTAGACTGTCTCCCAGGTCACTGCTGCCCAGGGGTACTGGCAATGTGATAATGGCACTCTTGGCTCTCTCCTTTCCATTTGACCTGAGTCAAGCCCTGTCCTGTCCTGGTTTTCTGCCTTGGCACCTAAAGGTGCATAGAAGGAAAATTCACCCTGTTAATTCAAGATGCAAATACTTTTCAGTGGTGATGTGTACATGACTGTTTTTAAAGACTCTTAGTGTTGTCTTTCTTCTCTCCCTGTACTAGCTGTTAGACATGAGCTTTGAATACTAATTTTTTTCTAAAATCCTCCGTCCAAGCTCAGTCTGTGAAGCCCGGTTGGTGCCCCTGGGGCAGTCCTGGAAGTGCCTGGGGCTGCCTTGGGTGCACTGCCTGTATGTGAGCAGAGCCTCCTGAGTAAACAAGCTGATGTCAGAACTGGCCCATGGCCAGGGCTTAGTGAGGCCAAATGTAGAACAAGTAACAAAGCAAAAGCACCCCAAACTAGGGGGCAATGTGTGTCTGCCAGTTTCAGGCAAGAATCTTTTTTTAGCAAAGACATTCTACCTGATGGTAATGTCACCTTGGAAAGAGATGACTTCTTGGGAAGCAGCAAGAGAAAATTAACGTAATATAATGTCATGGTATTAATGTGTCACTTTAATGATGCTCCATTTCAGGGATCTTTCTGTTTTATAATTTCTTCATTTATGTTTAGTATAATAGTACATTTTGCTCTGCTTTGTAGTTTCCAGGGATGATAGTAATTATAGTCTGTTTTAATTGTTCCTAATTGGTATTAAGTAGTAGTCATTTTAGCATATGCAAAACTAAAATGAAAATGTAATAATGCTGAAAGCCTCATAGTTATTAGATGTTCTTAGGGAAGTATAGTGACAAATTAGAAGCCAAGTGGTTAAGTTGCATTAATAAGACAAATAAAAGCAACAACTTAAAAAAATAGATGGCATACTTAGTTATCTCAGATCATTCTTTAAAAAAACACCTTAATAGGTATTCATTATCCCCAATAGTTTATACTACATTTTTTTGCCCAATGTGTATATTGTTCTTCTTAAATACTTTATTCCAGTCTAGTTATCATTTGTATTTTTAAGTTTTTCATAAAACATTGTCTATGTATAAAAATATAGATTGTCAAGTAACTTTAAGACTTCATTTTCTGTAGGAATCCATTTTCTAATTTTTGATACTTTTACTAAAATCATTCCTATTTTTAAAAATACATGTAAGCCTGGTAGATTAAGGAAATTAGTATATAGCTTTGAGATGGACCAGCCTGTATCCTTCCAATTTTGTACCTGTTTTTTCCTTTAAAGAATTTTCTGAATGCTGGTGAATTCTACCCCTGGAATAAGGCCAAGAGGTTCAGAGAAGACCATTCATACTCTGTAGGGGTACTTATTTAGCTTCTGAACTGTTTATTGGTTAAAAATTTATGAGAGGGAAAGATTACAATCATGTTCAGGAAAGTGATGAAAAGGCAGTAAATGGGGTGTCTAACCCTGCAGGCATTAAACATTTGCTCTTCTTTGTCAAATACTGAGTCATATAAAAATCACCCCTGTTACCTGCAAGTAAAATTTCTAACTAAGAACACCTATAATGCATCTGATAGTCCATTTCCCCATCTCGTACATTCTGTGGGGCCAGGGCACTGGCAGGATGTGAAAATTAGTTGCTTGGGTCTTCACTTCAGCTGCTGGCTGTTTCACTGATGACTTTACTCTCTGCTGAGTTGACATGTGTTCTTGAGAGAGACCTGTGCTTAATTTCCAGATAGAAAACTATCTGCTCCGGAATCATGAGACTAGAAAATACCTTCAAGAGCAGGCCTATCGCCTCCAGCAGGGCATTGTCACCAGCACCACGCAGCAGGTAAGAGGGACCAGTCTTCTCCCAGTGCCAGTGTTCTTCCTGCTTACACTGAACTGACCCTTGTAAGAGCCAGAGACCAAGGATTTTTATCATTTCCCATGGGACAGTAAGAACCCATTTCTGAAAATGACAACAAATGTAAGTAGAGTTTGGGGGAAGATGTAGAGGGAGGAAAATGTAGGTTAATTCTTATACTAAATATACAGTTTCTATTGTTGACGATTTTGTGCATTTTAAGACTGTCAGTAAGGTGATGGTCAGTTGCTAAGTTATGGACATAATGACTCTGACCCATGGACTGCAGCATGCCAGGCTCCTCTGTCCTCCACTATCTTCCAGAGTTTGCTCAAATTCACGTCCGCTGAGTTGGTGATGCTATCTAACCATCTCATCCTCTGCCACCTCCTTCTTCTTTTGCCTTTAATCTTTAATCAAGGTATTTTCCAGTGAGTCAACTTTTTGCATCAGGTGGCCGAAGTATTGAAGCTTAACTTCAGCTATAGTCCTTCCAGTGAATATTCAGGGTTCATTTCCTTTAGGATTGACTGGTTTGATCTCCTTTGCAGTAAGATGTGATTTAGATTTATATATAACTATTAGAAACCCTAGATTATAGATGATAAAATCTGAGGGTAATCAGATTTAATACTTTGGAGACCTTCTGTTCCATTTCTTCTACTCCATTTCACTTCTCTGAGTAGGAAACAAATTCCCAAATTCTTCTGAATAATTAAGAATTTGTTGAATGTTAATTAACATGTAAGTGCTGAAGAGAAACTATTCTTTTCTTTTATTTCACTCCTTTTCTCTCTACTCAACTTCAAAAAAGTGTGAAATATTTTCCTCCAAAAACATAACCAAACCCAAGGATCATAAAATATTCGAGGAAAATCTATAGGATGTCAAAGAAAGAAGATACACCAAAGAACTGAGCTCAGATGGTTCAAAGTAGAGCAGAGAACTTAACAAAAGTTTTTTTTTAATTTAATAACTTCAGTGGGATTTGAGAGAATATTATATACATAAAATAGGAATTAGCTGCTGTGAAAAGGAGTAATCAGAGGACAGGAAACAATGCTTAGCAATTGAAAATATGGAAACTGTAATATAGAATTAAATTAACTGATAGTGCACAAATTAAGCTACTTGTTTGGTAGAAAACAGGGAAAATCTGTATAACATGCAGTATGACAGATGAAAAATATGAGAGAAAAGTAAGTCCAAATAGTGAATAGATTAAAAATGACCAATAGCCTTCTAACAGGAACTCCAGAGGTTAAAAAGAAACATCATAGAAAAAGTTAAAAGAGTAAAAATAATAGAAAAGCATTTCATATGAATGTTGGAGTTGATATAACCTATTGAAATAGATCTAGAGGGATGAGTAAAGAACCATACTTGGTGAGAACACTTAGAATAAAGGGAAACAAAAACAAAAACACACCATCTTAAAGAGTTACAGAGAGAATACACAGGTCATCTTACAAGGGAACTATCCTAGAAACAAATGAGGTTCAGCCATTTTATCAAACAGAGTGAGGGCAGAGTAAAATTATATTTGGACAGTAATTAGAAATTTTACCCCCAATATTCCATATGAAAAACTGATTTTTTGAGGAAATTCTCTAGCAAAACAGAAGAAAGTATCAGTTCAGTTCAATCGCTTAGTCATGTCCATCTCCTTGCGACCCCATGGACTGCAGCACACCATGTCTCCCTGTCCATCACCAACTCCCAGAGCTTACTCAAACTCATGTCCATCAAGTTGATGATGCCATTCAACTTTCTCATCTTCTGTCATCCCCTTCTTCTCCCACCTTCAATGTTTCCCAGCATCAGGGCCTTTCCCAATGAGTCAGTTCTTCGCTTCAGGTGGCCAAAGTATTGGCATTTCAGCATCAGTCCTTCCAATGAATATTCAGGACTGATTTCCTTTAGGATGGACTGGTTTGATCTCCTGGCAATCCAAGGGACTCTCAAGAGTCTTCTCCAACACCATAATTCAAAACCATCAATTCTTCAGTGCTCAGCTTTCTTTATAGTCCAACTTTCACATCTATACACGACTACTGGAAAAACCATAGCTTTGACTAGATGGACCTTTGTTGGCAAAGTAATGTCTCTGCTTTTTAATATGCTCTCTAGGTTGGTCATAGCTTTTCTTCCAAGGAGCAAGCGTCTTTTAATTTTATGGCTGCAGTCACCATCTACAGTGATTTTGGAGCTCAAGAAAAGAAAGTCTGTCATTGTTTCCATTGTTTCCCCATCTATTTGCCATGAAGTGATGGGACCAGATGCCATGATAATCGTTTTTTGAATGTTGAGTTTTAAGCCAGCTGTTTCGTGCTCCTCTTTCATCAAGAGGCTCATCGCTTTCTGCCGTAAGGATGGTGTCATCTGTGTATCTGAGGTTATTGATATTTCTCCCGGCAATCTTGATTCCAGCTTGTGCTTCATTGAGCCCAGCATTTTGCATGATGTAGTCTGCATATAAGTTAAATAAGCAAGGTGATAATATACAGCCTTGACATACTCCTTTCCCAATTTGGAACCAGTCCATTGTTCCATGTCCGGTTCTAGCTGTTGCTTCTTGACCTGCATACAGATTTCTCAGGAGGCAGGTCAGGTGGTCTGGTGTTCCCGTCTCTTGAAGAATTTTCCCCAGTTGTTGTGATCTATACAGTCAAAGGCTTTGGCGTAATCGATAAAGCAGAAGTAGATGTTTTTTCTGGAATTCTCTTGCTTTTTCTATGATCCAATGCATGTTGGCAATTTGATTTCTGGTTCCCCTGCCTTTTCTAAATCCAGCTTGAACATCTGGAAGTTCACGGTGCATGTACTGTTGAAGCCTGGCTTGGAGAATTTTGGGCATTACTTTGCAAGTGTGTGAGATGAGTGCAGTTGTGTAGTAGTTTGAGCATTCTTTGGCATTGTCCTTCTTTGGGATTGGAATGAAAACTGATCTTTTCCAGTCCTGTGGCCACTGCTGAGTTTTCCAAATTTGCTGGCATATTGAATGCAGCACTTTCACAGCGTCATCTTTTAGGATTGAAATAGCTCAACTGGAATTCCATCACCTCCACTAACTTTGTTCATAGTAATGCTTCCTAAGGCCCACTTGTCTTTGCATTCCAAGATGTTTAGCTCTAGTTAAGTGATGATAACCACCATCATGGTTATCTGGGTCATTAAGATCTTTTTGGAAAAGAAAGTATACAATATGAGATATAAATAAGAAACTGTGCCAAAAATGAAATCATCGAAGTTATAAAAGCTGAAAGAAAGCTTAAAAAAATTGCCACTTTGGGGCAATCTGCTTTGAGCTGCAGAATTAAAAGATATACTATTACATGTATTCCTCTATGAATTCCATAATCATAATTCTGTACTGTGTATTTTAGTGGATTTAAAATTTTAATATCAACTTAGACAAGAAGGGAACACCTAATTATTATTATACTAAAAAATATGTAAATGCTGGAAATCTTAATGTAAAAATAATGAAACTAAGGTGTTGAAGAGGGAGAAAGATGAGTATAAGTGTACTAAAGTTTTTGTTTTACTTTTTATTTATAAGTATACTAAAGTTTTACTTTTAGGATAATCCTCTCTAATTCATCAAAAGTCAAAAATACAGATGTAAATCTGCTGTTTGAAATGGAGGTCACCAAAAGAATTTAAAAGCAGAGGGTTTTAAAAACTGTTTATTTCAAAAATGTTCATTTCAGTAGATTGAGAGGACCCAACTGGTAGGAAAAGTTTTATTACTTGAAACTCCTTTTTATTGCTCATTCTATTTTCTTACCTGTACAAATATCATTTTAATTTTCGCAGTGTCTTTGGTTTTGGCATCAGGGTAATGCTAGTCTCAGAGAATGACTTTGGAATTCTCCTCAACTCTCGGGAATACTTTAAGAAGGATAAGTGTCTGTCTATTCTCAGTGTTTGGTAGAATTCACATGTGAAGCCATCTGCTCCTGGACTTTGGTTTGTTGGGAGATTTTGTTTTTTTTAACTGCTCATTTAATTTAATTACTGGTAATTGGTCTGTTCATATTTTTTGTTTCTTACTGATTCAGTCTTGGGAGAGTGTGTGTTTCTAAAAATTTATTTCTTCTATTGTCCATTTTATTTGTGTATATTTGTTTGTTGTTGTTTAGTTAAGTCACGTCTGACTCTTTGCAACCCCCATGGGTTATAGTCCACCAGGCTCTTCTGTTCATGGAATTTCCCAGACAAGAATACTGAAGTGGGTTGCCACTTCCTTCTCCAGGGAATCTTCCCGACCCAAGGTTTAAACCTGTGTCTCCTGCATTGGCAGCTGGATTCTTTACACTGAATCACTTGGGAAGCCTATATTTGTTTGTTGTAATCTCTCATGACCCTTTGTATTTCTGTGATGTTACTTGTAACTTCTCTTTATTTCTGATTTACTTATTTGAGCCCTCTTTCTTTTTTTCTTGATTAGTCTGGCTAAAGATTTATCAGTTTTGTTGATATTTTCAAGACAGACCACCAAGATATCTTTTCAACAAAGTTATTTTCAAAGAACTGGTCTTAGTTTCATTAATCTTTTCTACTTTTTTTTTGGTCTCTATTCCATTTATTTCTGTTCTGACCTTTAGATTTCTTTCCTTATATCGTGTTGGCCAACACTAACTTTGGTTTTGTTATTTCTCCTTTTTCTACTTTTTTTATGTGTAAAGTTAGGTAATTTACTTGACATTGTTCTTGTTTCCCAGGTTAGGCTTGCATGGCTATAAACTTCCTTTTAGAACTGTTTTTGCTATGTCCCACGGATCTGGGGTCATTGTGTTCCCATTTTCGTTTGTTTGCAGTTGTTTTTCTTTTTCATTTCCTCTTTGACTTCTTCAGCCTTCCATTTGTTGTTTAGTTGCATATTGTTTAGCCTCCACATGTTTGTGGTTTTTTGTAGTTTTTTTTTTTTTTTCCCCTTGTAGTTGATTTCTAGTCTCCTTACTGTTGTAGTCAGAGAAGATGCTTGATATGATTTCAGCCTTCTTAAATATATTGAGAATTCTCTTGTGGCCCAGCCTGTGATCTATCCTGGAGAATGTTCCATGTACTCTTGAAAAGAATATGTATTCTACTGCTTTGGATAGAGAGTCATTTTAATTTTTTGTTATTCCTTTTTCTTGAAAGAGAATTAAAGAAAGGTGTCCATAATAAATTTGTCATGTATGATCTTTCAGGTAGGTAAAATTATATAGATGACTTTGTATACATAGAGATTCATGAGTGTTCACCAAAATGTAAATAATGGTTATCTCAGGTTTAGATAATGGTTATCTCAGATTAGGTTGAGTTCTATTGTCTTCACAGTTTTGTTTGAATGCTTTATAGTAAGCATGTATTATTTATATAAAAAAGTATAGCAATATCTGTTAAGAAAATCATTAATTATGAATATTAGTGAAGTAACAGGGAGTTTGGGGAAGGGAAATATTATTTTTGACCTTACCAATGCCTTAAACATCTAAATTTTTTCCTATAAGGGACTAATATTAGCTTTTAGTACTTTATGGTTTACTATTATTTCCTGGTTTTAGTGTTTAACATTAAAAGCAGTGAGAAAGCTAAAATCTTACACTGTTGCCTTTGGTTCCTTTATGAGCTACCATAACATTCAATATCTTTTTAACTTTTTCCCTCATTCACAGGGGTTTTGTTGCTCATCCAAAAAAATTACTGCCGCAACCTTTAATGCTAATTTTTAAAAGTTAAGTTTCATCTTCTCAGTCAAGAGGAAATTATACACAGGAGGCATATACAGATGTTTAATTCTGTAGGGGTGACATCGCTCTGAATTATTCAAGTCATTATGTAGTAGGTATATTGCCACCTTTTCACTTTGGGGATTTCTTAGGACATGATGATTAGCAGTTTTCAGACTTTAATTGTTTCAGTCGCCTTAGGAGAGATTTATCTCCTCTTTATTGAAACTTCTTATTGAAGTTTCCAGAAATAGGAACACAGAAAGAATAGGCCCTCTGTGACTACTCCCGCTAACCGCATAGGCAGTCATCATTCCCGGGTGACACTAAAGGGATTAAAATGTGTTTTAATGAAACATTGAAGTCTCATAAAAGTTCATATATTTGTTTTCGTCTCTAGTCTTTGTTTGGGAAAGACCTTCACAAGACTCAACACTGTACTTATGCTTTTGATCTCTTATTTTCATCTCATAAATGCTCTTAATCAAGAGCCAGCAAACTTCTATAAAACAACCAAATAGTAATTAGCCTTTACAGTGCATATGGTCTCTGTTGCAACTGCTCAGCTGTGCTGTGATAGAGTGAAAGCAGCCATGGACAGTATCTGCACACATGAGTGTGGCTGAGCCAATAAAACTTTATTTATAAAAACGGGCTCAGAATTGCCTATAGTTTGCCAGCCTCTGCTATGTCTTCTCATTCTTTTTTTTTTTTTAAAGACAATTTTATTGCCTAGAGCTATTTACTCAACACATTCTCTTTCCTTCCTTTCATGTGCAGGTTTTTATACTTGCCTTCCTGGCTTCTTGCTACCCATTCACTTTACAACCTTCTGGAATGTGCCATCTGTCCCTATCTGTCTGCTGAGATGAGACTCAATGGACCTGGTCACCAAGTCAGAGGCCTTTCTCCCTCTTATCTTTTGATGAAAGGAGGCTGTATGTGTAGTGGTCTGACTTGGGGTCTCAAGTCAGATGACCTGGTTTTAAGTACAGATTCTGCTATTCCTTCTTGGTTGGAACTGATGTTAGTCGCTAACTAACCTCTTTAAGGCTTGGTTTCATCTGTAAAAATGGGAAAGATGACCCAAAGAAGGTGCTCAGATGATTAAAAGGGATAATGTGTGCAAAGTACTTGGTTCCTCACCAGTAAACATTGTTTGTTGCTGATTTTTTATTATCACAATTGCCATCATTATTATAGACCATCTTATCTTTCTTGAGATACACTTCTTAGTTCACTGGGTAGTATGCTGTTCTGAATATCGTTCTGTTGTTCTCTGTCCTCCTTTCTACACAACTCTTTCTCCTTTCATCTTCCAAATGCAATCCTTTTTCAAAGTTTTGTACTTAGTGCTATCTAATCTACTTCTACCTTTTTAACTCTCTCGTGTGGATGACTCCTGATCTATCTCCTCAGTCCCTGTTTTCTGTAAACAGAAATTCCTGTTTTTCAGCTGTTTGTTTAGCATCCCCATCCAGATGGCCCTCTGACAGCAAGGTGAAAGACCAAACTCATCCTTTGGAACAGCTGATTTCACCATTTCTCTCAGAGACATTGTCATTCACTGAGACTAGAATTCCTGGAGTCCTCTTGGGTGCCTCATTCGCTTTCTTCATTCAGAGTCACTATTCACTGCCCATTTATCTTCAAAGTGTCTTTTACAGCTTTTCTTTTCTTTCTATTTCTACTGCCTGACCTTTTGCTAAGGCTTTTTATTAACTCCTTCTTGTGTCTTTTACAAGCATGGCAAGAACCAGTTAATCCATCTTCCATGTCTCCTTGTCCTTTTTTTTTTGTTTGCTGTTGTTGTTTTTTTGGTATCTTTGTGCATTTTATAGCCCATTTTCTTTGTATCAGGGAAGCTAATACAAAGCTAGACATTGTGAGTGTTAAGAGATTTTTAGATACTCACAGTTGTGGGAGGAGCTGGGGGGATAGATGCTCTGTGGTTTGCATGCAGTGGTTGAACTCGGTAGCCTGAACCTGAGTCTTACAGTATCTTGTCTTAGCTTAACATTCCAATCTGATGTCCCATAATAAAATGCCTCTGTTTCTAATTGGGAAATAGGAATACCAAGCGTCAGAATGTGCCATTGCTTATGTTCATTCTTTTACTTAAAATGTCCTTTTCTTTTCTCAGTTTGTAGAACTGTTTCAGGACCCAGTCTAAAAGCTACCTTCAGCCCCAATTAGTTGTAATCTCTCCCTTGACTGAAATCCTTTAGTACTTCTCATCACCCATTTATTCATTGAATAAACACTTATAAGGGTTTGTGATGTGGCAGGCACTATTACAGGAGATGGAGCTTTGATAGTGAACAAAATGTGTCTTTGTGGATATTACATATGCAAACTTTATATCTTGTTATGGTTAATTGTGAATATTTCTTTCCACTTCCAGGTTTTTATGTTGTTTGGTGGCAAAGGGTGTATCTTATTTAGGACTGTGTCTCATTCAGTGCTAGGTGTTGAGTTTATTTCTCTTGAATCAAATAAAGAAATAGACATGGAGGAAGATAAAATTTTCCACTGAATAAGCTACTTGCTTCCCTGGTAGCCCAGACGGTAAAGAGTCTGCCTACAATGCAGGAGACCCGGCTTTGATCCCTGGGTCAGGAAGATCCCTGGAGGAGGAATTGACAACCCACTCCAGTATTCTTGCCTGGAAAACCACACAGATGGAGGAGCCTGGCAGGCAAAACCCCATGGTGTCACAAAGAGTCAGACACAACTGAGAGACTAACACACACACAGTAAGCTATTTGCTGGAACTGAGGACAGTTGTGACAAAGTGCAAGCGACCAAAGATGGCATTTTATGGCTAATGGTTCTAAGTTTTGCACTTGGGTTCTATAGCTCACTATATTTGGAAAAGCCTAAGTGGTGAAATGGCAACCCACTCCAGTATTCTTGCCTGGAGAATCCCATGGACGGAGGAGCCTGGTAGGTTACAGTCCACAGGGTCGCAAAAAGTCGGACATGACTGAGCGACTTCACTTTCACTTTCACTTTCAAGTGGTCACCATCAAGTAAGATACACTGTATTTAGTTGCCAAAGAAGCCAATTTTGATTTCCACCACATTAATGAAAGTATAATTTGTACAGTAAGAAAGATGATAGCCCTGTTACTGTGTTACAGTCTATTTTATTTACCCTCATGTTGTGTGAGGGTTTTAGATAGAAAATTCAGAGGTGTGCATGGGGGAAGATGTGAGTCAGGGATCAAACAGTGGTGTCACTTTGGAATGGTCAAAGAAACGGGGACTGTTAAGCCTGAAGAAAAAAGATTAGAGATGAAAAAGAGAGCTGTGTTCAAACATGAGCAAGATTGTCACATGGAAGAGAGCTTGTAACTGTTCAGAGTGTTCTCAAGGGGGAAGATATGTGACCTGTAGAAGGACATGGGAAGACAGATGAAGACTTAAAGAAGACCTAGTCCAAGAATGATTGAGTACATTTCCTTGGAAGGAAGTGAGCTTAAATTATGGCAGTTAGCAACTTTCCTGGGTTGCTTTAGAAAAATGGAACACTTTACTAGGATAAAGTAGAGTTTAAAATGAAGAGCTCGAGTGCCGTCATCTACCTTGAAGTCTTTGATGGGATAGCCCAAGAGATGACAGTATTTCAGACTGCAGTCTCCTTTGTTTTTCTACATTTGTGTACCGTCGGGACTTGAATATGAACTGAGAATCTGAATCCTTTGTTTACTGTTTTCAAAATTTTCATTTATACTCTGTGTAATCTTTCTGTGTCATCTTAAATAGTTTTAACTTTTCTGGGCCTTGGTTCTTTAGTTGTAAAGTCTCTGAATGTGATCTGTTGGGCTTTGCCAAACTTTAGCAAGTATATTTTCAGAAGAATCTTGAAAACTTGCGAGATTTTATGTCTTATTTGAGTCAAAGAATGAAATGTTTGTTTGTTCTGGACATGATTTTGAAAGTTCCACTTAAAGATCATTTTGCTGAATTCATTTAAACCTTCTCTCCTTAGTGAGTACTTAATGGCACACGTGTCAGGAATCTCTTTGGTCTCTCATGATTATTAAAGATGATTAGTTTTATTATAGTGCCACATCGACATACCTCTCAAATTAGTCTTTTGTGGCCTCAGATCTGTATCAGTTCCCTTCTTTGTGTATTAGAACCCAAAATGTGGTTCATTTTGTCTCTCAAAATTAGATATTCCTTCTTAGTGAGATATGAATTATTGATAACCCTTTTTGCTTCAGGAAGCACAGATCAATTCAGTAGTTGGAAGAATTGGAATTTATATCAATTAAGAAGATTTTTGAAAGCATACATTTAATTCTCTACGGGGCAAAGTAAATGCATAAAGTTAAAATGTGAACCCTGCCTACAAGCTTAGATTTTGGCCAGGGAAGATAATTATTCCGTGACATACATTATTCATGTCACTTCTTTTTCCTGTAGGAGTTCCAGATAGTTTACTTATGTAGCCTTAATACATTTTACAGTCATAGGAGCTATTCTTCACACATTAGAATTAGTATTACTGACCCTTTGTCAAGAAAGTAGGTGCTTTGAGTGGTGGTATTTTACAGGAGTGTCTTCATTATACACTAGAAAAGAAGATGGGGTAGATGTTATGAACCTGGTTTTGTAAAGGAGAACTGGTGATACTCTAGGAAGTAGACATGAGCTCTGTCCTCAGACCATCAGCCTGCTGAGCAGTGTTGTAAATTTTCTATTACTGTGGAATTTGTTGGGGATGGAGGGTTGATTTTGCCTTCCTATAGTTATTATTTCAAATAATTCAAAATAAATAGAAAAGTGTGAAGTTAAATAAAAAAGAATATTATTGGAGTGTCACCTCTGCCAAATCTGCCCTTCTTGGTATGATAGGGTCTCTGGTGGATAGATATAACTTAAAATTTTTTTTTACTTATTTATTTTTGGCTGGCTGGATCTTCATTGCTGCATGGGCTTTTCTCTGGTTGTGGTGGCTACTCTCTAGTTGCAGGGCATGGGCTTCTCACTGCAGTGGCTTCTCTTTTTGCGGAGCATAGACTTGAGGGACATGGGCTTCCGTAGCTGCAGCTCCCAGGCTCTAGAGCACAGGCTCAATAGTTGCAGCGGGCTTAGTTGCTCTGTGGCATATGGGATTTTCCCGGATCATGGATCCAACCCCTGTCTCCTGCATTGGCAGGTGGATTCTTTACCACTGAGCCACCAGGGAATTCCCCCCGGCCTTTTTTTTTTGAAGAATAGACAACCTGCAGCTTTGATCAAAATACTGGAGAAACTTAAAACCACACTGTAGTTGTCTTTTTCTTCAGACGTCTTAGCTTTGTTCATGTTTGTCTCTGTGCATACAAATATCATAGAGCATAATCTTACCCTTCTGTACTAGTTTTTGTCCACAGTATTTAGTTGCTACTTCCCTTTGGGTTTTATGGTTAAATCCATGAAACAACTGAAAGTGATTCAGATGTAATTAACCTGGGAGAAGGACCTTAAAGTGATAGAAACTAGATGTTATTAACTTTATTATTGCCTATGTTAATATAATCAAACTTCAGCTTATGCTTTTATGGTGGAAAATCATATGATATAATTGAACTAATTTAAAAAATTAAATTTCCAGGGATGTTTCGATTTCCATAATACTGGGACCAACTGGCTGTGGGCATCATTTTGTCATCATCTCAACTGTCTCAGAATTGTACATCTCCTTTTTCTGTTTTTTCAATGCTGAACACCATGTTTGACTTGTAGAGGGTACTCAATAAAAATTAATAAAGGAGAGTTACTATCAAGCAAAAAAGTCACTGAGTAGCTATGAGATTCTGAATCATCAAGAAATACTCAGTTTTGTTTTACATGCTGCATTTCCTAAGGCAGGAAAGGGGACCACAATGCCATACACATTTATCCGGAGTTAATGTTGCCAGAAGTTTCTTGTAGAAACAGACAAATTAATAATTGCTATAAGCTGCCTTCTCAAAGCTTCCAGTTAGGAGACGTTTTCATCCTTGTTCATTCTGTGTTTCCTTCTGTCTGAATATTGGCTGTGCTGACTGGGGTGCTTGCTGTCATTTTTATGGTGTGGAGCAGATGATTGACAGAATGTGTGTGAAAGTACAAGATCATCTCAACTCCTTACGAAGCTGTGAGGGAGATGCCATCCAGGAAGATTTAAAATCAGCAGAAAGACTCATGCAGGATGCCAAGAACTCTAAGACGGTGAGTTTCACTTCTGGCTACGTGAGAGTCTTCTGTAATGAAAAAGACTTTTAAACTTCAGTTTTAGAAGCTACTTCTAACTTGCTTTACATTTCTACTCAGTTTCAAGGTTACTAACAAGTGGCAAAGTGAGCTGAGTTAATCTTCGCCTCCTTTCTGTACCCCCATGCTAGTTACTAATAATCAAAATGCGTTCGTCCCTCGGAATCTGCAGGGTATTGCTGCCAGGACCTCTTGCAGATACCAAAATCTGTGGCTGCTCAAGTCCTTTATATGTAAAATGGCATAGCCCAGATGGGCCTCTGTATCCAGGGGTTCTACAGCCTCTGATACAGATGGCCAGCTGTATAGAATTTACAGCAGGGGGTGCTGTGACTCACAAACGGTGTAATCAAGTCCTGCGTAACCTCAGGAAGGTGGCAGGAGTTTCAATGAGTAACAACTCCTTGGCTGTATACTGCCAAGCTGATAGCATGACACTCCCTTCTGTCACTTGTAGAAGGAAGCTTCTTTCAACTTAGAATTTTTTCCCCAACTGTGACTTCATAGAGAAAGGACTAACTGGGAATCAGAAAGCCTGGGATCTGGTCCAGGCTCTTCTATTTGAACCACACAATCATTGAATTTTATGAGTAGGAAGAAAACTGTGGATTAGTCAGATGCTCTCACACCCCAGATGAAGACATTAAGGCACAAACAGGTAGGGTACTATTCCTTTGCTCTCAAAGCTGGACCTGTTCCGATCTGTGTAAAGGGTCTTACATCAAGACTATCTTAGATTATCCCTAATATTTCTTCACCCTTTTTACTAACTCTGCAATGACTTTGGTGCTTATTTAAATCATTATTTAATTATGAAGGTGTTACTTTTATTTGTCTTACAGCTGTTACCAAATTTATACCATGTTGGTAGTGTATCTTGGGCGGGCGCCAGTGGTTTGTTATCCAGTCCAATTCAGGAGACCCTGGAATCAATGGCCGGAGAAGTTACAAGAGTTGTTGACGAACAACTCAAGGTTTGTGGTTTCTGTTATTTTGGAAAGTGACATTTTTGTGCCTTAAGTGTGCATGATAGCATTTTGTACCGTGCTACCCTATATTTTATAGATGTATGTGTAGTGAAGTTGAATACTGTGTCTTTTCCAGCTTCATTTATAATTTTTGGAATAACTTTTTTGCATAATAAGATCAAGTAAAACCTATCACATTCAATTTTGTTTTTGATGGTAAATCTCTAACTGTATTTCACATATGACAGGTTGCCACTGATAGGAGAATGATTGATTTCTGCTTAGAAAGAGAAGTCTGATTCATGAAAAAAATATCTTCTGTTGTTACATTTGATTTAGAGACTGGGAGAGATAGGTGCTATGCTTATAGCACCAAATTGCTGCTTGTATGGAAAGGTTACCACTAGGTAACTAGATAATAGTCTTTGCAAAGAGCTGCTTGAAAGATTAGGAAAGGGATTTAGAATGAATAACAAGACACCGGAAGTAGCAGAGACTTGTCTAGAGGCTCAGAGACTGAAAAAACAGCCTCTGAAATTTAAGTGGAGAGAGTAATGTTAGGCCAGTGTCTTCTTAAGGGAACTTCAAGAAACACCTAGAGCAGCAACATTTCATTTTCAAAAAGTTTCATCCTTTCCAGCCTGCCTGTTCAAGGATGCCATATAAAGACCTTGTCTAAATTTCTGTGTTTATTTGGTCCATTTTCTTCTGAGAACACAATTTCTATAACTCGGATTTGATATGCAACTTAATCATAACTTTGCAACATGCTAATTACTCTATTATAAATTAAATTAGCACAGAATGTTGTGGATTACTTAGGCATTTAAGTCACTGTCTTTCTGTGCGCATAATGCAGAGAGACTCTTGAGTGTTATTTTTATTTTCTTTGATGGTGGTTATTGTGAATACATTCTGAGCAAAGACAAAGGGGTAGAAAAACAACTGGTTGGATGGTACAGAGTTCTAGCAGGTCTGCTGCTGCTAAGTCACTTCAGTCGTGTCCGACTCTGTGCGACCCCATAGACGGCAGCCCACCAGGCTCCCCTGTCCCTGGGATTCTCCAGGCAAGAACACTGGAGTGGGTTGCCATTTCCTTCTCCAATGCATGAAAGTGAAAAGTGAAAGGGAAGTCGCTCAGTCGTGACTGACCCTCAGCGACCCCATGGACTGCAGCCCATCAGGCTCCTCCATCCATGGGATTTTCTGGAGTAGCCTGGTGGGCTGCAGTCCATGGGGTCGCTGACGGTCAGACACAACTGAGCGACTTCACTTCCACTTTTCACTTTCATGCATTGGAGAAGGAAATGGCAAGGTCAGTTGTTACCTAATAGCACTCGTTTTATCCTCCATGAAGGATCAGATATGTTAAAAGGATACTTTCTTACACATTTAAAATAAAGTCATCTCTGTTGCTTAGTTAATTCTGACTGTAAAAAATGAAACTACTCGTGAAATATTTAAAGAATAAAAATCACTTGAAATCCCAGAGATAGCATTATTCTTAATATTTTGGTGACTTTCCAAACATTCTGTGTCTGTACAATTTTACATATATGTGATCATACTACACATACTTTATTTATATTTGGTACAATATCAGGAAGACACTTCTAGATTGGTGAGTACTCATCATTTTAGTGGCTGTATGGTGTCTCATTGCAGAGACGTATCAGTGCCCTGGGAAAGCGGCAAACCTCCTCTCTTTTTCCCTTCACGCAGAACCCCTCACATTTGACACCTCTGGTCACCAGATGCGTGGGTGTTTTCCCCAATCCAGCCTGGTGTCCTGCTGTTTAACTCCATTCAGACACTATCTACCTAGAGATCCCACTGGTTAAGGGCCCAGACCCTCAAGACTGCCCCCGCCCCACTTCAGATGCCAACTGGGAGTCCAGGTTGTCACTGAACTCCTGACCAATCAGTGATAAATCCGAGGTCCTTGTAACCTCACCTCTAGGTCCATTAACTTGCTAGAGTGGCTTCCAGAACTCAGGGAAACACTTATTTATGTTTACCAGTTTATTAAAGGATATGATAGAAGATATAGATGAACAGCCAGATGGAAGAAATGCTCAGGGTAAGGTGTGTAGGAAGGGACTTAGGGCTTTCGTGCTGTCTTGGGGCGCACCACTCTCCCAGCACCTCCACGTGTTCACCAACACAGAAGCTCTGAACCCATACTCTTAGGGAAGTTTCATCATGCAGACATGGTCTGTCATTAACTCCATTTTTAGCCCTGGTGGGACTGAAAATTCCAAGCTTCTAATCATAACTTGGTCTTTCCAGTAACCAGTCCTCATCCAGGAGCTACCCAGAGTTACCCCAATAGAACAAAAGATATCCCACCACCCAGGGAATTCCAGTGGTATCAGGAGCCAGGATCAGAGTGCAAATATTAGAACAAAATATTGTTAGTGTTCTTATCACTAGTGTGATAGTTTTTATCTCCTAGTGTTCTTATCACTTAGGAAATTACTAGAGTTTCAGGAGCTCTGTGCCGGGAACTGGGGGTAGAGACTAATATATATTTTCTATTATCTCGCAGCCAGCATAATTTATTTTCTAATTTCTGATTAATCCTATTAGAATAGATTCGTACCGTTGATTCATTCCTAGGTCAAATGGTACACATGTTTTATACATCTGTGTGTATTCACAAACTGTTCTCCACTAGTGCACCCAACTGCTTGTTTTGTCACATGTCACCACTACTAAGTGTGTTAACCTTTTAATATTTGTTAGGGTAATGGGGTAAAAAATATCATTTTGTCCCTTGGATTTCTTTAATAACCAGTAATACATCAAATAATTTTATTATCCATTTGTATTTCTTCTTTTGTAAATTACATATTTGTATCTGTTGCCTAATTTTTTCCTTTAAAGTACTGGTAAGAACTCCTTACATGCTAAGAATGGGCTGGCGTTTAAATCAGCACGAATCACGGCAACTGGAAGTTTCCCATCAAGTGGCTTCTAAGGGGCACTGGTTTCAATTGGTCTAAGCCACGAGTTATCCCTTGAAACCTGGGCCCGTTTCCTTCCCAGTGCACTGAATGGTTGGAATTGACTTGCCAGTCATTCTTGGGAGGGAGTAGAAGGCAGAGGTCTAAACTAAAAGGCATTTGAATTTTTAAAAGCCTGAAATAATAACATTTTTTAGACTCAAAATATTTTTCTGTAAATAGACATTCCCCACATTTCTTGAGGCTGACCTTTCTGACCCCTTGTCACTGTCACCAGTGCTCTCCGCTCGTCACAGCTTCCTTATTTGCATGTGGCATTGCCTGCTTTTCTCATTCTCAACTATCCCTGAGGTCCAGCTCCCAAATGCCCTGCTTTTTCTATTCCCCACTCCCTTGTTTTCTTTACTTTCAGTCGTTTTGAGTTGCAAGTTCCCTTCCCTTCAGGGACTTCTGGCATGAATGGAAGCAAATCCTCATCACAGCATCTTAATTAAATGTTACTCATTAATTTCCTCTTCACTGAGTTCACATTCAATTTTTGATACTTTCAGCAGACTGTAGGCAGGGATTTTCTTTTTTTTTTCCTTTCAGTTTACCTGACAAGTGAGCATCATGTTACAAATAAATAATCCCCATTTGTCTATTGATAAAGCTTTCTAGCACCTTGATTTTCTTAAAACTATGTAGGGAAAAATGCATTTTTACTACAATCAATATTCAGTTTCTTAAACAACTATATTCTTATTTATTTCACTAGTAGTACAATATTTTACTTGGTTAAAAAAAGAATCCTTCCTCTGTTTCTGAAATTGAGTAAAATGTTATACTAGCAAAAGCTAGAGTGAATGGATTATTTTGTAAAAGTTTGTTTTTACTATAGTGAATTAAAAAAAAAAAAGGGACTAGCAGGCCTGGATTTGTGGCCTGGGTTTGCTACTAGCTGTTTGCTCTAAGCTCGTTGGCACCGAGCTTCCTTGTGCAAGACTGTTTTGGTGTCAACATAATTAGGGAGATTTTATCCTTAATATTCGCTCATCCTGTGTCTTCTCCAAGGCTTCCCAACCCAGGGATCCAAGCTGGGTCTCCCACATTGCAGCAGATTCTTTACCATCTGAGCCAGCAGGGAAGCCCTGTATTGTGGCCAGTGGTACACATTCTGAATTCTGAATGAGAATAATTTCAAATAGCTCTTTGAGCCATCTTTCAGAAAAAAATAGTAGTTCAGAAAAGCCAAAGAAACGACTGGAAGAGCCAACTTTCTTAGCAAACTTCCTGGAGGAGAAAAAAGGCAGGAAGTGGGGAGAAAGTCCTCCTTTGAAAAGAGGTGGTATTTTCTCTGAACTGATCTCTTTTAGGTATTTTTAAATGACAGCTCTCCTCCTGCCCCCCACCCCTTGTTTTTGATCCTAACATTTATTCCCAGAGTAATCTTAGGTGAATAAATAGGATCTGAATGTTTTAACATAAGGAAACTTATTTTTCCCTTCTGGACTTAACTTTAAGAATGCTTGTTTTGGCCTTGAAAATTCTTCATTTCCCCCAGGGTTTCAACTGTGAAATACTTCCCTGGTAAATATCAGGTTTACTGAGGAAATGAGGCCTGAGGGGCGTAGGTTGCATTTTGGCAAGTACTAACTCAGTTTGCTGGGAGAGTTCTCTGAGTTTTCGTCTTTTCCTACATTTTATATTTTCCAATGCAAAAGAAACAGATTCTAGAGCACTTCAGTGTGGAAGTTGTATTTGCTTGTAACGAATGACAGCTAGTCCTTTGCTCACTGCAAGAATATTGAGTGTAACTGCCATGTAAAGGATATTAACCCAGTTTATTTTACAGATACTCTAGAGGATTTCTAAATACCATTAATTGTTTTCGCAGTTAAGAAATATAGACCCTTGGGAAGATACTGGCAAAATAAAATCTTATGGTTGCATTTCAAATACAGGGTGTGCTCATTCAAGTTGTCTGAAGGGAGTACACATTGACTAACAAAATAGAGAATATGTAAGAAAAGTTAAGAAATGTGGAGAAAGTGAGAAAATTTAACATAAGCCTGCATTAGATTTCCACGAGGAAAGAAAAGGTAAAGCCATGGATATTGAAGAATACAGTTTGGTGTGCAGAGGGCCACAGGACTTGAAAGGAGATGCTGTTTAAGTACCTAAGCTGGGGGTTGGACGCAAAGAAGTGGTCAGTGGCTGCATTACAAATTTATCCTGTGATCCTCCCCTCTCGCCTCTTCTTAAAGCTTTCTGTTTATTTATTTGGCTGTGTTGGGTCTTAACTGCAGCACACGAGATCTGTGGGTCAGGCAGGATCTTGCATTGCGGTGCACAGACTCTAGTTGTGGCACTCGGGCTCACTTGCTGCACCTGTGGGCTCCAGAGCCTGTGGACTGTAGTAGTTGCAGCTCGTGGCTCTCTAGTTGTGGCACCTGGGCTTAGTTGCTCTGTGGCATGTGGTATCTTAGTTCCCTGACCAGGGATTGAACCCAGGTCTCCTGCTGTACAAGGCAGATACTTAATCACTGCGCTACTAGGGAAGTCCCTCTTTCTCCCCTTTCTACTAGCTTGTCACTAGAAAGTCCACCATGCCTGCCTTTAGGTACCATTGACTCAAGGGAGCAGGGGATGAAAATTGTAGGTAAGGAAGAGAGAGGAAGGGACACTCCTGTGGGTAGTGGGCAGGGCATTGGGAAAGGGTGGCTGGAGGAGGAAACAAGAGTAGAAGACAAAAGGCTTGAGTCCCCACATCACTTGTTTCTTGAGCAAGTCTCCTCCGAACCCTGATTTTCTTATCTATAAAATGAGTTTGCTAAAATCTGCTCCCCCCCACAGGATTATTATGTGGATCAAAGGAAATCATGGATGAAATTACTTTGTAGAGCATAAAGTGCTACATTATATTGTTGGCCAATGTGGGACTAGAGGTGGTGGTAGGGAACTAACTGCAAAATATGTCGAACTGGACGCCCAGGACAAGATAAAATTCCTCTCTGTAGGGTCAAAGTTATGTGACGGTTGATTTGCAGGGCAGAAAGAGACCTTAGAAAATAATTTTGTAGGTGAGAAAGCAGAGATCAACAAAGATTATTCACTTAATGCTACTCCCTCAATATTCCATAGAAATTTCACGTCAAGATCTGCATTGGAAGCCAGGCTTCTTCTCTGGAGTTCATTCCAACTGAACAGCATCATCATGCAGTGAGACCTTTCAGAGAGTCATGGTTGTGTTAATGAACATGATAGAAGGCAAACAGCACATTGATACGAGTGGTTGTTCTTATCAGGAGTGCAGGATTCCATCTGGAACAGAATGTATTAATTTTAATGCCAACGATGAAAATGATTTGTCTTAAACTGACTCATTTGGCATCACTTATAGCTGTCTTGGAATAATGTACTAAGTCAGTGATTAGTCAGAGTTCTAACAGGGACAGAGCACTGTCAGCATACAAGTGGCTTTTGGAAATTTCTCAAGTGACTGCCTTCCACCTCTCCTCTCCTCCTTTTCACGAGATCTCTATAAACATCCTGCTGCTCTCCTGCTCATCGTATGGTGTCATGAGAGATTTTACTGTTGGGATTGTGCTCTGCATGTGAATGTATGAGCAGAGAGACTAGGATTTCCATAATGATGCTCCATTAGTCCCATTCATACTGGAATAGTAATGGGATCAAGCTTAACTTTCAAAATCAAGATCTCATCATGAAGATTAGCATCTCTGAAAACAGATTAATAGCATTATCTGTGATACACTGACCCTCTGTTGTATGCTAGACATGATACTGATCCCTTTACATATGTAATATCATTTAATATTCAAAACTCCTATGAGACAAGAACTTTTTTCTTTGCCATTTTAGAGTTGAGTAAAGTAAAACTGAGAAATCAGTAGCTTAGTCCAGTGTCACTCAGCTAGGATTCAAATTTAGGACTGACGCTAACTCACGTGCCCTTTGCATACTTAACAGCCATTTTATCCATCTCAAACAAATCGTTTCATTTCCCTTAGCTCACATTCTTCAGCTATAAAATGGTGATCACATGAATAGCTTCTCTGCCCATCTTCACAGATGTTGGAAGGATAAAATGTGCAGAAACATTTTAAAAACTCTGAAGTGGTATTTAAGTAGGTTTTTAAATGTAATAATTACTAATGTTTATAAAGTGTTCATGAATATTTTTATTATTATTCATTTTTTGATGTTATAGCAATTATAATTTTACCTAACACTGAAGCTTTTCTTTTAAAAGAGGAAAACTAGCAGTATTTAGAGTGGTTTGCTACTACTGCTCTTTTGATAGAGGTATTAAATGATTCACCCTGATTTGAGGTTTCTGATTTGTGATTTGTGAAATTGCACAGGAGTTCAAACTTGATATATTTTCCGGGGACATCTGTAACTTTGTTAGCTAATACCCAGGAGGACAGTCTGGTGTGGGGTAAATTGGTGTGTACGTGTCTTTTCTAAATCTTAATTGTGAATGCCTCTGCGTTAAGTAAAGCCAGCATACTATCACACTTCAGATGCCAGCACGAAGCCTGGGCAGATCTGCCAAGTGTCTGATTTAAAGTGATTGCCTGAGATCAGTGATCACCCAGCAGTCACAAGTCATCCCGGGACAGCTCTGAATCCCGTCTCACCCTGGGACTCTGTTGTGTCCCTGCCGTCCGAGAGCTCGGCGTCATATATAGCCACCTTTCAGTTTTACGGCGGGCGCCTCCGGGTCTGTGTCCTCATCTCTCTCTCTCTCCGCTTTATGCTGCATTGCAGGCATTGCTTGAGTCCATGGTTGATGCTGCCGAGAATCTCTGCCCCAATGTGATGAGAAAAGCCCACATTCGACAAGACTTGATTCATGCCAGCACTGAAAAGATTTCCATCCCACGTACCTTTGTTAAAAATGTCCTGTTGGAGCAGTCTGGAATTGATATCCTTAACAAAATTAGGTTAGGTTTGTAATGTTCATAAACCGAGGCGCTGCAGTGTTTGTGAATGCCATTGAGGCAGCTGTGAAGGGTGTCATTGTTGGCTTTATTCATACAGAATGTATGTAGGCGTGTCTAAGAGGCAGTGACTGTATGTAGAGATAGCCGTGCATAAATGTGAGGTTTTATACATTTCCAAAATTAGGTGACTGCAGCTATGCCTGCCTTACTGAGGAATAGAAAGTTGTCTACCCTTTTTTAAGAGTTTTATTTTTTTAAGAGAGGGGTGCATGTTTGTAAGCCTTTTTTTTTTTTTTTTCCCTGCTCCTGAAGCTTATCTTTCACCTTGATAAATCTAACTTTTGAAGACAGAGATTGGTTTGCTTTCTACCACCATAATATTATGAATCATAATATTATGAACCATGCACAGCCCATAAATAGGCAAAGAGGCCCACCGTGACGTCACCATGTTTTCTTTTGGTGGGTCTGTGATACTATGCATGTGCTAATGGTGCTCTGGAGTGTTTACATAGATTCCTGCTTGATAAAATTTGATATCAATTGATAAAATTGATAAAAGGTATAAATATTTAGAAGGTGTTGGTTGCCAGCAAACTTTCCTGGAGTTTTACATAAGAACTCTGAGATGACCACCAGTATTACATTATACAGCTCAGGTAATTCTCATTATATTTTCTAGTTGGAAAATCAGAATGTGAATGCATTCGGAAGCATTTAAAATTTCCCATTTTAATCATGTGCAAATCTTGATAAGAATAATTAGATATAGCAAAAATAACAGCTTCTACCTGGAGAATTGAGAGTGGTGGTGATATGTAATGTAGCTCAATGACAGCTGGCAAGAAAAATGAGAGTTAAAACCAAAATATTAAAAAAAAAATATCACAAAGTAGATGTCGAAGGCTGATAACCTTAAAGCTAGACTGTAGAACTTGGAGGGTTTTGGAATTCTGCAGTAACTAGACAGTCTCAGGGCTAAGATGCAGCTGTGGGGGGGTGTGTGTGTGTGTGTGTCTTTTAAACAAAGACCCTAATGCCTATTCAACTGAATTGTAAGACAGTTGGAACGACTTGAGAAATTAAGGCTTTCAGAGGGTTTATAGACTCCATTGATTAGTGATTTTATGAACTCTAGCCCAAGTATGCTTACATATTTCTGTAACCTCTGGTTTCAGAGTTTTTATTGAAGCGCTTTAAATATTGAGAATAAAAAGCTGTTGACCACCATTTTTTCTAATAGTGGATTGAACTACCAATAGATCATATTCAGCATTTCCTGGATTACCAGATTCTGTCAAATATGCTCATTTCCCTTGAAAAATGGGCAAATTCTAAAAGTTGAATAGCAGTACAGAACTCCTTACTTCCATAAATCAGATGTATGCCCACCAACTCCTTACTTGGCTTTTTATAATGCTTTATGCTGAGTACTGATAAGATGAAAATATGCACATGAAGACTAAGTTCATCATTTCCTCTTAAACATTTTACAAACTGGAAATTCAGTCAAGAAAGTAGAGCATCCAATAGCAAAACAATAGAACAGTCCTGAAGCATTAAAAAATAATTGCTTTTTAAAAAAGTTTTATTTTAGGGGGTGGTGGGAGGGAGGGTCAAGAGGGAGGAGATATATGCATGATTATGGCTGATTCACATTGTTGTACAGCTTAAACCACATTGTAAAACAGTTATCCTCCAATTACAATTAAATTAAAATTTTTATTTTATATTGGAGTATATTTGATTAAGGGGCTTCCTGGTAGCTCAGTTGGCAAAGAATCCACCTGCAATGCAGGAGACCCCGGTTCAATTTCTGGGTTGGGAAGATCTGCTGGAGAAGGGATAGGCTACCCACTCCAGCATTCTTGGGCTTCCCTTGTGGCTCAGCTGGTAAAGAATCCGCCTGCAATGTGAGAGACCTGGGTTCTATCCCTGGGTTGGGAAGATCCCCTGGAGAAGGGAATGGCTACCCACTCTAGTATTCTGGCTTGGAGAACTCCATGGACTATATAGTCCGTGGGGTCACAAAGAGTCAGACACAATAGCTGTGTTACTTTCAGGTGTACAACAAAGCGATTCAGTTATACATATACATGTATCTATTGTTTTCATTTTAAGAATTGTTTTTTGATGTTATAATTTGAAATAAATTATCCCTCCCAAAGTCTGAGAGGCAGAGGGTAGGAAAGAGAGAGAAACTACTGACTCTCTAGTCTTGGAAGGAAACAAAATTCCCAAATATGCCTAAAAGCATCAGAGGAAGTGCTTGTTAACATTGAATTCCCAGGCCTACTGGAGGTTTGGGGTGGGACCGAGTTATCTGTATTTTTAATAAGCAACCCGGGTGAATCTTATCAGTGGACACCTCTGGAGAATAATAGGGTATTAGATAAACCAAATAGCTAGGGAGACCTTGGTTCAGAGACAGGAATGAAAGAAACATTCTTTTATCTTTAGCCCAGGACAGTTTTTACTGTTAGCATCAAAACGTTGGTGCTTCCGCTCTGCTCTGCCATCAGAAATGTTTCTGAAGAGACATGCAATGCAAATGATCACCTTTCAATTAGGAAGGTTTTCCCCTGTTACACAAATATACTTTCAATTTCAGTTTTAAGATTAAATCATCTTATTTTGATAACTCTTTTCCTTGATGAAAAATTTTTAGTATTATTGACTTCAAAAGTAGAGTGAAATTATGTGACAATGTTGAAACGTGGGTATGTATCTCTCCAGCACATTTACTTTCAATGTATTTGTGCTTTTATGCACATTGGTACATGTGTGCCCAGTTATTTAGACTGAAGACACACGTGGAAGTTGAATTCTTGGGAATACCAAATAACTAAAATGCCAGCCCTCGGATGGAAACCTCAGTGGCTGAGTTATTTATTAGTAAAAACTACAAGCTGCTACTTCCTGTCTGGGCATCCTTTTAAGGTTAGGCAAGAGGCACTAAAACTAAACATTTTGATAACTTTTGTTCATAAAAGGCAAGGGAACAGTGAATTTGTAACTATTCAAAGTACAGTGGCAAGTCAGAGCATTTCAATAAGGTACCATTTGATTGGTTAAAAAATTGTTTAAAAGGCGAGGGATATACATATAAAAGAAATAACCAAAGCTTCACAACCAGACTATATTTTCTTAATTTACTCCAGCCCAAGTTTGTTTTCATTTATGTCAATGGATGAATTGTTCTCGCTACATGGTACATATGGTTTCCGTTAAGTTTGTCTTTATCCAGATGTTTTTCATTCCTACCATTAAATCTCGAATTTTGAAACTGCAGAGGCAGGTTGACATTGGTAAAGAAAATCTATTACCTGTGTGTTTATGGCAGTGTTTAAGGCTGATTTTTGGAAATCCTTAGCCCTGTTCGCACATTCTTATATGCTATTTTCAAAGATAAAAACAGAATCACACTTGACCTTATCAACATAGCATCAAGGGTGGTGACTTTTTCCCTCTTGCACAAATTAAAATGCCACTCTGTGCTTTTGATTTTCACATAGTGAGGTGAAGTTGACAGTGGCCTCCTTCCTGTCTGATCGAATCGTGGATGAAATTCTGGATGCACTTTCACACTGCCATCACAAATTGGTGAGTGCTGTGGTCATTTGTACGGGACAGCCTGGTTCATTCTGTGGTGATGCAGGGCAGCCTCCAGCGTGGGAATGTGGTTGATTTTCTACATTTTATTCCTTTGTAGCTTTATGGGTTAAAATCCTAGTTTTCCTTCTTCTTTTTCATTGTTTCCAGCTGTTCTAGAGCATGTTAGAATTTCTCCAGAGGGAATGTCAGGGCAAAGTTGTTCATGTATAATAAACACAGGTCAAAAATTTGATGGGAGATGATGTTGGGACTGAAGTCTAAAACTGAGAGCTTTGTTTTAAAGATTATAGTTGACCCTTGAACAACACTGGGAGCTAGGGGCAGAGACCCTCGTAGTCAAAAATCCATGTATAACTTATAGTTGACTCTCCACATCTGAGGAGTCCACCAACCCGGATTGTATAGTATTACACTGTTTCTTACTGAAAAAAATTCTCACATAAGTAGGCCCGCATGTGTCAAACCCATGTTGTTCAGGGCTCACCTATGTATTTATCTGTGCTTGTTGTTTTCTGATATGATTATTTGATAACAGAATATTCTTAAAAACATGGCAGAAATGAATTGTCCAAAGAGTGAAAGAATTAAATGGACATATTCTAGTGAATGATAACCATCGAGTGTCTAGGCCTTTGGATATAACCAAGGTGAAAAAATAAAATTTTCTTCATTTACAGACTGGTTCCACATCAAGGTAGAAACTCAGTAGAAGTATTTCCGGTATCAGTGCATGTGAAAAATGTATCAGAAACTTCATGCTTCTCAAACTCTGAGGCACAGATGAAGGTTTTATAACTGGCTATGTTTTGTGTCTCAAAAATACTAGCGTTATGATGCAGTAGAAATCTCCCAAATAAGTTATGACAGTGTTTTCTCCAGAGAAAAATTTCAAGTTAATTGTGTAGGCTGAAGATACTCAGTTTTATGGCAATGAATTGTTGAGTGAGTGATGGTGGAGAACACTGGAAATAACAGGAGCAGCAACAGCTTCTGAGGAGGAGGCAGACAAAAGGAGTATTTTGAAAAATTCATTTGAGAAGAATATACGACTCTTCTCTAAGATCTAAAAGATAAGATAGACATCTCTAGCTATTCAAAGTATTGCCTATGGACTGGAGCTGGCCTGCTAATGAAGGGTTACTAGTCCATAACAAGGTAAGTTCAGAAACTAAGAGGAAGTGTGAAGAAACTTCTAGAGCAATTTGATGTGACAATAATATACAAACACATATTATTTAAAATTTTTTATTATCAAATTTTTTTTTTATCAATTTTTTTCAATATATTGGCTTATGGCAAATTGGAAGTTTAAAACTGATTGATCACCCAGAGATTTTAAGAAGCTCTAGTTTGTAGTTCATGGCATGATAAAGAGCTATAACCTTGTCAAGAGATCACAATTCAAACTTTTTTTTAATAAGCAAAAACAAAATCAATAAAGCATCCTTTACAGAAATAGCTTGTTGATAACCATAGCTCTAGGGATGGCCTCAAAATGCATACTTCAAGACGTAAATACTAGATGTATCAGCGTGGCTGCACATGAGAACGACACTGAAAATTTGAACTTTTTTCACTGTTTTTGCTTTTGTCCTTTGAAGAAGTTGGTAACTCAGAGTATTGACATTTTCTTTTCATAAGCAAAAAAGAATTGTGTGAATGCACTTTTGTTTTGAATTTCTTACTGTTGATTTGGATAGTAAGACCAGAGCTTAACTGCTAAGTGTAAGAAATAGTATCTTCAAGATGAAACACTACTTTCAAAGACAGTCCAATAACACTGTTTTCTCCAACTTTAAGTTCAGAAATGTTCCCAAAGGTTCCATGGAATTGTCAGCTGGTTCTCATCTTTGCAGAGCTCCTGGTGATGAATCAGCTCAGCACCAGAGCTTATTAATTTCAGCCCAGTTTGTTTCATCTCTGACCACTTTTTTAGGTTTCTCTAAAGCATAGCGTTGGTAATTAATGTCACATAAAATATAATAATTATTACATGAAAACAAAGAAAGCTAGTAATAATTAAAAGTTTGTTGGCAGTTTCTTTCCTTTTGGTCCTTTTATAATAAGAGAGGTTGGAATCATTTTATTTCTCCTCATTATGTACTTTTGAGCACGAAACACAGAAATTCTTTCCAAGGAAATATGGAATAAAAACGAAAAGAACACTTCCTACTTTCTTTTATCCTAAGTGGTCTCATTTTCCCAGTGTAAGTTATTTTTCTGGTTTAAATTTTTCTTATATTTCCACCAGTAATGTTGATGGCAACAATATTGTGCTTCACTTTTTAATTTACTTTATGCTTATCATAAGAGCAAATTGACTAGAACTGAATCTTCTGTATGCTAGTAACATTATATAAATAAAGGTAGCTTCTCTATACAGAAGGCTGGAGGGCCTCCTGATGGATATAATTTTATGATTGTATTGAAGATTGAAAGTTGAAAAAAATCACACCAGTCTCCTGCAAACTGTTCATAGTATATCTTTTGGAAAACAAAAATATGTGCCTACTTGGTGCATATCTACATGAACATGGCAAAGATATATGAATTACCTTTCAAGTAAAGTCTCAAAAGATGTTTGGAAGGAGGTTTTGTCATTTCTTGTTTAAAATACTCCACCTTCCAAAGAAAGAGGATAAGAGGTAACTTAACTCCAGCATGAATTTATCGAGTTTGCCATTAACCAGGTGTAGACATTATTCTTCACAGCGCCCTCTTATGGAAGGTATCTGCTGGAATTCAGTTGGTTGTCTTGACTCTCTAGGCTGACCATTTCAGCAGACGTGGCAAGACCCTTCTTCAGCAAGATTCCTTGGAGATGGAGCTTACTGAGGAGAAGCCGGTTAAACGCTCCATCATCACGGTGGAGGAGCTCACGGAGATAGAGCGTTTGGAAGATCTAGATACCTGTATGGTAAGACACAGCCTTTGGCCACACCATTATCTGCTTCACTGGATTTTCTACTGTCTTTAAAAAAAAAAAAATCTCACCTTTACAAACCAGACCAAATAAAACTTCCCCGCAAAGACAATTCTTTCAAGAACTTGTTGCTGTACAGGGTCTGCTCTACTAATGAAGCTGATAAAGCTTAAGCCTTCAGCTTCCCAGGAAGGGCCTCTCATTTTATTTGTAATTTTGTAAAACTTTTCTTAAAGCGTACCCCTACCCACCCAACCACCCCCC